>NC_092343.1:103652500-104007500 GCF_046630445.1 Rutidosis leptorrhynchoides
TGTTAGCGTGGATTCTTAACAAAATTTCTCATAGTTAATTTATTTTTTTCTAACAAATTTTATTTTGTCCAATGTTTTCTTCATTATGCCACTTGTTGGATTCTGATAAGTCAAAATCCAAATATGAAATTGAATGAAAATGGTTATTCTATGGTGAACGGATTCGCATATCTGTGGATGTAAATAGGATAGTAAATGACTGTTGAATCAGATTCGAAGAATGTACATTGTAACTTATTAATGTGAAATCTAAATATTCCTCGGGTATTACCTACCCGTTAAAATATTTTCACCATTAACAGTTTGTACAAAAGAATTTTTAATTACAATCTTTATGAAAACATATATACATATATATTTTCTTCAGATGTAATCATGGGTTTAATGAGTCAATATGATATTAAACTCATTTGATTTACCATTAGAACAAGAATATATAATCTCTAAAACATTAAAGATTACATAATTGCCATGTCGAACGAAGATAAATGACGTAGAACGTCATGTAGAACGAAGATAATCGATGTAGGTCATCATGTAGTATGATGATTATGCTGGAGGTACAGACTGTAAGTTTGAGGCGTGTAGTGTTGAGGCTTGTGCTGCGGGTGTTGTTGTTGGTGGTACTGGTGTTGCCGGTGCTTTTGCTGAATCTGGTAGGTTTTGCACCATGTTTTCCAAATTGATTACTCGAGCGCGAAACTCGTTGACTTCTTCCATTACTCCAGGATGATTGTCGGTCGAAACGAGCGGATGAATAAGGTTTAGAATAGTGGATAGAATATAATCGTGTCGAGCTACTCTGGAAATGAGAGGGAAAATGGTATTACAAACAGGTTCGCCGGTAAGTGCTTTAGGTTCTTCGCCCAGAGGTGAATTCGGTTGGTGGAAAGGATAGCCTTCTTCGCGTCTCCATTGATTAAGTCGACTACGAACCCATCAGATGAATTGAGGATGGCTGATTGGTTGATTCATTCTGGTGACGCTACTTCAGGAACTTAGGTGAATTATCCAAGTCGGAATAGCTGTCGGGTTCCGAGGAACTTGAAATAGTGACGAATTCCATTTCGTACGATTGAATAAAGAATTTTTCAATAGGAAATGATTTCTGGCTATTGGATGGTATTCTAATTACATAGAATATATATATATATATATATATATATATATATATATATATATATATATATATATATATATATATATATATATATATATATATATATATATATAGAATAAAAGATTTCGTAGATTACGGAGGAGTTTACGGAATATGTCAGGCAAAGTCTACAGTAAGCAGATACGCTAAGATATGAATTAGCAGATACGCTATGATATGAATTTTATCTATACGCTATTCATGCAATCAATGCAGTAAGATGTGTCTAGACTAAGAATGATAAGCAGGTAATTTCCTAAGGATGGTAAGTAGATGATTTCCGATTAGAAATGATAAGCAAAACTTTTGACATGCAGACACGGTCGAGATTCAGACTCACTAATGCATCTTAATAACTATCTGTTAAACACACTAATGCAGACCTGGTTCGCTAAGACCACCACTCTGATACCAACTGAAAGGACCCGTTCATATACATTATAAACGATTCACAATAGTTGATTTCATCGCGAGGTATTTGACCTCTATATGATACATTTTACAAACATTGCATTCGTTTTTAAAAGACAAACTTTCTTTACATCGAAAGTTGACAGCATTCATACCATTTCATAATACATCCAACTATAATTAACTTAATAATAATATTGATGAACTCAACGACTCGAATGCAACGTCTTTCGAAATATGCCATGAATGACTCCAAGTAATATCCTTAAAATGAGCTAATGCACAGTGGAAGATTTCTTAATACCTGAGAATAAACATGCTTTAAAGTGTCAACCAAAAGGTTGGTGAGTTCATAAGTTTATCGTAAATAATAAAATTCATCATTTTGATAGACCACAAGATTCAAATACAGTACACCTATCTCGTGTACGAAACCATTTTTCATAAAGCTTAGCAGAGTAGGTTCGTATCCTTTTCTCCCATGTAGGTTGCCTCGCGATTTTTAAATATCGTACACATATCTCGTATACAAAACTAATACACATAACCTGTGTATAAAAATCATTCTCTCGATACATAACATTCATTACGATTTCATTGCTCAACATGGTAACCGACCTTAACATATAATGCGCATCAATAATATCCCCAAAAATAGAACATCTCGTCTGTATAATATATAAACTTCAAAGTACTAAACACCACGCCCACTAGCTCTTCCGTCTAGTGAACATTCTGGGTAGGGGTGTTAAACCCGGTAGCTACCTTTAGGATTCGCGTGAATTAGGGCCATACCCATTTCTAATTCTTAGGTTACCAAGCAATAATAATCAGGGGAAATAACGTCCAACTAATTCAATAATAATCCACAGAACTTCTGTCTGCATAATAATTCATTCGAGGAATGTTTTGCTTGTGTCTATCTCGTCAAACATTTATAAAAGCATTTCATGTATTCTCAGTTCAAAATATATTTCAAAAGCATTTAATAAAGAAGTTGTAAAGAACATCGCATGTATTCTCAATCCCAAAAATATAAAGAGTAAAAGAGAGCAAATGAACTCACTATAATGTATTTTGTAGTAAAAATACATATGACCACATTGAACAATGCAGGGTTGGCCTCGGATTCACGAACCTATATCTTTCATATATGTATTAAAACATATTCTTGTACTCGATTAAATATATATATTATTATTAGTGATGTAATTGTTTTATTTATAAATTTATAATTTTCATTATTTATTTATATATTTTTATTTTGTACAGAATAATATTAATATAGATAAATTATGTAATTTAGATATATTTTTGTATATATAATTTTTATTTATATACTTATAACCTTAACAATGCCATTAAAACTTTAATAATAATGATATAGATAATACTGGTAGTAATAATGATAATGTAAATAATGATAAGAATGATAGTTTTTATAGAGTTTTAATAATTATATGATAATACTAATATTTAATGTCAAATGTTAATTCTAATACTAACAATAATGATACTAATAATATTATTAATAATAATTATTACTAATAATACTTATGTTAATACCAATAATAATACTAATAATCATAAAATGATACTTATACTAATATTAATGAAAATAATAATAATTTTTATTATTTTCATAATAATCATAATAATAATCATATTTGTTTCTAATATTATAGTAGTAGTAAATGATAACTTTTATAAATACACTTTTATTAGTAGTAGTAGTAGTAATAATAATAATAATAATAATAATAATAATAATAATAATAATAATAATAATAATAATAATAATAATATTTATAATACTAATAATAATTATAATACTAGTAAAAATAACACTAATCAATCACAATAATAACCATAATAATAACAATCTTGATAACAACAATAATTATAATTATAAACATAATAATACTAAAAATAATAATAATAATAATAATAATAATAATAATAATAATAATAATAATAATAATAATAATAATAATAATAATAATAATAATAATAATAATAATAATAATAATAATAATAATAATAATAATAATAATAATAATAATAATAATAATAATAATAATAATAAATGAGAGTAACTACCTCATAAAGCCCTTTCAAAAAAAAAAATGGCTGCTGCAAGAATTGAACCCGAGACCTCTAGTATAAGCACAAACACCCTCAACCATACTTCTGTCCCGTCATTTCTGATTTATACCATAATTTTATTTATTTAACCTATAACGAATCTGTGTTATCTCTTTCATCCAATTCAACTTGCCCAGATTACTTAATCAAACCATGTTATGATTTTACAAATTTGAATTAAGTCTTAAAATTGAATTATAAACATATTATTGTGGGGTTTTTAAATTAACAGCTAATAAATAAAAAAACAAAAAAAAAAAACAAAAGCTGTCGTGATGAACACAACAACTCATACTTTGATTTTAATTTTAAAAACGTTTCAGATGAAAATTATAACATGAATTAGGTTGCAAATCACTCCTAGAAACTTTTGAAAACATCAATTGATCAAAAATCTTTAAAACGAATTCGAATTTTACATAAATAAAACTGTTTGACTTTTGAAGATAATAGTTTGACCTCAAAATTCTTACTTAATATAAGGAATTGGAATTTAAGATTTTTCAAAAAGATTGCTTGAAGAATTCCTAACAGGATTGCATTAACACTTTTTGAAAATTCATTCGAATCGAGCATTTGGTAAAAAAAAAGTATTAAGAACAGGGCATCGACTGTTCTTGCTTCTTTCTGCTTAAATCATAAATTGATACACAGAGTTCTAATTGATGATTGATAATGACAGAGAGAGTACTGAGTGAGTTAGCTAACAACACAGAACAATTTGGTTGATTTATGGTGCAATTTGGTCGACAACTTCCAAAATCAGAAACAGAAAAATATAAAAAAAAAGTACGATTCCTAACAGAATTTTTGTTGTATCTGTAATTAAATCCTTGATTGGTACTAATTCGAAGACATGAAATCAATTTGCCACAGATAGACAAAGATGTGCAACAGAATACAAAGTTTTTATCTGCTTTTATATATATACGGTATTTATATATTTATATATGAGTATATCTTTTTTATATATGTATATGTATTTACATATAAACTTGTATTTGTATAATTATACATCAATATATATATATATATATATATATATATATATATATATATATATATATATATATATATATATATATATTAAATATATAAAGAAACATAATATTATTAATTATACAAATATTATTATCTAATATTAATAAAACAAATAATATTAATATTAATAGAAATAATAATGATAATAATATTGATAATATTAATAATAATAAATTGTATTATTTTATAATAACTATAATAATGATAATGATAATAATTTATAATAATATAAATTCCTAATATTAATACCTTATAATAATACTAAAAATAGTAATACTAATAATATTATTATCAAGTATATTGATAATTATTAATAATAATTTTAATAATGATATTAATAATAATAATAATAATAATAATAATAATAATAATAAGTAACAATAATAATAATTACAAATGATAATAATATTATTAATGATAATAATAGTAATACTAATTATAATAATGCTAATATTATTAATGTTAATAATATTAGTAATAATAATACTACAACCATTTATATAACTAATTTACATTTATAGGTGATATATGATATTAATAACACTAATATTAATTTTAATATTAATATTGAAAGTAATAACATTATTATTATAATAATTGTATATATGATTAAATCTAATATGTTGATAATTAAGTACTACTTATATTATATAATATCCTAATTGAATATTTAATATGTATATATGTATGTATGTATATATATATATATATATATATATATATATATATATATATATATATATTATGTATGATACAATATATTAGTTATTAATAGAAATCTTTAATATATATATATATATATATATATATATATATATATATATATATATATATATATATATATATACTTTTATATAGATTCATAATAATATTATATATATATATATATTTATATATGTTTATTGTAATAATAATTTAATTATTTTGTTTGTTATCTTACATTTTTAATTCTAATTGATTAATGTATACTTTTTAATTATTATATATACACACTTATGTGTGTATATATATATATATATATATATATATATATATATATATATATATATATATATATATATATATAATTACACATTGGTTCGTGAATCGTCGAGAGTAGTCAAAAGGTAAATGAATTCATGTAAACGGTTCAAAAATTTTGAGACTCAACATTACAGATCTTGCTTATTGTGTCGAAATCATATAAAATTATGTTTAAATTTGGTCGAAAATTTCCGGGTCGTCACAGTATAATCTCAATAATCAACTCATATATTGCTTGATCTTGTGTTACTAAGCTTATGTGAATTCGCAAGGTAAAATTGAATTAAGAATATCTACTAGTTTAAACAACTTAAGTGATAACAATTTCTGGAAAACAAGGGCCATCTAAGCATAAAGAGGATTAGATAAGTGAACACTATCCATCATATTGATTAATTCTCATTTCTTAATTACTTGTTACTTGTTAACTTTTAGTTTGTTTATTGCAAAGTTAGTTGATTAGTCAAAATCTCTAGCAACACCCCCCCCCCCCCCCCAATCAAACAAAACCCCTAGGATAACTATTAGTTTCAAATACATAATCTACACCACTCTCTCGAGACGAACTTGATAAGAATACTTGCATTAAGTACTATAGCAATCGGGTTTTAAGTGCTCGATAGATTGTGCGTGCTTTTTGTGATATTTGAATCTTGTATAAATTTAAGGAGTTATGTATGGTATATCCTCGCCGCATCAGTAGTGGTTTTTGCTTTAAAGCTATGGAGACATTATTTATACAGTACGCGCTGCGTTATTTGTACAGATCACAAGAGTTTACAGTATATCTTTTCTCAGAAAGAGTTGAATATGCGACAGAGACGGTGGCAAGAATTAATAAAAGATTATGATTGTGAAATCCGCTACCATCCGGGTAAGGTAAATGTAGTCGCTGATGCTTTAAGCCGAAAAGGATCCATTGACAATGTGAAATTTATGCTAATTGAAATTGTATCGGATCTGATTAAGCGATTAAAGATGATGCAGTTAGAAGCCTTGAGGGATGAACATTTAAAATCCGAACTTTTAGTCAAGAGAAAGAATTATTTAACTGACGATTCTCGTGGATTAAAAACCTTCAACAATCGAATATGGGTTCCTTTACTCGGAGAATTGAGGGAATTAATTATGAATGAGGCGCACAAATCAAGATTATCTATCCATCCTGGAAGTACAAAGATGTACCATGATTTGAAAACCATGTATTGGTGGCCGACAATGAAGAAAGACATCGCGCATTTTGTAGAAAAATGTCATATCTGCACCCAAGTTAAAGCTGAACATCAAAAACCCTATGGATCGTTACGTCAATTAGAAATTCCAGAATGGAAATGGGAACATATAACGATGGATTTTGTAACTAAGTTACCCTGAACCCAGAAAGGACACGATTTGATCTGGGTGATTGTTGATCGATTAACCAAGAGCGCACACTTTTTGCCTGCTAGTGAAACTACAACGTTGAGTAAATTAGCTCAGTTGTACATAAATGAAGTTGTAGCTCGGCATGGGATACCATTATCTATTGTGTCAGATAGGGATTTGAGATTTGTATCTAACTTCTGGAAGAGTTTACAACAAAATTTGGGTACTCGTGTTAATCTCAGCACAGCGTATCATCCTCAGACGGACGGTCAAATTGAACGAATTATTCAAACGTTAGAGGATATGTTAAAAGCCTGTGTATTAGAATATGGTGGGTCATGGGATTCTCACTTACCATTGGTAGAATTTACATACAATAATTCATATCATTCGAGTATCGACATGCCACCCTACGAGATGTTGTATGGTAGACGATGCAGAACTCCGACTTGTTGGTTAGAGGCCGGAGAGAAACAGTTTGCAGGTCCTGAAATTGTACAACAAACCACTGATAAAGTTGCAATAGCTCGAGAAAAGTTAAAATCTGCCAGAGATAGACAGAAAATGTACACAGATCCTCGTCGACGACCGGTGACATTTTCTGTGGGTGAACGTGTGTACCTGAAGGTGTCGCCATGGAAAGGTGTAATTCGGTTCGGTAAATGCGGAAAATTTGCTCCAAGGTATATAGGTCCATTTAACATCAGGCAGATATTGAACGATCAAACCGTGGTTCTGGATCTTCCTGCAGAGTTAGCTGGCATTCACGATACGTTTAACATATGTTATCTTCGTAAGTGCAAGGTAGACGACGAAAGTCAGATTCTACCGTTGCAGGACTTAAGGGTTGACATGAATAAAAAGTTAGTTGAAGAACCAGTCTGGATTGTTGACAGAAAGGTTACCAAGCTACGTAAGAAACAGATACCGGTACTTGTAGAATGGAAACATAGTTTGGGTTCTAATTTGACTTGGGAAACGGAAGAGCTAATGAAAGCTAGATACCCTCCATTGTTTGACCTGGACCAGATTCCGAGGACGGAATCTTCTTAAGGGGGGTGGATTTGTAACAACCTCGAATCGGGCCTAGCGGTAAATGACATTTTATCCTTAGTTTATATTAATTTATTAATATTAGTAATTTTAATAATTATGGTTTAATAATTATTTGATTAGTTAGTTGTGTGGGCTTTGTGATAAGGGTCACATAACAGGTTTTGTTATGTGAATTGGACCTTGTTAGGGCCACCTAATGAGGTACATTGAGTTTTAGATAACTGGTAAATACCCGTGTGATAGACGGGAGAGGTTTCCTCATAGTGAAGAAACCCCTAATTGATATATATGCTCAGTACGTTCTTTCCTTTCTTATTTTAGTAACATAAAACCTTAAAAAACACCTACAACTTCCAAATTCATAAAATCAAAAGTGTAAATCCAAGCCTTGTGAATTCGTTTAACTGATTCTCTATGATTCAAGTAATCAAACAAGGTAAATATCCCTGAATTTGATGAATTTAAAAGTGGGTTTTGGGTTAAAATGGGTTTTGATGAATTTTGAGTTTGATTCTTGATTAATTGTGTTTGTTATGCTTGATTGATGTTAGGAATAGTTTATATAAGTGATATGTGATATTATTGAGCCTTTGAATCGACCAAAACAAGCAAAAATCGAGTTGTTGGGTCAAAAACGCGAAAAACAGCGTGCTGGAGCTGTTCTTCAGCTCCCACACGAGTGACAGGTCACTCGCACGAGTGACCACACTTTTGAGGGTCAACCACATGTATGAGGACTCACTCACATGAGTGAGGCCTCAGCCACGCTTGTGAGCACCGGTCAGATTTGTGGAAACTTGTTTTGGTCATAACTTTCAAACCGTAACTCCGTTTTCGATGAATAAACTATCGTTGGAATCGTCTTGAGGTGTAGTATCCAATGATAAGGTTTTAAAATACTAAATCAAACTTTAAGTTGGGTGTAAAAAGCTCGAATTGCAGTTATGCTGCTGTTCTTGCTCAACCGTGCGAGTGGGGTACTCACCCGTACGGGTGAGGTGTCCAACCGTGCGTGTGAGCTACTAAATCATGAGAGTGGACTTTAAAGTCACTCGTGGGTGTAGTTTGTCAGTCATGTGAGTGAGGATACTCATCCGCACGAGTGAGCTGGTCAGTCGCACGAGTGAGACCCTACCCGTGCGAGTGATAGGGTTTGTATGATTGGGTCAAGTGCAATTCTGACCCATTTACTGTATTGATGTGTTTATTTCTTCTGATGTATAATCTGATTGAAATGGTTACTAACTATAGAAATGATATTCTCAGGTGATAAAGGAAAAAGTGAAGGCTCAGTGAAATAAGACTACTGAGTTCTAGTATTTCCAGGTAAGTGGGACTATCCTAATGTTTATAAGTATTTAGTAGTGGGTTATGCTACTATTACCTTGGCTTACTCACCTGAATACTTAGTATATGATATACTGTGCTATATTATGTGACTTGTTATGGCCATCCTGGATGCCGACTACGGGTTAGTAGTCTGGTAGTGATATTGCCGATTGCGGGTTTTGTAGCGGCAACTGGCTTACATGTGGGGCATCTATGGTTTTGTAGCTATGCCAAATTTGTAAGTTGGGCAAGAGGCAGGAATGAGTCTTTCTGGTTCAGGAATTACTATTCGCGTAGTATAGTTGAATGATGCACCACCTGCATCTGGATACTATGCGAGGGAGACAGTAATTGGAATTATCGGTATACTCCAGCTTGATCAATTGAAGTTAAGGGCCCGGCCAGGCCGTCGATCCTCTTGTTATCAAGACCTTGTTTGTGTATTGGCTAGCTTGATGCTATATGCTTATACATGTTAGGACTGTACCATTCACTTAGCCTTGTGCTAACCCCTCACTTACTCCCATGCAGGTAGACTTGTATGCTAGGGTTTGTGACGACCCAGGAATTTCTGACCAAATTTAAACTTTATCTTTAATTAATTTTGACACGATAAGCAAGTCTGTTAAGTTAAATCTCAACAATTTTGAACTGTTTCATATATTCAATTGACCTTCGACTGTTCTTGACGATTTACGAATAACTATCTATAAACGAATATGGATATATAAATAATTATGTATAAAAATAATTAATCAAAATAATAATAAACTATTTTATGCAATTGATGTTATAGATAAATATGTAAAATAATATACGTTGTAAGGAAAACTACTATGTATTATAAATATATATATAAATTTAGAGACATGAAAAGTCATACATTAAAATTGTTATAATATTATTATTACTAATATTATTATTATTAATATCTTTATTATTATAATTAGTAGAAAAATTATAATATTAGTATTATTATTATTAAAAATTATCATTTTATTTAAAATTATTACTAATCATTATTTTTATCACTCTTGTCATTTTTCTTATTATTATTAGTATTATTTTGGTATTACTATTTATATTATTATAAAATAATATTACCAATATTATTATTATTAATATATTTATTAATAATTAATATTAAATAAAAATTTAATTTAAAAGCTAAATCATTGATACGAAGTCTGCTAGATATTCCAATCAGTTAAATACAAAATATAGAGACAAATAATCAATCAATTCTGTTGCCATGTGATCCAGCTTTATATTTTTTTTTCCCTGGTTTCTTTCTCTAATCGAATATTTCCAGTCTGAATATTATTATATGTCGATATCCTTGATCACTAAATTACATTTCAATCAACTTTTGCTACTGTATCAATCTATCTACTTTATATCTATTCTATATCTCTATATTTCTACATACATACATAAACACATATACATATTACTTATAGGAGAATCACAATCTCAGACCACTATCACCCTTGAAGCACCACGACAACACACCACTGTCGATCACCACCACTTAACAACCATCCTGAACCATAACAATCCACCACTGTTTGCTGTCTCTTTCTATTATCTATTTTGAATTACTCACAAAACCACCCATTCCATCGGCCACTACAGTGAGAACCATCATCATCGATTTTCTGTTTCTTTCTTCTTGTAACAAGCACAATTACATCTTTGTAAACCATATCAACCACCACTACCACTTGCATATACTGTACTACTTCTTGTTTAGTCACCCAATTCAACATCACTTCATACCATCATTGATAGTTGCTGTTTTGATTCGGTTCACAGCAAGACCACAAGACTACCACCAAAGCAGTATCGTTGTTGTTATCATCACATCAACCTGATGCCGTTATTACACGTCAGCCTCACCATCACCTTGGGTAAGAACCTACTAACTTCCTGTTTGTTCAATGATTAAACCATCAACCACCATCAAGAAGTATCCAACGATAACATTATAAACCCTACTTCTGCAAATTTCCTTCGACTGCTAACTGCTGTTTACTTCTTATATTAAACCAAACATACTACCATCTCTCTTCTTTTTCTCTCTATATTTTCTTTTTCCTGCAATTCATGACTACCAGTGGTATCCGTTTATGTTTCCTCTTTTGTTTAATAAAATCAACAATCAACCTTCAACACAATCACATAAACTATTATGCTACTGTTACGTATTTGTGTATCTGATATCCAGCCGCTATGTTATCAGTTAACTACTGCTTTTAACGACTCTAACTCCAATCACTTTATTCGAAACCACATCAAACTTCACGTCACAATATTCTGCTGCAGCTATATTGCTGCTTATGTTCCTGATAAAAACGAAAATATTGATTATGATGGTGAAGATAGAGACGTTGGACTGTGATAAGAGATAATGATTATATTTATGTAGACGTTAACCTCATTAGCAGTAAAGTTAAACCCGTTGAACTTTTCTCACAGGCTGTATGTCACTAAAATAAAGAACCGACAGTTTTTCAACCTAGTGGACACTTATAAGATTTGGACCATAAAATACTACTTAGGCTTGTGTAAGCTGGGCTGTATATATTTCTCGATTGGGCTGCTCGATTTACTAACCTCACACCTCACGTAATTGTTTCTATTTTGAAACTCAGACTCACATCATCATCATTAACTTGTACCTAGTACTACTACTATTATGTTTCAAAGCTCAACTCCCTTGCTAGTTCCTGCTTATGATCAAACCATAATCATTAAAACCGGTTTCCTATGTTGCTTAAAACCCATCCATAACACCACTATCGCAACCTTCAATCATGCCGTTTCAAATTATTTTTTTTCCTGATTTCTACTTGATTTTAATCCCAAACAGAAATCATTCGAACCATCACTTCTGCTAATTAGTGTTTGATCAAAGAACTTACAACCAAAAACCCTACTCATTCGAACTTCTGTTATTTTCCAGATTCAATTCGCACCTCAAAAATTAGCAAGGCATACTACTGCTCGATTGATTGTCTCTTTTTCTAGTTCCCGTTCAATTTAATAAGTGGGCGATGATGATGATAACTTAATGTTACATAAAATAATAAACGTGATCTTGATATAGAAGATGATGTTATGGTCGGGTTTAGATGATGATATGTTGAGGACGCTTGGATTTTTTTTCCTGTTCCTTTGATCGAATCTCAACTACGACTGTAACTCCTGCTTTGTTCAAGTTACCTAGGCCAAATTAATGGAGTGGGCTGAGATTAAAATGGGCCAAGAAAACGGAGTTGGGTCGAGATCCATGTTTTATGATGGGCCGAAGACAATAGATTAAATATAAATGGGTTTCATATTATATTAAAAAGACAGAATTGGATGGGCGTTTTAGGGTGTTAGCGATTAAGCGAGAGGTCGCGGGTTCGAGCCCGAGCTATGGCATTTATTTTTGTGCTTATTTTGAAGGTAGTCTCCTTTTATTATTTTTATTATTTCTATCTTTATGTCTTATTATAATTATAATTATAATTATAATTATAATTATAATTATAATTATAATTATAATTATTATTATTATTACTATTATTATTATTATTATTAATATTAAAATTAACATTATTATTAAAAGTATGATTTTTAATATTATTATCATAATTATTGTTATTATTACAAATAAATATTATTTTACAAAAATACATTACAAGTATATTAATATTACATATTACTATATTTTTATTATTAAAATGATATTGATTAAGCTATATATAAAATATATTAATTAATATATATATATATATATATATATATATATATATATATATATATATATATATATATATATATATATATATATATATATATTATCATATAAACTTTAAAAATAAATTTCCATTTTTTTAAACTACTTTAATAAGTATTTACTATATTAATATTAGTAAATGTATTATGAAAATAAATATTAACTACTTAAAATATATAGAATAAATATAACTTAATTATTAACATAATATATATATATATATATATATATATATATATATATATATATATATATATATATATATATAACTTGTTTGAATGTTATTACGTGTTTTAATATACATAACTGATATAGGTTCGTGAATCCGAGGCCAACTCTACACTTGTTCAATGTCGTCATATGTATTTTTACTACAAAATACAGTATTGTGAGTTTCATTTGCCTTTTTACCCTTTATATTTTTGGGCTGAGAATACATGCGAAATTTTTATAAATGTTTTATGAAATAGACACAATTAATTGAAACTACATTATATGGGTGAATGATCGAAGCCGAATATGCCCCTTTTGCTTGGTAACCTAAGAATTAGTAAACCGATCTACTAATTGACGCGAATCCTAAAGATAGATCTATTGTGCCTAACGAACCCCATCCAAAGTACCGGATGCTTTAGTACTTCGAATTCATTTTTATCATGTCCGAAGGATTTTCTAGAATGATAGGGGATATTCTTATATGCATCTTGTTAATGTCGGTTACTAGGTGTTCACCATATGAATGATTTTTGTCTCTATACATGGGACGTATATTTATGAGAAATGGAAATGAAATTCTTGTGGTCTATTAAAATGATGAAAATGAATGATTACGATAAACTAATGAACTCACCAACCTTTTGGTTGACACTTTAAAGCATGTTTATTCTCAGTTATTAAAGAAATCTTCTGCTGTGCATTAGCTCATTTTAAGGATATTATTGGGAGTCATTCATGGCATATTTCGAAAGACGTTGCATTCGAGTCATTGAGTTCATCAAGATTATTATTAGGTCAATTATAGTTGAATGTATTATGAAATGGTATACATGCCGTCAACTTTCATTGTAAAGAAAGTTTGTCTTTTAAAAATGAATGCAATGTTTGTAAAATGTATCATATAGAGGTCAATTACCTCGCGATGTAATCATATGTTATTGTATTCGTTCTTATGGATTAGGATGGGTCTTTACATGTGGTATCATAGCGGTGGTCTTAGCGAACTAGGTCTTGCATTAGTGTGTCTAATTAGTAGTTGTTTAGATGCATTAGTGGGTCTGGACTTCGACCGTGTTTGCATGTCAAAAGTTTTGCTTATCATTCCGTGTCGAAAATTATTTGCTTATCATCCTTAAAGTCTAGACACGTCTTACTGCCTCTATTGCATAGACAGTGTATAGATAAATTCATATCTTAGCGTATCTGTTATTGTTACCTTTGCCTGACAGCTTCCGTAGATTCCTTCGTAACTTATGGGATTTTAGTATTATATATGCATATGTAAATTATGTATTGCAGGGTACTAATCTACATCCTATAATCTATTTCTTATCGAAAATCCTTCATCTGATCGTACGAGATGAATCCCTCAACCAGTTCGAATTCCTCGGATTCCGACAGCTATTCCGATATGGATGTTCACCTAAACTCCGAAAGCAGCGTCACCAGAATGAATCAATCAATCAGCCATCCCCAATTCATCTGATGGGTTCGTAGCCTCCTTAATCATTGGAGACAAGAAGAAGGTGATCCCCTTCATCCACCACATTGCCCTCTTGGCGAAGAACCTGAAACACTTACCGGCGAACCTATCCGAAACACCATTTTCAGCCTCATTTCCAGGGTATCTCGACACGATTATATTCTATCCACAATTCTAAACCTTATTCATCCACTTGTTCCGACCGACAATCATTCCGGAGTAATAGCAGAAGTCAACGAGCTTCGTGCTCGAGTTGTAGCCTTGGAAAATATGGTGCAAAACGTACCAGCTTCAGCAACATCACCGGCACCAACAGTACCACCAACAACCCAAGTTTCAACATCACATGCCATAACATATCATTCTGTACCTCGAGTATAATCATCGTTCTACATGACGTTCTACATCATTTATCTTCGTTCGACATGGCGATTATGTAATCTCTAATGTTTTAGAGATTATATATTCTTGTTCTAACGGTAAATCAGATGAGTTAATATCATATTAACTCATTAAATCCATGATTACATATGAGGAAAATATATATGTAAGTATATTTTCATAAAGATTGTAATTAAAAATTCTTTTGTACAAACTGTTAATGGTGAAAATATTTTAACGGGTAGGTAATACCCTAGAAATATTTAGATTTCACATTAATAAGTTACACTGTACATTCTTCGAATCTGATTCAATAGTCATTTACTATCCTACTTACAAACACAGAAGTACGAATCCGTTCGTCACAGAATAACCATTTTCATTCAATTTCATATTTGGATTTTGACCTATCAGAATCCAACAAGTGGCATAATGAAGAAAACATTGGACAAAAATAAAATTTGTTAGAAACAAACAAATTAACTATGAGAAATTTTGTTAAGAATCCACGCTAATGAAATCCTAGCTAACTGTTCCTAGCTAATTGTTAATTCCGCATTACATTTTAATTATCGCAATTTATTTATCGCAATTTAATTATCGCAATTTATTTTATCGCAATTTTAATTCTCGCAATTTTATTTATCGTCATTTAATTTCTGTTATTTATTTTACGCACTTTATTTATCGTCATTTAAATACCGTTATTTACGCATTTAAATATCGGGACACGTATACAAGGTTTTGACATATCATATCGACGCATCTATATATATTATTTGGAATAACCATAGACACTCTATATGCTGTAATGATCGAATTCGCTATACAGGGTTCAGGTTAATTCTTAAATAATATATATACTTTGAGTTGTGATCGAGTCTGAGACATGTATATAATAGGTCACGACATGTATTAATTAATTCGAATATAATATATTAAACTATATATGAATTGTTGAATTACTAATTGTGGATTGCTAACTGTGGACTAAAAACATTGGACAATTAAAATGAATTAAAATATTGATTATAACATATGAAACTAAACATTTCTTCAAATTTGCCACTTGATCTCATCTTAAACCTCATTTGTATCTTGACGATTACAATCTGCGATTCAAACCTTTCATAATTCTTGAAAACACTTCAATCGATAGGATGAACCAACCGCACTTCATCTACAGAAGAAGAGATTGATGCACATAGTTATGCACCTGAAAACACGCGGAACCTGTGTATACATTTAACACATGTCTGTACTAGCTCCTTTGGCATTGTTATTACCAAAAATAACATTTCAACTCTTTTTCAAATTAGCCAATTTTGTCGTAGCTTCATCAAATCAACTTCAACTTCCATTCGAATTAGCCTTATTATAACCTCGATATATAAGTTTGCATGTCGTCATCGTTACCGGGGAACCGTTTATATTCCGCAACATTAGCAGTAAACTTACCAGCAACTTCAATGAATTTGGACTTTCTGAAAAATCATTATATTCATTGAAACCCCATCGTATATTCATCTATACCCTGTAACAATAATTGCCATTCCAATTACCGAGAATCAGCAATAAGTATTTTGAATCTCGTAGCCTTTTTACATCAATAGTTATATGTATACATATAACAATTATCTCCTAGAATTACGATCTTCAATTCTGAATTTTTGAAAAGCACTCAGCCTACGAATCAATACATTGAACTTTGAAAAAGCTGAATGAAGCAGCAGAAAACTGTAGGCAACCGTAAACGACCTTAATCGTCGAAAGTTTGATGATAACGAATAGTATGTTGGAAAAGCTCAGAAATGTTGGAACTGGAAAACGGATTGAGCTAACCACGAAGGAGACCAAGGACAAATACAAGGACCATACCCTATATTCAAAGAATCCAGGTAATTCAGGATCCGTTGAAATCTTTAGAGAATATCTTGCTCCGAAGTCATGTTAAAATTTTGCGGAAAATTTTTCTTCATCAACCTTCGAACTTGGAAATTCTAAAATATCATCATAAATATCTTCGATATTTCTGAGGATGTTTTCATAAATATTCTCATCCGAAATTATATATCTTTCTGTGCTTCCTGTGTTTCATTATATTGGAAACTTCTGTAAAAATTAAGTTTAATTTATGAATGAATTCTGGAGAAATGTAAAGAAATTGATGCATGAATTAGTATAAAATAATGACACTTCATCAACGAGATTATATTACAGTAAGTCATGCTGAGTTTCTAATGAGACGTGTTGATTCACAGATCATAACGTTATCATGTGCCATGTTACGTAACTCTTTCATTCTGGATTAACTTCTGAACATATCAAGAAAGTGTATTCTTGATAGTTCTATTCTCAGTGATTCAGGTAATTTGACAAATCAAATCATGCGATTACATTCTTTCTTGTTTAGAACATTAAGTTCATTCAAAGTTCCATAATTACGAATTCTGGACCGTTACTGGCTTTACTAGAGACCGAGAAGATAATAAAAAGGCAAATATCTCCAAAATATAAGAGAAAATATAAAGCCCAATAACAATACGGAAATTACAAACCGTAGATATTAATACGAATAGCAATATAAAGACACAGTAGAATTAAGAATAGTATCACCCCAAGGTAATAGTAGAAGAAAACAGATTTTTCTGGTGGAAGATTGAAAAGAAGGATGACAGAAATGATAATTAGAAAAATATCAAGGATTAGAAATGGATTAAGCCTTTTCACAATCTTTTGGATGTATGAGGTAAGAAGGAAGGTATAGGAATGGTGAGAATATGGAACGGAAGAGTTTAATTTATAATGGAAATATCAGACAGAGTAATAGTGGCAGATCACCGTATTTAATATTAGAGATTTTAACTTCCTTACTCGCCGAAGAATTAAATCTTTTAGATTTCGAAGATTTCCTCTAAATCCCTTAAATTCTGGAAATCAACCGTGACTATATCACCGGTTAAGACGAACTTGCATTTACTCATTTCTTTCTTTTGTGATAACTTCACTTACACTCTTATTATAATCGAATTGTTTTATCCATATTACTCAATGATGATAAAACTCTATTTATCAACTCATATTCGTCATGAAAACATTTTTATTGTTAGCCCACTCAAATTTCGGGACGAAATTTCTTTAACGGGTAGGTACTGTGACGACCCGGGAATTTTCGACCAAATTTAAACTTTATCTTTAATTAATTTCGACACGATAAGCAAGTCTGTTAAGTTAAATCTCAACAATTTTGAACTGTTTCATATATTCAATTGACCTTCGACTGTTCTTGACGATTCACGAACAACTATCTATAAACGAATAAGGATATATAAATAATTATGTATAAAAATAATTAATAATTAATCATAATAATAATAAACTATTTTATGCAATTGATGTTACAAATAAATATGTAAAATAATATACGTTGTAAGGAAAACTACTATGTATTATAAATATATATATAAATTTAGAGACATGAAAAGTCATACATTAAAATTGTTATAATATTATTATTATTACTAATATTATTATTATTAATATCTTTATTATTATAATTAGTAGAAAAATTATAATATTAGTATTATTATTATTAAAAATTATCATTTTATTTAAAATTATTACTAATCATTATTTTTATCACTCTTGTCATTTTTTTTATTATTATTAGTATTATTTTGGTATTACTATTTATATTATTATTATAAAATAATATTACCAATATTATTATTATTAATATATTTATTAATAATTAATATTAATTAAAAATTTAATTTAAAAGCTAAATCATTGATACGAAGTCTGCTAGATATTCCAATCAGTTAAATACAAAATATAGAGACAAATAATCAATCAATTCTGTTGCCATGTGATCCAGCTTTATATTTTTTTCCTTGATTTCTTTCTCTAATCGAATATTTCCTATCTGAATATTGTTATATGTCGATATCCTTGATCACTAAATTACACTTCAATCAAGTTTTGCTACTGTATCAATCTATCTACTTTATATCTATTCTAGATCTCTATATTTCTACATACATACATAAACACATATGCATATTACTTATAGGAGAATCACAATCTCATACCACTATCACCCTTGAAGCACCACGACAACACACCACTGTCGATCACCACCACTTAACAACCATCCTGAACCATAACAATCCACCACTGTTTGCTGTCTCTTTCTATTATCTGTTTTGAACTACTCACAAAACCACCCACTCCATCGGCCACTACAGTGAGAACCATCATCATCGATTTTCTGTTTCTTTCTTCTTGTAACAAGCACAATTACATCTTTGTAAACCATATCAACCACCACTACCACTTGCATATACTGTACTACTTCTTGTTTAGTCGCCCAATTCAACATCACTTCATACCATCATTGCTAGTTGCTGTTTTGATTCAATTCACAGCAAGACCACAAGACTACCACCAAAGCAGTATCGTTGTTGTTATCATCACAACAACCTAATGCCGTTATTACACGTCAGCCTCACCATCACCGTGGGTAAGAACCTACTAACTTCCTGTTTATTCAATGATTAAACCATCAACCACCATCAAGAAGTATCCAACGATAACATTATAAACCCTACTTCTGCAAATTTCCTTCGACTGCTAACTGTTGTTTACTTCTTCTGTTAAACCAAACATACTACCATCTCTCCTCTTTTTCTCTCTATAATTTTTTTTCCCTGCAATTCATGACTGCCAGTGTTATCCGTTTATGTTTCCTCTTTTGTTTAATAAAATTAACAATCAACCTTCAACACAATCACATCAACTATTATGCTACTGTTACGTATTTGTGTATCTGATATCCAGCCGCTATGTTATCAGTTAACTGCTACTTTTAACGACTCTAACTCCAATCACTTTATTCGAAACCACATCAAACTTCACGTCACAATATTTTGCTGTAGCTATATTGTTGCTTATGTTCCTGATAAAAACGAAAATATTGATTATGATGGTGAAGATAGAGACGTTGGACTGTGCAAAGAGATAATTATTATATTTATGTAGACGTTAACCTCATTAGCTGTAAAGTTAAACCTGTTGAACTTTTCTCACAGGCTGTATATCACTAAAATAAAGAACCGACACTTTTTCAACCTAGTGGACACTGATAATATTTGGACCATAAAATACTACTTGGGCTTGTGTAAGCTGGGCTGTATATTTTTCTCGATTGGCCTGCTCGATTTACTTACCTCACACCTCACGTAATTGTTTCTGTTTTGAACCTCAGACTCACATCATCATCATTAACTTGTACCTAGTACTACTACTATTATGTTTCGAAGCTCAACTCCCTTGCTAGTTCCTGCTTATGATCAAACCATAATCATTAAAACCGGTTTCCTATGTTGCTTAAAACCCATCAATAACACCACTATCGCAACCTTCAATCATGCCGTTTCAAATTATTATTTTTCTGATTTCTACTTGATTTTAATCCCAAACAGAAATCATTCGAACCATTACTTCTGCTAATTAGTGTTTGATCGAAGAACTTACAACCAAAAACCCTACTTATTCGAACTTCTGTTATTTTCCAGATTTAATTCGCACCTTAAAAATCATCAAAGCATACTACTGCTCGATTGATTGTCTCTTTTTCTAGTTCTCGTTCGATTTAATAAGTGGGCGATGATGATGATAACTTAATGTTACATAAAATAATAAACATGATCTTGATATAGAAGATGATGTTATGGTCGGGTTTAGATGATGATATGTTGAGGACGCTTGGATTTTTTTTTTCTGTTCCTTTGATCAAATCTCAACTACGGCTGTAACTCCTGCTTTGTTCAAGTTACCTGGGCCAAATTAATGGAGTGGGCTGAGATTAAAATAGGCCAAGAAAATGGAGTTGGGTCGAGATCCATGTTTTTTGATGGGCCGAAGATAATAGATTAAATATAAATGGGTTTCATATTATATTAAAAAGACAGAATTGGATGGGTGGTTTAGGGTGTTAGCGATTGAGCGAGAGGTTGCGGGTTCGAGCCCGAGCTATGGCATTTATTTTTAGGCTTATTTTGAAGGTAGTCTCCTTTTCTTATTTTTAGTATTTCTATCATTATGTCTTAATATTATTATTATTATTATTATTATTATTATTATTATTATTATTATTATTATTATTATTATTATTATTATTATTATTATTATTATTATTGTTATTGTTATTATTATTATTATTATTATTATTATTATTATTATTAAAATTAACATTATTATTAAAAGTATGATTTTTAATATTATTATCATTATTATTATCATAATTATTTTTATTATTACAAATAAATATTATTTTACAAAAATACATTACAAGTATATTAATATTACATATTACTATATTTTTATTATTAAAATAATATTGATTAAGCTATATATAAAATATATTAATTAATATATATATATATATATATATATATATATATATATATATATATATTATCATATAAACTTTAAAAATAAATTTCCATTTTTTTAAACTACTTTAATAAGTATTTACTATATTAATATTAATAAATGTATTACGGAAATAAATATTAACTACTTAAAATATATAGAATAAATATAACTTAATTATTAACATAATATATATATATATATATATATATATATATATATATATATATATATATATATATATATATATATATATATATATATATATATATATATATATATAATCATATAAACTTTAAAAATAAATTTCCATTTTTTTAAACTACTTTAATAAGTATTTACTATATTAATATTAATAAATGTATTATGGAAATAAATATTAACTACTTAAAATATATAGAATAAATATAACTTAATTATTAACATAATATATATATAAACTTGTTTGAATGTTATTACGTATTTTAATATACATAACTGATATAGGTTCGTGAATCCGAGGCCAACTCTACACTTGTTCAATGTCGTCATATGTATTTTTACTACAAAATACAGTAATGTGAGTTTCATTTGCCTTTTTACCCTTTATGTTTTTGGGCTGAGAATACATGCAAAATTTTTATAAATGTTTTACGAGATAGACACAAGTAATTGAAACTATATTATATGGGTGAATAATCGAAGCCGAATATGCTCCTTTTGCTTGGTAGCCTAAGAATTAGTAAACCGATCTACTAATTGACGCGAATCCTAAAGATAGATATATTGGGCCTAACGAACCCCATCCAAAGTACAGGATGCTTTAGTACTTCGAATTCGTTTTTATCATGTCCGAAGGATTTCCCGAAATGATAGGGGATATTCTTATATGCATCTTGTTAATGTCGGTTACCAGGTGTTCACCATATGAATGATTTTTGTCTCTATGCATGGGACGTATATTTATGAGAAATGGAAATGAAATTCTTGTGGTCTATTAAAATGATGAAAATGAATGATTACGATAAACTAATGAACTCGCCAACCTTTTGGTTGACACTTTAAAGCATGTTTATTCTCAGGTATTAAAGAAATCTTCCGTTGTGCATTAGCTCATTTTAAGGATATTATTGGGAGTCATTCATGGCATATTTCGAAAGACGTTGCATTCGAGTCGTTGAGTTCAGCAAGATTATTATTAGGTCAATTATAGTTGAATGTATTATGAAATGGTATGCATGCCGTCAACTTTCATTGTAAAGAAAGTTTGTCTTTTAAAAACGAATGCATTATTTGTAAAATGTATCATATAAAGGTCAATTTCCTCGCAATGTAATCATATGTTATTGTATTCGTTCTTATGGATTAGGACGGGTCTTTACCGGGTTTTTGGGAGGAGCTTGCTGTTTTGATGGATATGTTTGAAGAACAAACTCTGATGTCTTTTGTATAACATAATAATAGTTGTTTAACGTAATGCCTGATAAATTATAATAATCGTGTGATATTGTAAAACTTAAGTATTATATGTATAAAGTTTCCGCTGTGTATATTTAAAAAAAAATGGACGGTGTTACACTGGCTATCGATTATCATACCATACATGAAAAAAATTTAAATTAAACAAAGCAGATAAATGTGAATATAGCAAATTTGATGATTCTGGTAAAGGCGTTATAATTTTTTTATATCTTGATGACATGTTAATCTTTGGGACTGACCAAAGTCAAGTTAATTTTAACAAAAGAATTTTTTTCATTGAAGTTCTCCATGAAAGATATGGGGGAGGTTGACGTTATCCTTGGTAAAATGGACTTTCTATTTCCCAAATCTCATTATATTTGGGGGGGGGGGGGGTGTTGAGAAAGTTCAGTTGCTTTGATTGTACTCTTGTAAGTACACATGTGGATCCAAGTGAGAAGCTTATGCCTAACCAAGGCGAAGCTGTACCACAACTTGAGTTCTCTCGGGTGATTGGTTGTTTAATGTATGTCATGACTTGTACAAGACCGACTATTGATTTTGTTGTGCAAAAATTGAGTAGATATACTAGTAATCCTAGTACTCATCATTGACATGTAATTAAGTGGGTACTAAAGTATCTGAAAAAAACTATGGACTATATTTTAACTTATAGTAGGTTTTCTTCATGAATAGATAGATAGACCGATGCGAGTTGGATAACCAATGCTGAAGATCATACTTCAACAAGTGGTTGGGTGTTCTTTCTTAGGGATGTACCATCTTATGGGCTTCCAAGAAACAGACATGTATTATCAACTCAATGATAGAATCTAAGTTTGTTGCTTTAGCTGCTGCTGGTAAAGAGGCAGAATGGCCTAGAAACTTGATTCATGATATACCATTAGGACCTAAATCTATAGCTCTTATGTCTGTCTGATCAAGCATAAAATAGTCCAAAGGGGTTGGGTCTATGCAAGATCAACAAATAAAGGAGGATTTAAGGGTTTTTTTGAGTTTAACTCTCCGGTCCGGAGCACTATGAGCAACCCTAATACATGATGATGATCTCAGAAAGGTTGGTTACACAAAACCCACCAAAATTCGGGTTAGCCGGATTTTATGGCTCGGGGACGGTGTTAAGGGCTGAAATCGTAAAGAGTGCAAAGTGATTATTCCGGGTGCGCGGGTTAGATCATATAGTTAATATCTTTAATGATGATTGTATGCTGAGAGGATAGTATTTTTTGGAATGGTTTTAGCTCGAGTTGTATCTATTTATATGTGTGAGCTTTTGTCCCTTAGTGCCACGTAAGGAGACAAAAGGACGTACTAGTGCCATGCTGTTTATTCTTGTCTTTTTATTCTATAAAGCTGCGAAAAGGTACTTCCATTATCTTAGTGTTGTCCCCCAACGACCTGCTGGCATTTTCCAACCGTTACACAGTTTGTGGATCGTGCCAATCTGCTGCAGTGACCTTTGTGTTTCAGCACCAACATCGAATATCGCTTAACTTTTCGTGTACATTTTTGGTGGCGATATTTTACCTTGTGCAATCGATGTGCAACTATGCACATCATTAAGATCTTGCGCAACTGATGCGCAATAATGCACATTATTAAGGCCTTGCTTAACTGATGTGCAACAATGCGCATCATTAAGTCCCCCCAGTTCTATATTACGTGCAATTTTTGCGCGTAATGTTGAACTCTAATCATGACATAAAAGGCGCCGAGAGATGCATTTATGCTAAGGTGGTTTTTTTGGCTTGTCAGTCTGCCAGTAAATGAAAAGCTGTCAACTCAACCGTCACCTTCGCATGTTTCCTGCCATCTATCAGATTTTCCTCCGCTGGATTTGCGACACGTGTATGGTGATGATGCGTTTTCTTCTTCCCATATCTTTTATTCAAATTTTTCCCTATAAATAACTCCCTTCCCCTTCATAAAATCTTTTACCGCTTATAAATCTTCTTTTATTTTCTCTCTTGCGCATTTAATCAGCGCTCTTTTTTACTTCATTTACTTTGTTCCTACGATCATCAGGTTAGAATTCTTATTCCTGTTTCTTTGTTGTTTTATTAAAAATAATGTCTTCTCCTACTTCTGTTGTTGAAAGCAAATATGTCGATGAAATCTCTTCCGTTATTACCTTCGATGATCTTATCAATATTCTGAGGGAGTATACCCTAATTCACGCGCTGAAACCTGTAGTTCCTAGGCATAAACAGCGTGCCAACGATCCACCTTCTAATAAAGTTGTTTCGTATTCAAAAGTTGTGAAATACGGAAACATTCGCTATCCTTCAACTTACTTATTTCTATCGGTACTTCATTATTTCAGTATCGGCGCTAGGCAACTCCACCCTTACAGTGCGTGCTACATTTAAGCTTTTGAGATGTGGTGTAGGGGCATAATTTTGTCCCCACAATTAATCTGTTTTAGAACGTGTATTCTTATTAGCCACACGAAAACGGTTGGTATTCTTTTAGAGAGCGTGTTAAATTTGTTGAGTCTACCAAAGCTGGTATGTGCGAGAAGTGGAAGAATTCCTTATTTTTTGTGGATCATTCTTTCATTCCTGATTCTTGCGCTAAAGTGCGTGAGTGGCACTCTGGCGTGTATAAGAGCTTGAATGAGAAGCCAGTGATGACACCTAATGAGGAGCATATGTTCCAACTTTGCGTCGACAAAAAGCTTCTCGTTCGTATATACGAGAACGACATTCTTCGTGCTGGCCTTGTCTGCGCCCACCCCGTATTGCGCCTGTATTGATGAATCATGGATGGGGTATGCCAAGAAGGCATCCTAATTAATACCTTTTAAGATTTCTTATTGTCCGTTAATTATGTTAACTAACCTTGTCTTGTATTTGTTTTTCAGTTATGCCGATCATTAATGTTTTGGAGGATGAGGAGCTAGATGAGATAACTTTCATGCATCAAGGTGAAGTGGTCGGAGAGGAGAAGACTGGCGAAGGTAACCCTCCTCCTGTTGGTGGCAGAGATGTTGCTCCTGAGGGAGGTAGCCCTCATATTGAGGAGGGTATCCCCCATACCGAGGAGGAGACTAGTGATCACCTTGTTTCGGGTGATCAAGACACTAGGGTACCTACCCCTCCTACTGAAAGCCAGTGGAACCTTGGCGACCGAGTTGCTTTTTCTTCGAAGAAGAAGAAGAAGTGCAAACATTCGGAAAAGTGGGAGGGAAATTCCCATAAGAAGAAGAA
This sequence comes from Rutidosis leptorrhynchoides, assembly GCF_046630445.1. Classification (NCBI taxonomy): domain Eukaryota; kingdom Viridiplantae; phylum Streptophyta; class Magnoliopsida; order Asterales; family Asteraceae; genus Rutidosis; species Rutidosis leptorrhynchoides. The sequence goes on from NC_092343.1 coordinate 103,679,002, forward strand.
GAACACTGGTAAGTATTTTTATTTTCTGCTCACTCTTACCATTTAACTTATCATATTTTCTAGCGCATACATGTGTCTCTTTTTATTGTTCCAGATGATGTTTCTCGCGCGCCTCTAGATGTGGTCATGGAGTATCATAACATGCCCGAGTATCATAACGTGCCCACGTGGGTTACTATGACTCAGCTAAAGTTTATGGCTCAGTTTATCCCCACTGGTGCGTTGGACTTTTTTGAGAAGGATGCCGAGGCTGACCTGTGCATGGGCATCCAGACATCGTTTGTTAATTTTTTGCGTGATGTCCACCGGAGGCAAGTGTGCGCTCTTGAAGGGCGAATCCATTTCTGGGCAGGAAGCCCTCGGCGTGAAGGAGGCGCGCAATCTAATCAACATGCTCCACGATGATCTTGAGGCAGCACAGGAAGTGCGGCCCATGCTAAGGCTGCTGCTGCACGGGTAATGTTGAGAAAGACGCGCTTGCCAAAGAACTTGATTTGGCTAAGGCTGAAAGGGACCAGCTGAGACTCAGTGAGGAGTCTAATACCTTTCTTTGCAAGGTTGTGGAGGAGCAATCTGTGCAGCTCATCAGGTTGGATGAGGCGTGAACATACACCTGGGATCATTTTGTGACATTGAAACTTGGGCTCCCAGCATTGGTTACACGCGCCTGTAATTCTCCAACTATGAATGATCTATTCACCAAGGCTTCACGTGCTATCAGGGAGGCTGAAAGGTGGATGTTATGGGAGTTTATAAAGAGAAATATAGAAGTCCCCGGTCTCCTCCCGCATGCCCTTGCCAATAAGTTGCTCCCGGGCACTATCGAGGAGGAGAATGCTGCTTTGGCTGAGCTTGAGAATATGGCCGCGCCCAACCTTGCCAAGATGTTCCAAAATCCTGATGTGACCGCTGACCAATTACTCAATGTTGCCTTGTAATTTTTTGTTTCCTTGTACTGTGCGCTTTTGTAAACCAAGATTATCAATTATAACGTTGTTTTATATATTGTGTATTATAAATGTGTGCATAAGTAACGTCTTTTGTTAGTTATGTTACTGCATTTATCATTTTACGTAATTTGTTGTGAGTATATATACATCCAGGTATAAATTTGCGCTTTGTATTGTGGTGACACCAATTGCACGTATAGCGTCTTAGCGTTTTAACACGTTGTGTGCGTGGCTTAAACAAAGTTCGATTTGTTATTCGTATATTATACTCAAGGCATGTATGCGTGTAATCTATCATATATGTTGTCGTGCACACAACGTCGACTTAAACTATGCGCCCATGTTTGCGCATCGAGAGTCATCTAAGTGCGCCAACACTTAGGATTGAGGTCAAGGGCGACCAACCTTATCGCCTATAGTCATGACTTGCAGATCTCGTATTCTGCGCGGGTGGGGTTAGGATAACCCAATGTCAGTCACCCTTCGGTAATGCTATCTAGCTCATCGCCAAACGAGCTTGTACCGCACAGGGGTTGGAGAAAACACCCCTTCAAAGGTAGGAGTACTCTGGGTATTCACGACCGTGTGCACCAGTCTAAGTTATAGAACTACTTTACATTGACACATGGCACAAAGATTTTTGTAGACAACAACTTAGAAAGGAGAAAACATAGAAATATCGCATAAGTAGGTTACAATAGTTTCAATCTATCTGCAGACGTGGTTACATAAATGACATAGTGACATTTTGCTGAAACATCAGACAGGAACTTAGTGGGAGTCATAAAATCCCAAGCATGATCCACGCGCCTCGTGGAGATGCTCATCTAAGTAGTCTTGATATTCGTAATCAGAGCTCACATAAGCTTTTTCCCTACCTTCGTGGCCATTAATGAACCACCATCTTCTTCTTTTCCGCTGTCGGTTTCTTGATTACTCGAGACCTATTTAGATCAGTTTGATACTTTTTGTAAATCAACGAATGTTTGTTCGTACGCGTTAGATGCAATATTATATGCGCCCTATATTTCGGATTGTACAAGATTGTGCTCATTTAAATGCGGTAAGCGCGCCGAACTGTACGCTCCTTAAGGCATCTTATTAGGTCTAACAATCCTCCAACTTGTCCTGTTATTACAAAATTTACGTTTATTAGACATACCTGATGTTGAACTTGACTTTCTTCTGGCGGTTTTGACGTCATCATTTCGATTCTAGCTCGTATAGGAAACTTGATCAAACCATGCGCAGTAGAGGGTATTGTACCAAACTTTTGTATGGACGGGCATCCCAGCAGCGCATCGTAGTCAGATGACGTGTGCACGACGGTAAACTTTACCTTTTCTGTCCGGGTCTTCCTCCTATCTTCATCATCTTCGTGATAAAGCTCCACTTCTAAAGTTCCAATGGCCAATGTAGGGTTGCCTGAGAGTCCTCGAAACCTTTCATTTGAAGGCTTTAAGCTCGACATAAGCTTGTATGAGAGTTCATCATAACAATGTTCAAACATGATATTGGTGCTGCTACCAGTGTCCACACATAGTTTTTGATCAAATGTCCACACTCAGGCAGATATCCACCAACTATGACATGATCACACTTGAGTTCTTGATCCCCGATAGATGGGAAAACGACCAGCAATTTTTCCCATGCATGTGGGGGAATTCGCTCTGTTACCGCACGCTCTCCCGTGAAAACATGACTCACCCTATCTTGCCCCTTCGCCTTGCCTTTGTCATGCTCCTCTTTACGCAATTGCTTCTTGTGATCTTTTAGGTGTTGAAGCTCTCCTCGCTTTAAGCACGCGACCACCTTGTCTGTCAGCGCTTTGCATCTGTTCGTCTCATGACCAGACATGCGCGCCTTGCATATTCAGACATGCGCGCTCGTCGTCCAAAGGTCTAGGATATTGCTTCTGTTGCGAGGATTTATTTAAGACTTTTCGCTAGGTTCTTGATGAGCGTTTGGTTATTTTCTCTATTCATGTTCCATTGATTGTTATTGCCATAATATCCGTGAGTGTGCCCTCGACGGTTATCACTGCTGTGATGGTAAGGACCAGAATCTTGGTACCCCTTTTGGGAGTTGTGAGGATAGTGCCCTCCCCGGGTGAGTCGTGGTCATCGCGCCTTCCGTGACCACTGCCATATCCCGAATAACGTACAGTATCCTCGATCACACACAGGTGCTCGTGCACTTACTTGATAGTTTCTGCTATCGTCTCTGGTGGCCTCTTCCACAACTTCTGCCACAACTGCAAGTGTTGCTCTCTGCAAATTCCATGAATGAACCCAGATAACTTCTATGATTCAGCCAAGTTGGGAATATGTGCCACCTCCTGACTGTACCCGTCAATAAACTGCCCCATAGAGTCTCCACGCCCTTGTTTGATATCATGACATTCGACATGTTTTCTTCTAGATGCCCTCATGTTGTGAAAGTTAAGTAAAAAGCGCTCCCTCATATCATTGTAGCAAGTGATAAGAGGCACGGGTAAGTTTTTGAACCATTGACGCGTTATTCCTTCTAGGAGAGGAGGGAATTCCGCACACTTGTACTCGTCAACCCATCGTTGATTACGGGCTATGCCTTCGTATTTCTGCAAGAAGTCATTGGGATCCAAAAGTCCATCGTATATCCCAGCGTGAGATGGATTACTTGTAAAGGCGTGTCAATGTAGTATAATATGTGTGGCGCAAACTTTTCAGAAGTAGGTGCGGTTTCGAATGAAGGCTGAACACTGGTTCCCTTCATTCCCGCATATAGGTTCTTACTCATCCGTTCACCTTTACCTGGCTGCTCGAAGTCTTTAATCGTATTGTCTGGCATGGACTTCATTAGCGAGTAAATCAAGTTAGCCTGGTTCTGCGCACGTTCTTCAAGCGTTTGAGTGTTTGGCAAAGAATTCGACATCATAAGAACATGTGTCTGTCGAGATATATAGACTGTTGGGGTTGGGAACGATTCTATTGGCGGCGCCATTTGATAGAACCCTGAGTTAAGTTGAATGCTCTGGATTTTCAAATCATGCGTGTCAAAGCCCATTTTCTGCAAAGCTTCTATCACGCTGGTCGGTGTGGTTGGCGTGCGTAAGTCAACACTTGAGAACGCAGCAGTGGTGCCATGCATCGATGATCTGAACGCGCCGATGTAGATAGGAATAGTTCCTATGTAGGTGGTGTTCGCCGACCATGGTATTGGTTGCGTAGTCTCTGGAGTTTTGAACCCTTGCGCCGGAGTCCCCGGGGATGGAGGGAGAGTAGCTCCCGTTGGCAACGTGCTTACGCCGCTAATTCGCGTATCCACTATTTTAGACACTCGTGGTGTTTGCGGCCATGCTGGAATTGCCTTTGAAACCTCCGATTAACTCGTCACTTCTTTTGCGCAACACTTGAATTACCTGGGACTGAAACACACAAAAAGAAATACCTGAATGTAATGAAATTTTAAGGAAAGAAGATTTTAACAAAACCTTTTAACTAAGAGTCCCACGGTTGACTCCATTTGATCAAGCATAAAATAGATCAAGGGGTTCAGTCTATGCAAGATCAACAAATAAAGGGGGATTTAAGGGTTTTTTGAGTTTAACTCTCTGATTCGGAACACCGTGAGTAACCCTAATACGAGATGATGATCTCAAAAATGGTGGTTAAACATAACCCACCATCATTCGGGTTAGCCGGATTTTATGGCTCAAGGAAGGTGTTAGGGTTTGTGTTCCAAGAACATTACCTGAAACTATAAAGAGTGTGAAGTGATTATTCTGGTTGCGCGGGTTAGATCAGATAGTTAATATCTTTAATGATGATTGTATGCTGAGAGGATAGTATTTTTCGGAATGGTTTTTAGGTTGTCGACTTGCTTATTTTAGCTCGAGTTGTATCTATTTATGCGTGTTAGCTTTTGTCCCTTAGTGCCACGTAAGGAGACAAAATGACGTACTAGTGCCATGCTATTTTATTCCTGTCTTTTTATTCTATAAAGCTACAAAAAGGTACTGTCATTATCTTAGTGTTGTCCCCCAAAGACCTGCTGCTATTATCCAGCCGTTACACAGTTTCTGGATCGTGCCAACCTGCTGCAGTGTCCTTTGTGTTTTAGCACCAACGAATATCTCTTTACTTTGAGTGTACAGTTTTGGTAGCGCTATTTTACCTTGTGCAATCAATATGCAACAATGTGCATCATTAAGATCTTGAGCAACTGATGCGCAACAATGCGCATCATTAAGGCCTTGCGCAACTGATGTGCAACAATGCGCATCATAACTATCCATTGTGATATTGTTGCTATATTAGTAAGGCCTATATCCAGATATACAATGGGAAGTCTAGACAATTAGGTGTCAGACATAGCATGATTCATGAACTCATCAAGAATGAGGTAATTTCTATAGGGTTTTTGAGGTCACAACAGAATTTAGCTGATCAGTTGATGAAGGGATTAACAAGAGACTTAGTTGCAGTGGCAGAGATAAGGGGGACTAAGGGGTGTTCTGTAGTGACCCGAAATTTTCCATGTTTATATATATTAATTGAGATTGATATTTACATGATTAAAAATTTCCAACATGTTAAGCAATCAAACTTGTTAAGACTTGATTAATTGAAATATGTTTCATATAGACAATTGACCACCCAAGTTGACCGGTGATTCACGAACGTTAAAACTTGTAAAAACTATATGATGACATATATATGGATATATATATAGTTAACATGATACTATGATAAGTAAACATATCATTAAGTATATTAACAATGAACTACATATGTAAAAACAAGACTACTAACTTAATGATTTTTAAACGAGACATATATGTAACGATTATCGTTGTAAAGACATTTAATGTATATATATCATATTAATAGATATTCATACATGATAATATCATGATAATATAATAATTTAAAATCTCATTTGATATTATAAACATTGGGTTAAAAACATTTGACAAGATCGTTAACCTAAAGGTTTCAAAACAACACTTACATGTAACGACTAACGATGACTTAACGACTCAATTAAAATGTATATACATGTAGTGTTTTAATATGTATTTATACACTTTTGAAAGACTTCAATACACTTATCAAAATACTTCTACTTAACAAAAATGCTTTCAATTACATCCTCGTTCAGTTTCATCAACAATTCTACTCGTATGCACCCGTATTCGTACTCGTACAATATATAGCTTTTAGATGTATGTACTATTGGTATATACACTCCAATAATTAGCTCTTAGCAGCCCATGTGAGTCACCTAACACATGTGGGAACCATCATTTGGCAACTAGCATGAAATATCTCATAAAATTACAAAAATATGAGTAATCATTCATGACTTATTTACATGAAAACAAAATTACATATCCTTTATATCTAATCCATACACCAATGACCAAAAACACCTACAAACACTTTCATTCTTCAATTTTCATCATCTAATTGATCTCTCTCAAGTTCTATCTTCAAGTTCTAAGTGTTCTTCATATATTCTACAAGTTCTAGTTACGTAAAATCAAGAATACTTTCAAGTTGCTAGCTCACTTCCAATCTTGTAAGGTGATCATCCAACCTCAAGAAATCTTTGTTTCTTACAGTAGGTTATCATTCTAATACAAGGTAATAATCATATTCAAACTTTGGTTCAATTTCTATAACTATAACAATCTTATTTCAAGTGATGATCTTACTTGAACTTGTTTTCGTGTCATGATTCTGCTTCAAGAACTTCGAGCCATCCAAGGATCCGTTGAAGCTAGATCCATTTTTCTCTTTTTCCAGTAGGTTTATCCAAGGAACTTAAGGTAGTAATGATGTTCATAACATCACTCGATTCATATATATAAAGCTACCTTATTCGAAGGTTTAAACTTGTAATCACTAGAACATAGTTTAGTTAATTCTAAACTTGTTCGCAAACAAAAGTTAATCCTTCTAACTTGACTTTTAAAATCAACTAAACACATGTTCTATACCTATATGATATGCTAACTTAATGATTTAAAACCTGGAAACACGAAAAACACCGTAAAACCGGATTTACGCCGTCGTAGTAACACCGCGGGCTGTTTTGGGTTAGTTAATTAAAAACTATGATAAACTTTGATTTAAAAGTTGTTATTCTGAGAAAATGATTTTTATTATGAACATGAAACTATATCCAAAAATTATGGTTAAACTCAAAGTGGAAGTATGTTTTCTAAAATGGTCATCTAGACGTCGTTCTTTCGACTGAAATGACTACCTTTACAAAAATGACTTGTAACTTATTTTTCCCACTATAAACCTATACTTTTTCTGTTTTGATTCATAAAATAGAGTTCAATATGAAACCATAGCAATTTGATTCACTCAAAACGGATTTAAAATGAAGAAGTTATGGGTAAAACAAGATTGGATAATTTTTCTCATTTTAGCTACGTGAAAATTGGTAACAAATCTATTCCAGCCATAACTTAATCAACTTATATTGTATATTATGTAATCTTGAGATACCATAGACACGTATACAATGTTTCGACCTATCATGTCGACACATCTATATATATTTCGGAACAACCATAGACACTCTATATGTGAATGTTGGAGTTAGCTATACAGGGTTGAGGTTGATTCCAAAATATATATAGTTTGAGTTGTGATCAATACTGAGATATGTATACACTGGGTCGTGGATTGATTCAAGATAATATTTATCGATTTATTTCTGTACATCTAACTGTGAACAACTAGTTGTAGGTTACTAACGAGGACAGCTGACTTAATAAACTTAAAACATCAAAATATATTAAAAGTGTTGTAAATATATTTTGAACATACTTTGATATATATGTATATATTGTTATAGGTTCGTGAATCAACCAGTGGCCAAGTCTTACTTCCCGACGAAGTAAAAATCTGTGAAAGTGAGTTATAGTCCCACTTTTAAAATCTAATATTTTTAGGATGAGAATACATGCAGGTTTTATAAATGATTTACAAAATAGACACAAGTACGTGAAACTACATTCTATGGTTGAATTATCGAAATCGAATATGCCCCTTTTTATTAAGTCTGGTAATCTAAGAATTAGGGAACAGACACCCTAATTGACGCGAATCCTAAAGATAGATCTATTGGGCCTAACAAACCCCATCCAAAGTACCGGATGCTTTAGTACTTCGAAATTTATATCATATCCGAAGGGTGTCCCGGAATGATGGGGATATTCTTATATATGCATCTTGTTAATGTCGGTTACCAGGTGTTCACCATATGAATGATTTTTATCTCTATGTATGGGATGTGTATTGAAATATGAAATCTTGTGGTCTATTATTATGATTTGATATATATAGGTTAAACCTATAACTCACCAACATTTTTGTTGACGTTTTAAGCATGTTTATTCTCAGGTGATTATTAAGAGCTTTCGCTGTCGCATACTTAAATAAGGACGAGATTTGGAGTCCATGCTTGTATGATATTGTGTAAAAACTGCATTCAAGAAACTTATTTTGTTGTAACATATTTGTATTGTAAACCATTATGTAATGGTCGTGTGTAAATAGGATATTTTAGATTATCATTATTTGATAATCTACGTAAAGCTTTTTAAACCTTTATTGATGAAATAAAGGTTATGGTTTGTTTTAAAATGAATGCAGTCTTTGAAAAACGTCTCATATAGAGGTCAAAACCTCGCAACGAAATCAATTATTATGGAACGTTTTTAATCAATAAGAACGGGACATTTCAGTTGGTATCCGAGCGTTGGTCTTAGAGAACCAGAATTTTGCATTAGTGTGTCTTATCGAGTTTGTTAGGATGCATTAGTGAGTCTGGACTTCAACCGTGTTTACTTGAAAAATGATTGCTTAACAAATTTTGTTGGAAACTATATATTTTTAACATGTGAATATTATGTGATATATTAATCTCTTAACGCGTTTGATATTATGTGATAGATGTCTACCTCTAGAACAAGTCCCATTGACTCACCTAATAATAATGAAGAGTCAAATGTAAATTGGAATGATTCGTGGACTGATTCACAAGTTCCCGAAGAGGAACCGGAAGAAGAGTCGGAACCGGAAGAAGAATCGGAACCAGAAGAAGAATCGGAACCGGATGAAGAAATAGAACCGGTGGGGGAAATAATAAAACGGTTAAGTAAAAGAAAATCCTCAACCAACCGACCAAGGTTAATTATGGTCAATGGTGTTTCCGCCAAGGAAGCAAAATATTGGGAGGATTACCAATTCTCCGATGAATCGGATTCCGACGAGAATTCCGATGATGTTATAGAAATTACCCCAACTGAATTTAAAAGGGAAAAAGAAAATAATAAGGGAAAGGGCATAAAAATAGAGAAATCTAATTCCAACCCCGATGAACTTTATATGTATCGTCAACCCTCGAAGTCCTTAAGTTGTAACAATGACCCGGGAACCTCTAAACCACCAGGTTTTTCTAAACCAATGTGGAAAACGACGGCTCGTACTAGGGGAACATCATATATCCCTAGAAACTTGGCAAAACGAACCAAAACCGAAGAAGAAGAAACAAGCGAGTCGGAATAAGATAGTTGTATTCGTGTGGTGTAATATATGTAATATAGTGTGCTTATGCTTTATGATATATGTAAAAATTGCTTGTATTAATAAGTATTTTTTTTATGAATCTAACTCTTGTCTATTTTACAGTATAAAAACACAAAATGGATAGACAACCCAATATTTTAAGAGACCTACCCGGAGACATGATTGATGAAATCTTGTCTAGAGTCGGTCAGAATTCTTCGGCACAACTATTTAAGGCGAGATCAGTTTGTAAGACATTCGAAGAACATTCCAAGAATGCCTTGGTTTATAAAAGGCTTTCGTTCGAAAGATGGGGGATATCACATTGGGAAATCCATAAGTTACGATGTGTTTACTTTGACACATATATTGCGGGGAACCCAAATGCTATTTTACGCAATGGGTTAAGAAATTATTTTGACTCAATATATCCGAATATTGGACTTCGTGATTTAGAAGAAGCGGCTAGCATGCAACATAAAGAAGCATGTTATGCTTAAGGATTAGTAATGTTCGCTTCTCACCAAAGTGAGAACAAGAACATCGGGCTACAACTATTAAACAAAACATTCCCACAAGTGACGGAGTCGGTAATTGGGGTAAGAAATGAGGTTTTTAGATTGTTACGGGACTGTTGGACATTACGTAACCCTCGTCCCTTTGATGACGTTACAACACGCTGTCTTATCAACGGCCATAACGGTTATGTTCCACAAGACCAAGGATGGGAAGTAATCCTAGTAAAACCAGAATGCATGACTTGTTTCTGGACGTATGAATTACGTGTCTTTATTGCCTTTGCTGAACGACTTGTGTACTAGCTAGAATTATCTTCACAACCATCTTGTATCAAATTTATTGTGTGCTATATTTCATGCTATATGTAAAATAAGCGGTATTGTAAGTTTGTAAAATATTGTGTAAAAGTTTGAACGCGAAATATTATTATAATCAGTTTTTCATATAGAATTGTGGTAGTTGAATTGTATATTAGCTACTAAGTATGAACTTAATGGGTAGGTACTACCCGAATTTAAACTTATAAAACGCTAATATGAAGAAAAAGCTTTTATAAATGAGTTCATATTATGCTACGAAATACTATTAACTACTCTTCATATTCTGTATGATTAACTTGTTCCATTTGACTATTTTGAAGGAAATGGCACCGACTACTCGACACATCGTGAATATGAATGAAGAGGAATTCCGTACTTTTCTAGCTTCAAACATAGCCGCAGTACAGGCTGCGCTACATACCAACAATAACCTTGGATCTAACAGTACAGGAAATCGTGTAGGATGCACCTACAAAGAATTCACTGCCTGCAAACCTTTGGAATTTGATAGAAGCGAAGGACCGATCGGATTGAAACGGTGGACCGAGAAGGTCGAATCGGTGTTTGCCATAAGTAAGTGTACTGAAGAGGAAAAAGTGAAGTACGCTACGCATACCTTCACAGATTCTGCGTTAACATGGTGGAATACCTATCTAGAGCAAGTGGGACAAGACGATGCGTACGCACTACCTTGGTCAGCATTCAAGCACTTGATGAACGAGAAGTACCGTCCCAGAACCGAGGTCAATAAGCTCAAGACAGAACTTAGAGGGTTACGAACCCAAGGATTTGATATTACCACGTACGAAAGACGATTCACAGAATTGTGCCTATTGTGTCCGGGAGCGTTCGAAGATGAGGAAGAGAATATCGACGCGTTTGTGAAAGGATTACCGGAAAGAATCCAAGAAGATATAAGTTCACACGAGCCCGCCTCCATACAACAGGCATGTAGAATGGCTCACAAACTAATGAACCAGATTGAAGAAAGAATTAAAGAACAGACTGCTGAAGAGGCCAATGTGAAGCAAGTCAAAAGAAAGTGGGAGGAAAACGGTGATAAGAATCACCAATACAACAACAACAGCAATTACAACAATAATCGCAACAATTATCCCAACAATCGCAACATCAATCGCAACTACAACAAACGGCCCAACAACAACAACAACAACAACAACAACAACAACAACAACAACAACAACAACAACAACAACAACAGCAACTACAACAATCATCCCAACAACAATAATAACCGCAACAACAACAACAACAATCAGAAGCAGTTATGCCAAAGGTGTGAAAAGTATCACTCAGGGTTCTGCACCAAATTTTGCAACAAGTGTAACAGAAATGGTCATAGCGTGGCGAAGTGTGAGGTCTACGGACCAGGGGTTAATAGAACGAAAGGAAAAAATGGTGTCGGAACTAGTAATGGCGGAGCAAGTAGTGTCGGAGCAAGTTATGCCAATGTAGTTTGTTATAAATGTGGAAAACCGGGCCACATTATTAGAAATTACCCGAACCGGGAGAACACGAATGTACAAGGCCGCGGAAGAGTTTTCAATATTAATGCGACAGAGGCACAGGAAGACCCGGAGCTTTTTACGGGTACGTTTCTTATTGACAATAAATCTGCTTACATTTTATTTGATTCGGGTGCGGATAGAAGCTATATGAGTAGAGATTTTTGTGCTAAATTAAGTTGTCCATTGACGCCTTTGGATAGTAAATTTTTACTCGAATTAGCAAATGGTAAATTAATTTCAGCAGATAATATATGTCGGAATCGAGAAATTAAACTGGTTAGCGAAACATTTAAGATTTATTTGATACCAGTAGAGTTAGGGAGTTTTGATGTGATAATCGGTATGGACTGGTTGAAAGAAGTGAAAGCAGAGATCGTTTGTTACAAAAATGCAATTCGCATTATACGAGAAAAAGGAAAATCCTTAATGGTGTACGGAGAAAAGGGCAACACGAAGCTACATCTTATTAGTAATTTGAAGGCACAAAAACTAATAAGAAAAGGTTGCTATGCTGTTCTAGCACACATCGAGAAAGTACAAACTGAATAAAAGAGCATCAATGATGTTCCCATTGCAAAAGAATTTCCCGATGTATTTCCGAAAGAATTACCGGGATTACCCCCACATCGATCCGTTGAATTTCAAATAGATCTTGTACCAGGAGCTGCACCAATAGCTCGTGCTCCTTACAAACTCGCACCCAGCGAGATGAAAGAACTGCAAAGCCAATTACAAGAACTTTTAGAGCGTGGTTTTATTCGACCAAGTACATCACCGTGGGGAGCTCCTGTTTTGTTTGTCAAGAAGAAAGATGGTACATTCATGTTGTGTATCAACTACCGAGAGTTGAACAAACTTACCATCAAGAACCGCTACCCACTACCGAGAATCGACGACTTATTTGATCAACTACAAGGCTCGTCTGTTTATTCAAAGATTGACTTACGTTCCGGGTATCATCAAATGCGGGTGAATAAAGATGATATTCCAAAGACTGCTTTCAGAGCACGTTACGGTCATTACGAGTTTATGGTCATGCTGTTTGGTCTAACTAATGCACCAGCTGTGTTCATGGACCTTATGAACCGAGTGTGTGGACCATACCTTGACAAGTTTGTCATTGTTTTCATTGATGACATACTTATTTACTCAAAGAATGACCAAGAACACGGTGAACATTTGAGAAAGGTGTTAGAAGTATTGAGGAAGGAAGAATTGTACGCTAAGTTTTCAAAGTGTGCATTTTGGTTGGAAGAAGTTCAATTCCTCGGTCACATAGTGAACAAAGAAGGTATTAAGGTGGATCCGGCAAAGATAGAAACTGTTGAAAAGTGGGAAACCCCGAAAACTCCGAAACACATACGCCAGTTTTTAGGACTAGCTGGTTACTACAGAAGGTTCATCCAAGACTTTTCCAGAATAGAAAAACCCTTGACTGCATTAACGCATAAAGGGAAGAAATTTGAATGGAATGATGAACAAGAGAAAGCGTTTCAGTTATTGAAGAAAAAGCTAACTACGACACCTATATTGTCATTGCCTGAAGGGAATGATGATTTTGTGATTTATTGTGACGCATCAAAGCAAGGTCTCGGTTGTGTATTAATGCAACGAACGAAGGTGATTGCTTATGCGTCTAGACAATTGAAGATTCACGAACAAAATTATACGACGCATGATTTAGAATTAGGCGCGGTTGTTTTTGCATTAAAGACTTGGAGGCACTACTTATATGGGGTCAAAAGTATTATATATACCGACCACGAAAGTCTTCAACACATATTTAATCAGAAACAACTGAATATGAGGCAGCGTAGGTGGATTGAATTATTGAATGATTACGACTTTGAGATTCGTTACCACCCGGGGAAGGCAAATGTGGTAGCCGATGCCTTGAGCAGGAAGGATAGAGAACCCATTCGAGTAAAATCTATGAATATAATGATTCATAATAACCTTACTACTCAAATAAAGGAGGCGCAACAAGGAGTTTTAAAAGAGGGAAATTTAAAGGATGAAATACCCAAAGGATCGGAGAAGCATCTTGATATTCGGGAAGACGGAACCCGGTATAGGGCTGAAAGGATTTGGGTACTAAAATTTGGAGATATGAGAGAAATGGTACTTAGAGAAGCTCATAAAACCAGGTACTCAATACATCCTGGAACGGGGAAGATGTACAAGGATCTCAAGAAACATTTTTGGTGGCCGGGTATGAAAGCCGATGTTGCTAAATACGTAGGAGAATGTTTGACGTGTTCTAAGGTCAAAGCTGAGCATCAGAAACCATCAGGTCTACTTCAACAACCCAAAATCCCGGAATGGAAATGGGAAAACATTACCATAGATTTCATCACTAAATTGCCAAGGACTGCAAGTGATTTTGATACTATTTGGGTAATAGTTGATCGTCTCACCAAATCAGCACATTTTCTGCCAATAAGAGAAGATGACAAGATGGAGAAGTTAGCACGACTGTATTTGAAGGAAGTCGTCTCCAGACATGGAATACCAATCTCTATTATCTCTGATAGGGATGGCAGATTTATTTCAAGATTCTGGCAGACATTACAGCAAGCATTAGGAACTCGTCTAGACAGGAGTACTGCCTATCATCCACAAACTGATAGGCAGAGCGAAAGGACGATACAAACGCTTGAAGACATGCTACGAGCATGTGTTATTGATTTCGGAAACAGTTGGGATCGACATCTACCGTTAGCAGAATTTTCCTACAACAACAGCTACCATTCAAGCATTGAGATGGCGCCGTTTGAAGCACTTTATGGTAGAAAGTGCAGGTCTCCGATTTGTTGGAGTGAAGTGGGGGATAGACAGATTACGGGTCCATAGATTATACAAGAAACTACCGAGAAGATCATCCAAATTCAACAACGGTTGAAAACCGCCCAAAGTCGACAAAAGAGCTACGCTGACATTAAAAGAAAAGATATAGAATTTGAAATTGGAGAGATGGTCATGCTTAAAGTTGCACCTTGGAAAGGCGTTGTTCGATTTGGTAAACGAGGGAAATTAAATCCAAGGTATATTAGACCATTCAAGATTATTGATCGTGTCGGACCAGTAGCTTACCGACTTGAGTTACCTCAACAACTCGCGGCTGTACATAACACTTTCCACGTCTCGAATTTGAAGAAATGTTTTTCTAAAGAAGATCTCACTATTCCGTTAGATGAAATCCAAATCAACAAAAAACTTCAATTTATCGAAGAACCCGTCGAAATAATGGATCGTGAGGTTAAAAGACTTAAGCAAAACAAGATACCAATTGTTCAGGTTCGATGGAATGCTCGTAGAGGACCCGAGTTCACCTGGGAGCGTGAAGATCAGATGAAAAAGAAATACCCGCATCTATTTCCAGAAGATTCGTCAACACCTTCAACAGTTTAAAATTTCGGGACGAAATTTATTTAACGGGTAGGTACTGTAGTGACCCGAACTTTTCCATGTTTATATATATTAATTGAGATTGATATTTACATGATTAAAAATTTCCAACATGTTAAGCAATCAAACTTGTTAAGACTTGATTAATTGAAATATGTTTCATATAGACAATTGACCACCAAAGTTGACCGGTGATTCACGAACGTTAAAACTTGTAAAAACTATATGATGACATATATATGGATATATATATAGTTAACATGATACTATGATAAGTAAACATATCATTAAGTATATTAACAATGAACTACATATGTAAAAACAAGACTACTAAATTAATGATTTTTAAACGAGACATATATGTAACGATTATCGTTGTAAAGACATTTAATGTATATATATCATATTAAGAGATATTCATACATGATAATATCATGATAATATAATAATTTAAAATCTCATTTGATATTATAAACATTGGGTTAACAACATTTGACAAGATCGTTAACCTAAAGGTTTCAAAACAACACTTACATGTAACGACCAACGATGACTTAACGACTCAGTTAAAATGTACATACATGTAGTGTTTTAATATGTATTTATACACTTTTGAAAGACTTCAATACACTTATCAAAATACTTCTACTTAACAAAAATGCTTACAATTACATCCTCGTTCAGTTTCATCAACAATTCTACTCGTATGCACCCGTATTCGTACTCGTACAATACACAGCTTTTAGATGTATGTACTATTGGTATATACACTCCAATGATCAGCTCTTAGCAGCCCATGTGAGTCACCTAACATATGTGGGAACCATCATTTGGCTACTAGCATGAAATATCTCATAAAATTACAAAAATATGAGTAATCATTCATGACTTATTTACATGAAAACAAAATTACATATCCTTTATATCTAATCCATACACCAACGACCAAAAACACCTACAAACACTTTAATTCTTCAATTTTCATCATCTAATTGATATCTCTCAAGTTCTATCTTCAAGTTCTAAGTGTTCTTCATATATTCTACAAGTTCTAGTTACATAAAATCAAGAATACTTTCAAGTTGCTAGCTCACTTCCAATCTTGTAAGGTGATCATCCAACCTCAAGAAATCTTTGTTTCTTATAGTAGGTTATCATTCTAATACAAGGTAATAATCATATTCAAACTTTGGTTCAATTTCTATAACTATAACAATCTTATTTCAAGTGATGATCTTACTTGAACTTGTTTTCGTGTCATGATTCTGCTTCAAGAACTTCGAGCCATCCAAGGATCCGTTGAAGCTAGATCCATTTTTCTCTTTTCCAGTAGGTTTATCCAAGGAACTTAAGGTAGTAATGATGTTCATAACATCATTCGATTCATATATATAAAGCTATCTTATTCGAAGGTTTAAACTTGTAATCACTAGAACATAGTTTAGTTAATTCTAAACTTGTTCGCAAACAAAAGTTAATCCTTCTAACTTGACTTTTAAAATCAACTAAACACATGTTCTATACCTATATGATATGCTAACTTAATGATTTAAAACCTGGAAACACGAAAAACACCGTAAAACCGGATTTACGCCGTCGTAGTAACACCGCGGGCTGTTTTGGGTTAGTTAATTAAAAACTATGATAAACTTTGATTTAAAAGTTGTTATTCTGAGAAAATGATTTTTATTATGAATATGAAACTATATCCAAAAATTATGGTTAAACTCAAAGTGGAAGTATGTTTTCTAAAATGGTCATCTAGACGTCGTTCTTTCGACTGAAATGACTACCTTTACAAAAACGACTTGTAACTTATTTTTCCGACTATAAACCTATAATTTTTCTATTTATATTCATAAAATAGAGTTCAATATGAAACCATAGCAATTTGATTCACTCAAAACGGATTTAAAATGAAGAAGTTATGGGTAAAACAAGATTGGATAATTTTTCTCATTTTAGCTACGTGAAAATTGGTAACAAATCTATTCCAGCCATAACTTAATCAACTTATATTGTATATTATATAATCTTGAGATACTATAGACACGTATACAATGTTTCGACCTATCATGTCGACACATCTATATATATTTCGGAACAACCATAGACACTCTATATGTGAATGTTGGAGTTAGCTATACAGGGTTGAGGTTGATTCCAAAATATATATAGTTTGAGTTGTGATCAATACTGAGATACGTATACACTGGGTTGTGGATTGATTCAAGATAATATTTATCGATTTATTTCTGTACATCTAACTGTGAACAACTAGTTGTAGGTTACTAACGAGGACAGCTGACTTAATAAACTTAAAACATCAAAATATATTAAAAGTGTTGTAAATATATTTTGAACATACTTTGATATATATGTATATATTGTTATTGGTTCGTGAATCAACCAGTGGCCAAGTCTTACTTCCCGACGAAGTAAAAATCTGTGAAAGTGAGTTATAGTCCCACTTTTAAAATCTAATATTTTTGGGATGAGAATACTTGCAGGTTTTATAAATGATTTACAAAATAGACACAAGTACGTGAAACTACATTCTATGGTTGAATTATCGAAATCGAATATGCCCCTTTTTATTAAGTCTGGTAATCTAAGAATTAGGGAACAGACACCCTAATTGACGCGAATCCTAAAGATAGATCTATTGGGCCTAACAAACCCCATCCAAAGTACCGGATGCTTTAGTACTTCGAAATTTATATCATATCCGAAGGGTGTCCCGGAATGATGGGGATATTCTTATATATGCATCTTATTAATGTCGGTTAAACCTATAACTCACCAACATTTTTGTTGACGTTTTAAGCATGTTTATTCTCAGGTGATTATTAAGAGCTTCCGCTGTCGCATACTTAAATAAGGACGAGATTTGGAGTCCATGCTTGTATGATATTGTGTAAAAACTGCATTCAAGAAACTTATTTTGTTGTAACATATTTGTATTGTAAACCATTATGTAATGGTCGTGTGTAAATAGGATATTTTAGATTATCATTATTTGATAATCTACGTAAAGCTTTTTAAACCTTTATTGATGAAATAAAGGTTATGGTTTGTTTTAAAATGAATGCAGTCTTTGAAAAACGTCTCATATAGAGGTCAAAAACTCGCAACGAAATCAATTAATATGGAACGTTTTTAATCAATAAGAACGGGACATTTCATGTTCAGCCACCTCCAACACCCAATAGAGACCCAAGTTTAAATTGTATAATTATGCATAAATAATTGTAAGCCTCCCTCAAAGCCCAAGTACCAAATATATGATTATGTCTTAAATTTAATGGCCCAAATTTTCAAGTCTTATATATCCGTATTTAATTTTCAATCGACCCATTTATCACTTTAAACATACGTTTATTGTAAATAAAAATAATTGTGAGTGTTTTGCTTATTTCAAGATAATATTTTGTTATGACTTGTTAATATAACTTTTTTTTGTAATCATCTGACGATCTAGTAAGCTACCCTCAACGGTAAATCCTAGCTTCGCATCTGCTTAGTTGACAAGTATGTTGTGGGGATGAGTTTAAAGTCCACATAAATTTCTAATTATAAGATACCCGATTCCCTTCTGATAAAAATTAGAAGTTGAATTTAATGTGGAAGACTTATACTTAGAAATTTGGATTACATATTTTTGTATCATCCGAAGGTTATGTATGTACTCGGATCTGCTGAAGGCGAGCTTGAAGTTTAGCTTCTTAATGGTTCATTTGAAAAGTACAAGAGCGGATGCATGACTGAATTTAACTACCTATGTGAATGCAAAATTTTACCGTTTCAACACAGCTTGGACTTCTGCTTCGGATACATTCATGAATGGAAATGGACACATGACTTGTAAAGTGTCAGGAAAACTTTATATATTTGAAAACTTACGTGTATGCTATTTTCAGTTATTAAAATGGGTTAAAGGGTTCAATTCTTAGAACACCTTGTTTCTAATGTACCAAGGTGGAAATTGAATCTTCAAGATATTTTCATTTATGCATAAGTTTTTTTTAATTGTTTATTTTCCATGAAACGAATTGCACTAACTTGGGGAGGATTGTTGAAAATTTAGTGTAATTAAGAGATTTAGTTTACACTTGTAAATGAATTAGGAGGTACAGAGTGTACTACCATTGAGGGATAAACTACCCGGACCCAAAAGTGGGTTTTCATTATTTACTAAAGTGGCTTGGTTTAATCGAAATTTGAATAAGTGTTTTTGTGTTATGTCCTCTTAATCAGCTAAAATTTGATAGTAATTTATATGCTATGCTTTGTTAGTCAGTTGAAATTTGGTTAAGTGTTTGGTGCTCTCTCTGAAGAAGGAGCACAAGAGGCAGGCAGGAGAACACTTCTAAAATTTGGTTAAGTGTTTGGTGCTCCCTCTAAAGAGGTAGCACAAGATGCTGCATATGCTCCTAGGCAGCACAAGAGGCAGCATGGGAAAAAGACTTGTTAAAATTTAAAGTGTTTTGGAGCTCCCTGGGCATGGTGTTCCGTGGGCACCAAGGAAAACACTTAGCACGAATTTTGAGTTTTAGCGTGATGTTCAAGTTTTAGTATATACGGAAGGATTAATCATGTGACCACTTATGATATATTTATGAAAAGAATAATTCTTATTTATAGAAAAAATTTAATCTTAACCACTTTGAATATTTTGAGAGATATTTATGGAGAGTTAATCGGCCAATTGATTCGAATATATCTTCACTCATAATTAAAGGTGCCTATATATACATAGATGATTTATTCATGAGAAAAAACAATACGAATCCTAAATACTCTTCTGCAAAAGGGTTCTTGTTTTCTGTCAAAAACAAGAACGTGATCTCGGTATTATTTCAAAGTGATATTTGTGTCATCCAGGCTATTAGGGTCGAATAATTACTTTCAAAAAGTGATATCACGATTCAGTAATTTATCCGTCTATCGATTATTATACCATAAACCGAAATTTTTTAAAAACCTTCAACAATATCGAGCAATGAAGGAAAAACGAAAACGTATGGGGTGATGTCAGCACTAGATTTAACAGACAAAAATTTGGAATTGTGATGGAGATGTATACACGAAGAATAAAAAAAATACTCCAATACAGAGGGTTTGGATTGTGATGTGTAGGCACAGTTGAGAAGGAAAATAAACAACAATAAAAAAAA
The DNA here is from genome assembly GCF_046630445.1 of Rutidosis leptorrhynchoides. Classification (NCBI taxonomy): domain Eukaryota; kingdom Viridiplantae; phylum Streptophyta; class Magnoliopsida; order Asterales; family Asteraceae; genus Rutidosis; species Rutidosis leptorrhynchoides. The sequence goes on from NC_092343.1 coordinate 103,699,475, forward strand.
TAAGGAGTTTGTATCGATCCAAAATGTAAAAAGAGTTGTAATCTACTTATAGTTTTTTTATCTCCTATCTACTTCAACTTTCTATCTACCAAATATATTAAAAGGTTAAATATATTAAAAGGTTTTAACATATATCCTCCTCTTAATTTCTAAAATTACGTAGTTACTCACTAATAGTGCACCCAATATCTCGGTCACAATATGAACATTACGGAGGTATTTTACGAAAATATTGGACCACGAAGATGTCACGATAACCAATTCTGAAGGCCTAGAATTAGTCACGAGATTGCATATGTTAAAGAGATAAGGAAGATATTCCCTCGAAACAGTGGGCGGCGCCTCCTAGATAATAGAGGAAATCATATACTTTGCTTTCCTCAGCTACTGTAACTCCGCTACTCCACTAAGGGAAAGTTCACCAACACTTCCATAACCATCTTGGAACTTGATCAAGGAATTGAGACCAGGAATAAGCTTTTTGGTCAGGCTAGAAAACGGGAAACACAATCCCTGAATATGCTCTCAACAATCACTAACACACATATTGAACATACTTCAATGATCATTCAAACCTTGGTGGCGTAAAGTGAGATACCTTCCCACTACCTTCAAGGAATCGCCAACAAACCTTTAAACACCATCTAAATCACTCAATCAATCAAATCACTCATACTTTATGACCGGATCAACCTAATCTTAAACTACTTTAAGATTATCCGAAAAAGTGTACAAACACTTACTTAATACAAACTAGAAAAATACCGCCCGCGCGATGCGGCGGGGCCTTTAGGGTTACATATTCATATTTAACGTAGCGTTATGCATTTACATAATTAAAAACGCGTTGCTACGGGTATGATTGGATACACGTGGTTAGTACATAGTATAAGTAATGGACTTCACGTTTTTGGCGCCATAAAAACCACATAAAAAAGGAAACAGGATCATCGATATGATGTGGTTAGTTTTGGTTGTTTATTATATATGTATGTAAATGTATAAATTAAATTATATTCCAAAATATATAGCGTTTTTTAAAAATAGTCCGTTTCGCGCATAGCTAGTTGCTTTGGGTTCGTAAAATTATTTCGAGTTGAACGGTGATTTTGAAAAAATTTAACTCGAACCGATCGAAAAGATACTCCCTGTTAAAAATTTGGGTGGAGTTTGTTTAAAATTTTTAATTAAAATAACAATTTTACATTTTACACCCCTATGTGGAGGGTAGAAATTGTATAGGGTTTAAAGTTTGAGGGTTAAATTTGTTTTTTTTTGTTGCTGTGTCGTTTTGGAAGAAATTGGTCATCTAACGACCAATTTCTTGGTGCCAATCAGTATATATATAAATATTTGGGTGGAGTTTGTTTAAAATTTTTAATTAAAATAACAATTTTACATTTTACATTGTATAGGGTTTAAAGTGTGAGAGTTAAATTTGTTTTTTTTTGTTGCTGTGTCGTTTTGGAAGAAATTGGTCATCTAACGACCAATTTCTTGGTGCCAATCAGTATATATATAAATAAATATAAATATCATGGTAGCTTACTTAAAACACATATCTATCCATTTTACATACGCCTATTTTAAACGTTCAAATCAATCAAATATATCTTCTAAATAACAAAATACCAAATACAGCCAATCTAAAAAGTAAAACTCTCGTATTTACTCACATTAATAAAAAAAAAAAAAAAAATCAATTTCACATAAATTATATTCCATTTTGCGATAATATTTGTTGACGATAACAGCCTAATTCTCATTTATTCTAATTTCACATAATCAAATGGTAAAACTAATTACCATTCAAAAATAAATAAATTTAAAGATACCAACTAACCTATAATTCATCACCTCTTCGTACTTCATTCTTGTCCATGAGTCGTATGCTTTTCACATCTCCTACAACATTGAATACCTTATCAGAATTATATATGATTTCAAGTGTTAATTTTTGTATATGTAAATAAAAAAAATGAGAAATTGATAAAACTTTTACTCGTCGATGGTTGACAAAAATATTAGAAACCATAACTATAATATGTTATTTCATCAAAAGAAACAAAAAGCAATAAGAATTCTTACCTTGAACTGCATTTACGATGGTAGAGAATAGATGATTGTTTTTTATCTTGAAAGTTATCATCAGCGATCATGGTCAGTTGAGAAGAAAAATGACAGGGCTAAATGATGCCTACTTGAAAACACAACATACTAGTTATTAGGTTTTTTTATATTATAACTATATGAATGAGTATATTTGATGAATTTAAGGGTTGAAAATGGTCTTATGTAAAATTATCTCTTTTAAGTGGATAAATATGTGAATTAAGAACACGTATTTAATGGGTTTAAATGTTTAACTTGAGCTTATATGATATAGTTTAAGTGGATAAATATGTGATTTTGAAAGTTAAAAGGGTTTACATAATAAAATCCCTTTAGAGGGAGCTTAAATTAACAAACTAAGGTGAATTTATTAGATGGGTCGAGACATGGATTGGGCATTTGGGACTAAATAGCAAGTTGGGTCGTTTCAGTAGGTTTATGATAGATGGGTGTTCATCTCATTGTTTGACGTGCGACGACAGTGGATGTATTGGATGCTCTGTTGAAGACACTAGCTCGAATGTCGTGTATGATGGTGTGGCGAATAAGATATCAATGAAGAAAACTAAGGATGTCAATAGTTCTTTCTCGCTTCGAGATGAGGATATAGATGATGTGTGTGTTGGTGAGGAATCGTTGATCAATAATAAAGTATAATGTTAAGGATGTCGCTCGTCCCACCTTTGGTAGATGAAAAGTTGGTGGGGTCTTCTTCGAAGTCTTCCTTTGGATTGAGTAAAGATTACTCGATCCATAATCAATCGGGAAAATTTGTGAGTTTCGGAAAGGTTGAAGAAAAGTTGTGAAGGCCAAATGTGAGGGGAAAGAAAGCTTCAATCGTTACGGATAATCCTAGGCTGCCACGATCTCGTGTTAGATTTTTTTTAGCTTGGTATCCTTTGTTGGCTAGTGTCGGATATGTTTAGTGTTTTTTGTTGGTGGAGGTTTAGGTGTTTTTATATTAGTGCCGGTAATGGTATTTTGGTTCGTTGTTTTTTTTTTATGGTTTGTCCCAGCTTGTTAAGGTGGCTCGACTCGTTTCAAGATAGCTTTAGTCTAAGTTGGTCTTTAACTTTGTTTTCAGGGTACGAGACTTGCCGTGCTTTTGTTTCTCTTGTATATTTTCATAGGTTCTTTCATCCTTGATGAAAGCCTTTCGTTGTATAATAGGTATAATTTTTTCCTAAGAAAAAAAATCTTAAATCTAAAACTCACCTTTAAGCCATTGAATCATATTTTGTGATGGAGATCCAACCATTGAATGAAGGATTTATTGGATGGGCCGAGATATGGGTTGAGCCTGGATAACAAGTTGGTTCATGTCAGTAGGTTTGCGGAAGATGTGTGTCCATCATGTTGTTTTACGTGTGGCGACAGTAGATGTACTCGATTCTCGGTTGACAACACAAGCTTGAATGTTGTGAATGATGGTGTGGCGAATAAGGTATCAAAGAAGGAAGCTAAGGAGGTCAATGGTTATTTCTCGCTTTGGGATGAGGATATAGAGGATGTATGTGTTGGTGAGGAATCATTGGTCAATAATAATGTATCATATATATTTAAGGTCGTTGCTCTGTCCACTTTTGGTCAAAGGAAAGTTGGTAGGGTCTTTTTCAAAGTTTCCTTTGGATCGCCTAAAGATTACTAGCTCCATAATCGGTCGGGAAAGTTTGTGAGTTTTGCGAAGGGTGAAGGCAAGTTGTAAAGGCCGGTTGTAAGGGAAATGAAACCTTCAATCGATACGGATTAGCTTTGGTTGCCATGATCTCTAGTTTGGTTTTTTCTTTTTAGCTTGTTATCCTTTGTTGGCTAGTACCGGATATGTTTAGTGTTCTATGTTGGTGGTGCTTTGTTTGTTTTTGTGTTACTGTCGATTATGTTTAGTTTTTTTGAGGTAGTTTGGTTCGTTGTTTGTTTTTGTGGTTTGTCTCGACTTGTTGAGATGGTTCGGCTCGAGTCTAGATAGCTTTTAGACTAGTTTGGTGTTTTTCTTTGTTTTCAAGGTGCGAGGCTTGCCGAGCATTTGTTTCTCTTGTATATCTTCATAGGTTCTTTTATCCTTGATGAAAGTGTTGGTTATATATTAGTTATCTTTCGTCCATAAATAAAATATAAAAATAAAAAATTCAGAAACTAAAACATACTTTTAATTAGTTATCGTATCCCCAATCCTTGTGTTTGGGACTATGGTTGAGGTCATGAGTTCAGGCCTCGCTCAGCCCACCCTCTTAATTAATATGCCTGAAATATGGAGCTCCAGATTGACCTTGAGGGAGATTTTCTCATGGATCCATTCAAGATAAACCCGGTCCGCCTGGCGCCTGCCCCTCGAAATGGTTTAAGGATCGGGTTCCTACAATGCGCTTCGTGTTTCCTGAGACTGCTCGAATTATAAATATTTATCTTCGCAATATCTTTCTCGTTTTATTTAGTTTTGATGGTTTAAGAGCGTTAATTGAAGGAATTGTGGTTATATGTTGGTTCAAGGCCAAAAAGCCTTACTTGGTGTAAAATTGACAAAATGCACTTGATTTCGTGGGTAAAGGAATCAATCATTGGGCTTAAGGAATGAACCAAGTGAAGTTTTGGGGTCAAAAATTCAAATTCCATCCAAGAACGGCGTTCCAATTAATAGGAACGACGTTCCTATGTGAAGAAAATGATGATTTGGTGAATAGAACAAAAATGGGATTTCTAGTCAGTTTCAGGAACGGAGTTCCAGTTTCTGGAACGTCGATCCTGTTTTTGGAAATGAGTTCCTGTTTCTGGAACCTCGTTCAAGACTTGTTTTCAGCTAGAAATTCAGCTCAACATGGCAATATAGCAAAATAGTAAAAAGTAATTAAAATTTACTATATGGTAAAAAGTGAAATTGATGAGATTTTAAAATAAGGTAAAGTAGTGGCTACTAAAATATGTCCCCTCTGGATTATGGATTGTGTTTAAGTCCGGTTACGATGTTTTAATATATATCCTTATATTTTATCTTCCGATTTATACAGATTTAACTAACTAAAATTAAATCTAACTTTCGTTAGATCTCGTTTTAGCGAATTAAATTATACCCCGACTATTCAAATTGAGATTTAATCCAGTTTTAACTTTCGTTAAAACCAAAATTATAACGGTCTTCCCTTTTTATAATTACACGATTATATAAACTATAATATTACCCAAACCACCGAATCACACTTTCAAATTGTTGTCAATAATTTGTCCATATGTCCGTCTAGATCACCGAGGTGTTGAAACATAATTTATGTAAATTTAATGCACTTCCGCTTATTAATTTAATAAATAATGTGATAGGGGTGAAAATATTAAATTATATAACAATGGGTCGGTGATTAAACTTAATGTTAAAAATAGTCAAAGTTACATCATAATATTATAATATAGTTCAATCCATTCGTTCAGAGGTTCTACATTTTAGTCACCACTATGGGTATTTAGTTGAACATTATAACGGCATAAAAATATAAATTATATAAAGTGGACATGGTAACAATACTAATAATAATAAACGATAACAATAATAAATAATAAATAACGATAATAACGACGATAATAATAAATATTACGATAACAATAAAAATAACAACAATAATAATAATAATAACGATAGTAATAACAATGATAATAACGATAATAACGATACGTGAAAATAAAGTTGGGACGTGGAGACTTACAGCGAGTTGGAACGGTAAAAAGCGATATTATTAGCATAGCGGTATACGGACAGAACTCCGACTTAAAACCCGTAAATTAAACGTTACAATACCCTTATTATTAAAAATAACTTAAATTAAAATTATAAATATAAATAATATATAAAAAAACAGAGATTTAGAAATGAAATATGAAATATGGTGGTTGGATTCGGCAGAATGCTTCGAGTATTTATAGGCCAGTTTTGAATTTTACGGCTCTGCGAGTGCGGCACTTTTGTACCTTACAGCTCCGCGAGTGCGGAGCTTCGGATTCCAGCTCACCAAATTTTTGGCATTTTACTTGTCGACATATTATTAAATATATATAATATAAATATAATTATATATAATTATATATAATTATACATAATTATATAAATATTATATTATATTCTTGTGCATAGTTGACTTGAAATTTTCGCTCCATTGTCTCGTACGTTTACGCCCGGTTTATGTCTCGGTCCCGGTTTCTCGAACGCATTTTCGTATAATTTAATATCATTTACTTTGCGTTCTGCGACTTGTACTCTTGTCAATTTTTAGACGTTATTCTTCGATAAATTAAACCACTTGGAGTGTAACTTGTACGTTTGAGCATTTTGAACGTTTTCATCTTTCAAATCTTCGTTTTCGTCTTTAAATCTTCATTTTCGAGCGATCTTCGTCTTTCGTCTTCGCACTTATTTATTTAAATTATTACAACTAAAAATAAGGAAATTATAATTAAAAACATTACATTTTGGAACGATATTACGACTAAATATATGTTCGTTTGGAGCAATATCAATTATTATCAATAATATTATTTTATCAAATAAATATGTGATACAAAGATATTTTTTACCACACGTAATATAATTACATTAATAATACATACCACTATATTTTTATGATATTGAGTGAACTGTATAAATTTTATTACTTGAGATATATAAAAGTATATTTTTATCATATATAAATTTTAATATAAATTTTTATTTATTAATAAATGACTTGTATTATTTACTCTAATAAAATCTGATAAATATAATTAAATATATATAACGACTATATTTAAGTTATATAATAAACATGTATAGATTTTGGAAGTCATTTTGGGTCAAGTTGACTTTTGTTGACTTTTGCATATCGGTCTCGAGCATTAGGATTTTGATACACTACGACTTGACCTGAATTGTTAGGCAGATATTGACCAACATATAAATATATATATTAATATAGGTTCGTGAATCCGAGGCCAACCCTACACTTGTTCAGTGTCGTCATTTACATAATTGCTACGAAATACAGTGTTGTGAGTTCATTTGATCCCTTTTTATTAAATGCTTTTGCAATATATATTTTTGGGACTTAGAATACATGAAATGCTTTTATAAATATTTGACAAGATAGACACAAGTAAAACATTCCTCTAATGAATTAGTTGAACGTTATAATTACCACTAATTGACGTGAATATTTCCCCCTGATTATTATAGCTTGGTAAAACAAATTTATACAGCCCAAAGCAAAAGTACCTGCAATAAACTTCGTACAAAAATGTGATAACAGTTCATATATATTGACAAATCTCCCCACACTTGGCTTTTTTCATGCGTATTTTTTATCTTAATAAATAAATTCAAGCCCTTAGTTGTTTCTCAATTTAAGTCCTCTTTTTAGGGTAACAACAATTTCGGCATTAACACCTAGTTTTATCGTTCATAAATATGTATAAACATGATTTTGAATTCATTTAGTTAAAAAAATTTCAAATTTTCACAAAATTTAGAAAATAAGCCTAGTGTATAAACTTGAGAGAATTTATAACCCCTCCCCACACTTGAGATCATGTAATGCCCTCATTTGCAATGAAATCAGACAAGATAAAATTAATGAGGGCAATTAGTATAGAAAGGGAGTTAAAACCTCTTTAGCTAAAAGCCGTAACTTGCGGGATTTTTCTTTAATCTGTTGATGTTGATTTGTCCGTTATCCCAAAATTTTCCGTCATCTTTTTCACATGTTTCGTCAAAAATTGGTTGCTTTTGTTGAACTTAATACCAGTCTTTGAAAATGCGTCTTTTACCCTTATTAGTACAAAAAATAAACTACAAACATATATACATATTTTTGAAGTTTGGTATATTACCCCACATTAATATAATATTTTTGGCATACTTTAGATCAAAAATATTAAAATAATGAAAACAAAATTTTTCGCCCCTTCCTTGGGTAAAGCAATTTCGGTTCTACGACCTAGTATTCAACTCACGGCGAATTTTAGAAATCATTTTTTAAACTTAATGAAATAAAGTAAATTTTATTTTTAAAATCACGCAAAACTTATAATTAAAAAGCATATTAATTTTATACAGAACAAAAAAAATCAGAATGGAGGGAGAAGACTAGTTCTTTTGTGTCTGCTAACGGAAAAGACCAATCGGGCTCCACTCTTGAAATAATTTGAAACGTTTTAAGAAGGCGAGTGGTTAGCTAAAATTACCCTGAATTTATTTGTCCTTAGGGTAGAATGTGATGTCATCTCTTTCAGTGTTGTTGAACCCTTCATAATAGAATTTAAGTCTGTGACCATTCACATTGAAAATACCACCATTCTTGTCATATAACTCTACGTATCCGGATGAAAATGCTTGTTTTACTTCATACGATCCCCTCCATCGGGACTTAAGTTTCCCAGGTGAAAACTTAAAACGTGATTGAAAACCTAGAACTTTGTCTCCCGGTTCAAATGCTTTCTTCTCTTTTAAGCGAGCATCGTGCCATTTCTTAGTTCTCTCCTTGTAAGATCTCGAGTTTTCATATGCTTGAAGTCTTAGCTCGTCTAATTCATGCAATTGTAAGAATCGATTTTCTCCGGCTTCCACAAGGTCTGTATTACATTCTTTTAGTGCCCAATACGCCTTGTGTTCAACCTCGACAGGTAGATGACACGACTTACCATATATTAATCGGAAAGGAGTGGTACCAATGGGCATTTTGAATGCGGTTCTAAATGCCCATAGCGCATCATCTAGCTTTCGATGCTAGATTTTTGGATTATTCTTAACCGTTCTTTCTAAAATTCGTTTAAGACCTCGATTTGTGTTTTCAACTTGGCCACTCGTTTGAGGGTGGTAAGAGGTTGAGAAACGATGATTAACTCCGTACTTTTAAGCACTTTCTCGAGGAATTTATTTGTAAAATGAGTTCCACGATCACTGATTAATGCTTTTGAAAGCCCGAATCGTCAGAAAAGGTTTTTAAGAAAGCTGAAAACAACTCGAGCATCGTTAGCGGGTAGAGCTTTTGCTTCAGCTCATTTAGAAACGTAATCGACTGCTACGAGAATGTATTTGCATTTGTTAGAGGTGGGGAATGGACCCATGAAGTCAATACCCCAAATGTCAAATACTTCGCATACTAGGATGCTTTGTTGTGGCATTTCGTCTCTCTTGGAGATATTTCCAGATCTTTGACAAGCGTCACAGGTTTTCACCATGTTGTAAGAATCTTTGAAAATAGTTGGCCAGTAAAAACCTAAGTCAAAGACCTTCTTAGCTGTATAGCTTGGTCCGAAATGTCCGCCAGCTGATCCTTGATGACAGTGCTCCAGAATTTGTTGAGCTTCTTTACCGTATACATATCGACGAATAACTTGATCTGCTCCTATACGAAAGAGGTTAGGGCTTACCCAGAAGTACAATTTCAGATCAGCGAAAAATTTCTTCTTTTGCTGATAAGTTTGATTTTTAACAAGAATTCCTGCGGCTAGATAATTGGCAAAGTCCGCAAACCATGGAATTTCTTCTTTTGTTTTAATTTTCATTAGGAACTCGTCTAGAAAAGTATCGTGAATAATAGATTCGTCGAGTGATTCTAAGTTAGAATTTTCAAGACGGGACAAGTGATCTGCAGCGAGATTTTCAGCACCCTTTTTATCCTTGATTTCAATGTCGAATTCTTGTAGGAGAAGAATCCAACGAATTAGTCTAGGCTTAGCATCTTGCTTTTCAAATAAGTACTTTAGGGCTGAATGATCGGTATAAACAACTGTTTTAGATAACACCAGGTAAGATCTAAACTTATCGAAAGTAAAAACTACTGCAAGAAGCTCCTTCTCAGTAGTTGTGTAATTTAACTGAGCTCTTGTAAGTGTTTTACTTGCATAGTAGATTGTTTGAAATTTGTTATCTTGACGTTGACCTAAAACAGCTTCCAGCGCGAAATCACTAGCATCACACATTAGCTCGAAAGGTTTGGACCAGTCGGGTGATACCATAATGGGTGCATTCGTAAGTTTCTCTTTCAGAATGGAGAAAGCATTTAGACACTCGTCGTTGAAATCGAATGTACTGTCTTTCTTAAGAAGTTTAGTCATGGGTCGAGCGATTTTGGAAAAGTCCTTAATGAATCGTCGATAGAATCCCGCATGACCAAGGAAACTACGAATTCCTTTAACATTGGTTGGAGGTGGAAGTTTTGAAAAAACGTCTATCTTAGCTTTGTCTACTTCCATTCCAGCTCGAGAAATCTTGTGTCCTAAAACAATGCCTTCCTTCACCATGAAGTGGCATTTCTCCAAGTTTAAAACAAGATTTGATTCTTCAAAACGAATTAGCATTCGTTCAAGGTTTGAGAGACATGAGTTAAAGGAGTCTCCAAAAACAGAGAAATCGTCCATAAAGACTTATATACTTTCTTCAATCATGTCATGAAAAATTGTCATCATACACCTTTGGAAGCTACCTAGTGCGTTGCATAATCTGAATGGCATTCGTCGGTAGGCAAAAGTACCAAATGGACAAGTAAATGTGGTCTTGTCTTGGCCTTTTGGATCAACTGGAATTTGAAAATAACCGGATAATCCATCAAGGAAACAGTAGTAATCTTTTCTCGCCAAACGTTCTAGCATTTGGTCGATAAATGGTAACGGGAAATGATATTTCCTTGTAGCATCGTTTAGACGAAAATAGTCTATACAGACTCTCCACCCAGTGACTGTTCTTGTAGGAACGAGTTCATTCTTATCATTTAGAATAACATTCGTACCTCCTTTCTTGGGTACTACTTGTACAGGACTTACCCACGAGCTATCCGATATAAGGTAAATTAACCCAGCATCAAGTAATTTGATAACCTCTTTTTTGACAACTTCTTTCATGTTAGGGTTTAACCTCCGTTGCCTTTGTACCACGAGTTTAAAATCTTCTTCCATTAGAATTTTGTGGGTACAATAAGCAAGGTTAATCCCTGGAATATCAGTTGTTTTCCAGACAATTGCCTTTTTGTGGGTTTTTAAAATAGACATTAACCTACCCTTTTCGTCATCGGAAAGTTTTGATGAAATTATGACAGGTAATTGTGACGTTCCTTAGAGATAAGCATACTCCAAATGTTCCGGGAGTTCTTTAAGTTCCAAGGTGGGTGGTTCTTCCAAGGAAGATTTTATCCTGAACCTATTACCATCGGTAATCTCTTCAAAAGGTTCATCTTCCCCGGGAATTTCTTCTTCTACGTATTCTTCATCAGTGACTACCTTCAACAGCTTGTCTAACTCTATATCGACATCAAAATCTTCACCTTCACCCATCATGGTGAAATCTGAGGTGTCGACATTTAATAGTTCTTATAGTTCTTCCTCAATACAACAATCAATAATGTCTATTTGGAAACATTCGTCATTAGGAGACATAGGGTGTTTCATAGCCTTATCTATGTTCAATATAATTATATCCTCCCCCACACCTAAGCTGAGATTTTTCTCTTTTACGCGCACAATTGCGTCTGCAGTATTTAGAAAGGGACGCCCTAGAATTATGGGAACCTTACTATCTTCTTCCATTTCAAGAACAACGAAATCAGCAGGAAAGATTAAGTGATTTACTTTAACCGGTAGATTTTCAGTAATGCCAATAGGATAGTTGTAAGTTCTATCAGCTAATCGTATACACATCCTAGTTGGTTTTAAATCACCTAAGTTCAATTTTAAGTACAACGAGTAAGGCATAAGGTTAATGCTTGCTCCTAAATCAGCTAATGCATCGTACATTACTGAATCTCCCATTAGACAAGGAATGATGAAACTTCCTGGATCTCCAAGTTTTGGTGGCAAGTTTTGCTTTTACAAAATTGCCGAGCATTCCTCATTAAGGAATGTGGTTGAAACTTCTGCATATTTTCCTTTGTCTGCTATAAGATCTTTGATAAACCTTCCATAATTCGGCATACCCGCAAGAACATCTACAAGCGGTACATTTATACAAATTTGCTTAATCATTTCAGCAAACTTGTTGTATTGTGCTTGTAATTTATCTTTCTTTAAACGTTGTGGATATGAAATTGGAGGTTTGTATACCTTCAATGGTGGTTGATTTTGAGTCTTTGGTGCACTTGTGGTTGGCATCGTATTTTCTTCCACCACATGTTCGTTTTCTTGTGAAACATGAATAGGAGTGAGAGGCTTTGGAATCTCTGGGTTAATGGTTAACCCAGTTCGCGTAGTGATTGAATTAACTTGTGAAATATTACTTGAATTTTGAGTTTCCTTACCCTTAGGGTTTGGTTGCGTGTTGGATGGTAAAGTTCCCGATTGCCTTTCAGCAAGCAATTGGGATATTCTTCCCATATCTCTTTCAAGGTTTTGAATTGATGCTTGATGATTCCTTTGTACTTGCTCGTTTTTCGTTTGGGATTGATGAAGTTGTCTCTTCACTTGCTCATTCGTTTCTGATTGACTTTTGACAAAATTCATCATAACTTCTTCAAAGTTAGTTTACTTCTCTACTGGTTGCGTGTTATGATTTTGTTGTTGATATGATAATTGAGGTAATGGTTGTTGTTGGAAATTTTGTTGAGGTGGAAATGGAGGTTGGTTTCTATTTAAAAAAACAGGTGGTCCATTTCTTTGAAAAGCAAAATTTTCGGGTTTTGATATCCTGGGTTTGCAGGTTGATAATTAGAATTCCCTCCTTGAAAATTGCATTGTCTTTGATTGGCCATAAAATTAACTTGTGCTACTGAGTTCATTGGCCGATCATTGATATCACAATCTTTCGTGAAATGTGGCTGTCCACAGATTTCACAGCCTACTTGCAATGCTAAAACTATTGAATTTAGTTTCTCTATTTCTCTTCCAAACTTTTTGAATTGATTCGATAGTGAAGCTATGGTTGTGTTGTTGTCTTCATTTTCTTCAAGGCTTGCCACCGTCCTTCTAGGTAGTTGATCTCTAGACGGTGTCCATTCAAAAGTATGAACTGACATGTCTTCTAACATGTCATACGCTTGATTTGGTGATTTGTACATAAATACTCCTCCAGCGGAGGAATCTAATATACCACGAGTATGTTCATCAATACCACGATAAACAGTTTGTACTATTTGCCCTTTTTGGAATCCGTGTTGCGAACAATTTCGTAACATTCTTTTTAATCTTTCCCATGCATCATAAAGAGTTTCATCCGCCTTTTGTTTAAAAGTGGTGATTTCAATTCTAAGTCTTTCAGCTTTTGCCGGTGGAAAAAATATGGTAATGAATTTTTCTCTTAATTCGTTAAAAGTTGTGATAGAATCGGGTTTTGATGCTTTCAACCATGCTTTTGCGTCTCCGATTAACGAGTATGAAAAAGTTCTTAACTTAAATGCATCTGAAGAAACATCTTTGTTTTTGTACAGTTCACATAAATCTTCAAAAGCTTCTAAATATTCTATCGGATTATTATTAAGTCTTCTGTCGAATTGGTTCTCACGTACCATGTTCATAAACTGCCCCTTAACTTCCCAATTTTCAGCCTCAATTTCAGGTCTTCTTATAGGTGCAAGTGCGAGAGGGGGAACAGTTTGTCTGGTATTCCACATCGGTAGATCATTTGGATCAGGTGTTACTTCAGCCATTTCTTCTTTAATGACGATGGTTTCTGGTTCAGTTTTGATTTCTGGTTGACCACTAGTGTTTCCTACTTATTTTTTTGATATTTTTCGGTGTTTTCGGTTTACTAGTACTACCTAATTTTTTTTGTTTTTCTTGTTTTAATCTTTTGTTCAAGTTTCTTTCAGGCTCTGGATTAAGTGCAACGAGTTTAGGATTTCCTGAACGGGTCATACAATTACAAAATTGTATGTAGTCTTGAAGGATTTATTCACTAAGTGTATAAACATTGAACTTTCTTGAAAATAAATTTTCACGAAAGGATCGAATAACATAAAAACAATGAAAAAAACCTTTAAACAAACAGATTTTCCTTCTGATTTTGCCCACGTTTCGAATAGCCAAAAGATGCAGCAGAGGGGCAGGATTCGTTTGGTCCCCAATATAATTGAGTACTGTTTGGCTCCAATAACCCAGTCCACGTACAAATCCAACTATTACTACGAATCAGAAAAATTATCTATTTATTTAACTGCCAACTTCCCCGGCAGCGGCGCCAAAAAGTTGATGTGCTCGATCGTGTCCTTTTATTTTGATCGGATTTGGATTGAAATTATTACACGAATTGGTTGTGATTATATGGCGTTTTTATGATTCAGGATTGATTTCACATATATAGGCAACTTTGTCCTATCCGTGTAGTAATAGTTCGTTGGTAAATCCGGTTCGTTCCACAGGGAGATGGAGTTTTCAAGGCTTTAATCGCTAAAAGTTAAACTTATTTAAAAGGGGGATTTTGGATTAGGGTTTACTACTTAATTGAACGGAATTTAAATTTAACTAAAACGAAATAACTAAATTAACGACAATAAAAATACAATTTAACTAATTTGACAAAATAGAAGAAATAAGGTTTTTCATGGCAATATAGCAAAATAGTAAAAAGTAATTAAAATTTACTATATGGTAAAAAGTGAAATTGATGAGATTTTAAAATAAGGTAAAGTAGTGGCTACTAAAATATGTCCCCTCTAGATTATGGATTGTTTTTAAGTCCAGTTACGATGTTTTAATATATATCCTTATATTTTATCTTCCGATTTATATAGATTTAACTAACTAAAATTAAATCTAACTTTCGTTAGATCTCGTTTTAGCGAATTAAATTATACCCCGACTATTCAAATTGAGATTTAATCCAGTTTTAACTTTCGTTAAAACCAAAATTATAACGGTCTTCCCTTTTTATAATTACACGATTATATAAACTATAATATTACCCAAACCACCGAATCACACTTCTAAATTGTTGTCAATAATTTGTCCATATGTCCGTCTAGATCACCGAGGTGTTGAAGCATAATTTATATAAATTTAATGCACTTTCGCTTATTAATTTAATAAATTATGTGATAGGGGTGAAAATATTAAATTATATAACAATGGGTCGGTGATTAAACTTAATGTTAAAAATAGTCAAAGTTATATCATAATATTATAATATAGTTCAATCCATTCGTCCAGAGGTTCTACATTTTAGTCACCACTATGGGTATTTAGTTGCACATTATAACGGCATAAAAATATAAATGATATAAAGTGGACATGGTAACAATACTAATAATAATAAACGATAACAATAATAAATAATAAATAACGATAATAACGACGATAATAATAAATATTACGATAACAATAAAAATAACAACAATAATAATAATAATAACGATAGTAATAATAATGATAATAACGATAATAACGATACGTGAAAATAAAGTTGGGACGTGGAGACTTACAGCGAGTTGGAACGGTAAAAAGCGATATTATTAGCGTAGCGGTATACGGACAGAACTCCGACTTAAAACCCGTAAATTAAACGTTACAATACCCTTATTATTAAAATTAACTTAAATTAAAATTATAAATATAAATAATATATAAAAAACAGAGATTTAGAAATGAAATATGAAATATGGTGGTTGGATTCGGCAGAATGCTTCGTGTATTTATAGGCCAGTTTTGAATTTTACGGCTCCGCGAGTGCGGCACTTTTGTGCCTTACAGCTCCGCGAGTGCGGAGCTTCGGATTCCAGCTCACCAAATTTTTGGCATTTTACTTGTCGACATATTATTAAATATATATAATATAAATATAATTATATATCATTATATAAATATTATATTATATTCTTATGCATAGTTGACTTGTAATTTTCGCTCCATTGTCTCGTACGTTTACGCCCGGTTTATGTCTCGGTCCCGGTTTCTCGAACGCATTTTCGTATAATTTAATATCGTTTACTTTGCGTTCTGTGACTTGTACTCTTGTCAATTTTTAGACGTTATTCTTCGATAAATTAAACCACTTGGAGTGTAACTTGTACGTTTGAGCATTTTGAACGTTTTCATCTTTCAAATCTTCGTTTTCGTCTTTAAATCTTCATTTTCGAGCGATCTTCGTCTTTCGTCTTCGCACTTATTTATTTAAACGATTACAACTAAAAATAAGGAAATTACAATTAAAAACATTACATTTTGGAACGATATTACGACTAAATATATGTTCGTTTGGAGCAATATCAATTATTATCAATAATATTATTTTATCAAATAAATATGTGATACAAAGATATTTTTTACCACACGTAATATAATTACATTAATAATACATACCACTATATTTTTATGATATTGAGTGAACTGTATAAATTTTATTACTTGAGATATATAAAAGTATATATTTTTATCATATATAAATTTTAATATAAATTTTTATTTATTAATAAATGACTTGTATTATTTACTCTAATAAAATCTGATAAATATAATTAAATATATATATATATAACGACTATATTTAAGTTATATAATAAACATGTATAGATTTTGGAAGTCATTTTGGGTCAAGTTGACTTTTGTTGACTTTTGCATATCGGTCTCGAGCATTAGGATTTTGATACACTACGACTTGACCTGAATTGTTAGGCAGATATTGACCAACATATAAATATATATATTAATATAGGTTCGTGAATCCGAGGCCAACCCTGCACTTGTTCAGTGCCGTCATTTACATAATTGCTACGAAATACAGTGTTGTGAGTTCATTTGATCCCTTTTTATTAAATGCTTTTGCAATATATATTTTTGGGACTTAGAATACATGAAAAGCTTTTATAAATGTTTGACAAGATAGACACAAGTAAAACATTCCTCTAATGAATTAGTTGGACGTTATAATTGCCACTAATTGACGTGAATATTTCCCCCTGATTATTATAGCTTGGTAACCTAAGAATTAGTTGGACGTTATAATTGCCACTAATTGACGTGAATTCTAAAGGTAGCTACCGGTTTTAACACCCCCACCCAGAATGTTCACTAGACAGTAGAGCTAGTGGGCGTGGTGTTTAGTACTTCGAGGTTTATATATTTATACAGACGAGAGGTTCTGTTTTGGGGATATTATTTATGCGCATTAAATGTTAAGGTCGATTACCAAGCAAAGGTTATGTATACAGAGAATGATATTATACACAGGTTATGTGTATGTTATTTTGTACACGAGATATGTGTACGGTTATTAAAAATCATGAGGCAACCTACGGGGAAGAAAAGGATACGAACCTACTCTGCCAAGCATTATGAAAAAATGGTTTCGTACACGAGATAGGTGTACTATATTTAAATCTTGTGGTCTATCAAAATTACTGAATCTTATGGTTTTACAATAAACTTATGAACTCACCAACATTTTGGTTGACACTTTTAAACATGTTTATTCTCAGGTATTAAAGAAATCTTCTGCTGTGCATTTGCTCATTTTAAAGATATTACTTGGAGTCATTCATGGTATATTTCAAAAGACGTTGCATTCTAGTCGTTGAGTTCAACAAGATTATTATTAAATCATTTATAGTTTGGATATATTATGAAATGGTATGCATGCCTGTCAACTTTCGATTTGATGAAAGTTTGTCTTTTAAAAAAGAATGCGATGTTTGTAAAATGTATCATATAGAGGTCAGAACCTCGCAATGAAATCAACTATTGTGAATCGTTTATAATCAATATGAACGGGAAATTTCAATTAATTAGTAACGATGCACTTGTAGAATAAGAATTCGGCGTAGAGAATCATCATAAGCGTAAAGAAAAAGTGGTTTAAGGAACTTAAATGGTTAAATTCGGCGTATTCATTAAAGACATTTGAGGTCCTTGTATTTTTTTATCCTTTCTTGTTTAGTTGTTTTCTTAGAATTTATAACTCGTTCTTTCAGTTGCGTTTTTTCTTTTTTAGTTACAGTTATGGGTAGTCGTGACTCGGTATCGGTATAGATAGTTTGTTGGTACTGCTTTCTAGGTACGAACCTTGCCAGATTTTTCTTTTGTAATTCTTGTTGAATTCGTTTTCTTTTCGAGAACATTGTCTGTTTTATAAAAGTTATCGTCATTTTCGAAGAAGAAAAAAAAGACTCCTAACTTAAATTCGATAGGTTATTACTTATTGATCTTTTATAAATTTTCATCATCTTTTCTGATTAATCACTAACCGTTCGATAAAATGTCTGGAGATTTTGTCTAAGTATCAACTGTAAGGCTCTTTCTATCGCAGCGTGAGGTGCAATCCGTCAAGATGAGGTGGCCCCATCTGACGATATGTAATGTCAATAATGCAGCGTCAATTTTTGACGGCAAATCGTGTCAGTTAATTTTTCAACGAAATTAAACGGAGCGTGAGATATGTGTCCAGCCAATGAAAATTTAAAACCATATATTTATATAATTAATTTAGTTTTTTCCCACCCAATTTTCAATCAGATTTTACCACATCGTTCTCTAAATATTTGACACCAAAACTTGACATTTTGAGTTAACAGGGGTCAAATACAATCACAATCAAAAGCCCACTTTTTTTTTTACCAAAAAGTGCACATTCGACTAATAGTCTAAGGCATTCTCTATGCTTACATTAAAGTCTCATATGTACAGCTGACGTGTTGTTTAGATGGAGCACGCATTGGCAAACAATATGATTCATCTTTTGCAGGTAAATTGCAATACTTGATCTCTTATGTGGTGCGATTCTCGTGTTTGACCATTGATATTTTAAATTTATATCCGTTTGACCCCTTTAATTTATTTATTTATTCCCTTTAAACAAAAATTTTCCCATCTATATAAACGCATAACCATTTCATATTTTTACACACGATTATATACACTCACACTAAAACACGTTTATATACAATCTCACTAAAACAATTTAAATTTATTCGTGATCGCTAGCATCGTTACTTTCGACGTTCATTCCGGTGATTTTTTTTACCGAAGACA
Source organism: Rutidosis leptorrhynchoides (assembly GCF_046630445.1). NCBI lineage: Eukaryota > Viridiplantae > Streptophyta > Magnoliopsida > Asterales > Asteraceae > Rutidosis > Rutidosis leptorrhynchoides. The sequence continues at coordinate 103,718,483 of NC_092343.1, forward strand.
TGAAAGAATACTACGGTGGTTCGAAAGTCACGTTGAAAAATATTTACATTGTCGGGTTTAATTTGTTACGTTTGTTTGCGTATTTAAGAGAAAATGACGATTGCGAGGCATCGAAGTTTGCATATTATGACGAAGACTCAGAGGCATTCATGTTTCATAAGCACAAAAATAAATGATCCGAAATAGTCGAAATAACAATGATACACTCGGAACGAATTGAGTTGTATTCTTAAGAATATATTTTCGAACATAACTACGAGAGTAAGAATGAGGGATACATGAGTGATAACACGATTGAGAAAACTTGAATTCGTATTTTAGGACTTTTTTATTTAAGTATCAGTAATTTTCATTTATGTAATCGTATTTTTTATTTATGTAACAATATTTTGTAATATTATTTATTATTAATATAATATTTAATTTGGGATTAATGTAATTATTTATTTATATTTAATTAAGTTTTAATTTTATTTTATAGAAAAGAAATTAAATAAACATAAAATTAATTTAGTTAAATATAAAAATAAAAATAAAATGAACACTGAACGACACTACTAACACTACTAGTTTCTCTATGCACAGTCAATTGCAGTGTCTCAAATTAAAAGTGAACGAAATCTGTAATTATTTATTTATGTTTACTTAAGTTTTAATTATATTTTATAGAAAAGATATTAAATAAATATAAAATTAATTTAGCTAAATGTGAAAATAAATAAAATAAAAATAAGCAATGATAATTAACACTGAACGACACCAGTATTTCTCTGTCCATAGTCAATTTTATTATCTTAAATAAACAATGAACGACAACTCATACTCTAGGAGCTCTAGGAGTCGAACCAAATTGCCACCGTTAAAGAGATTTAACACCGGGGACACCGGTGCGCACGACCCCCTCCGGTGTTAAATCAATGTTATATCGATGTTAAATACATCACCGTTACCAGGCTAACGTTGTGTTAAGAGATTTAACATCGGGGACATCGGTGCACACGACTCCCCTCCGGTGTCAAATCACCGTTAAATCACCAACAATATTATTAAAAGTGTTAAAAAAACAATTAATTAATGATTTAACACTGAGATTTAACATTGAACGATTTTTTCTGTTTTGACCTCAGTGTTAAATCTTAGTGTTAAGCTTAACACCGAGATTTAACAACTCATGGTGCTCTAACCGATACATAATGATTTACGAAATAGTTTGAGTGAATATCATATATCCCCTCCTTAAACAATAAAATAATATATTTCCCCAATTAAACTACTTATTATCATATTTGTCCATTTTAAATTTTTAATCTCTCAAATATACCCATTTTCTTAATTTAATTATAATTAACAGAATTAAAATTATATATCCTGTAATCTATATCCATTTATAATTATACCAATGGCCTAACAGACACATTTCAGCGCAGCGTCAGTTGCATGTTCTATTTCCATCCTCCTAAGTATCGTAAGTATTGTACGACGCGGCTTTAGGACTAAGATGATTTATAATGGACCCCAATATACTCACAAGTATGGTACGTGTGCTTAGTAACATGAATGAATACAATAACAAAATTACATTAATTAGGTAAGAGATTCACCATTCATGTGGTGTTTATCAAGATGGAGAAATCATCTACTTGAAGGCGTAATTTCTTATTATTTAATATTCATAGTTTGAATTTGATTATTAAAAGTGTGAGTAACAGATTGTAAATCATAGGTGTTGACTGTAATTGATGGTTGAGTGTGATTTTTCTATTTCCAAATATTTATATGATTTGGTTTGATTATTTGATGATTCAGTTTGAAGACAATGAAAGAAATTAGTACTCCGTCTATACTATGATGTGATGAAGAAATCTGGGTTTAGTACAGCACGGAGTATTTGTTTCTAATGGAATTGGTAAAGAAAACTAGATTTGTAAAAACGTTAAATCTTGTTTTGAGTAGGATACAGAGTAAAATATAGGCTTATGTTTACTGATTATAATTAAAATTAAATAATTAAATAAAGAAAATAGGTAAATTTAAAATTAAATAATTAAAGTAAGAAAATAGGTAAATTTGAGATATTTATAAGTTTAAGATGAGTATATATGATAATAAGTAATTTAGTTGGGTAAAAATGTTATTTATTTGTTTAACAAGGGTATATATATGATATTCTCTCAAATAGTTTCTGCATGTGGGCCCACTAAGCGAATTCTATTTGTGGTCCACATGTCAAATTTCAAATGGACATATACAACCTCATCCAAGTTGTCAAATTCTCCAACGCCCATTGGCCGAAATCATATCCAATATCCATGCGTTACGTATTAGTAGCAGATAAGGTGTTAACACCATCACATATTATTTTCCCCAATTTATTTAAAATTGCATACACCAAAAAACACAAGTAACAAAACTGAACGATGGCTCAAGCTGTGACATCAATGGCTGGACTACGTGGCACTTCTCTAGCTGTTACACCTGTTGTTAACAGTCGGGTTGTTGTGACCCGAACTGGGATCATTGTTAAAGCCCAACAGGGTGAAAGTGAGACTAGCCGAAGAGCCATGATCGGGCTCATTGCCACTGGGTTAGTTTCTGGTTCTTTTGTTCAGGCTGTGCTTGCCGATGCTAAACCGATCAAATTGGGCCCACCTCCACCACCTTCCGGTGGACTTCGTAAGTTTCAAACAATAATGTTACCTTTCAATTCGAACCATGTTATCAAGTACTCTCTCCGTCCTAATAAAAGTCTTCATTTTTGACTTGGCGCACATTTTTAGAAATTACATTAACTACAATTTTCAATAATCTAGTTTCGTCTTTACATAATTAAGTCGTTACTTTGATTAGTTAAACAACAAAATTTAGAGTAAAAATTCAACAACCTAAAATAGCAACGTTTACACTTATAATGAGACAGATATAATAAGAGTATATAAGCTATCACACAACAAGGACAAAGTAAATTTTTTTTTTACATCTGTTTGAGATCATCCAGGGGACTAAACCACCAACGCGTTCATCACCCGAGGTTGCATAATCCTCCCCCAACTACTGCCTTGGAGGAAACCCGGACCAATCCGAAAGCATGGCCGGTAAAACCCCCCTCCCCGCTGCCCCGCACTTAGCGAAAGGCGACCTGAGTGAATACTTCAGTCAAGGATAACATTGAGTGCAATGTTACAGCCCAACGGAGTCGAACTCCTGATCTCTCGCCAGTGGCGATTGTACCTTAAGAGAGGTGGGGTCCTATGACCCCAGTATTTTGAAATTTTTTTATACGATGTACTCTTCAAATTGTATAGGACACCACTAAATTTAACTATAGGACCCCGTATATTTTTTAAATTTATAATTTTTCAGAGGTAAATAACCACTAAAGTACCCTTAAACTATAACTAGCTTTGAAAATTTTTTTCGGGACCCCATTAGATTTTAATTCTGGATTCGCCACTATCTCTCGCTAAGAGAAGCAGACCACTACCAGTTGAGTTACAACTCAATGTTTCTCAATGTAAAATTCAAATTTTCGCTCTAACTATTTCAATTGATCACAATTAGCCCATCAAAATACACTTCTAAGGAGGTGGAGTACTTCTCCTTAATTAGCCTTATGTTTGTACATTTTGAACCCTATTATGACTCATTTACAATAAAATAAAATATGGCAGATGGTCTATATAAGGTTTAGTGGCAAATATAATATCCAAACTCAAATGGAGTTTTATACAATTTGAGTGATACTTTGTTACTTTTTCTTCCCAAAATATAACTGTTTACTTCAAAAAAAAAAAAATATTGATTTAAAAATATACGGGATCCTATCCTTAAATTTAGTTGTGTCCTATAAAATCATAGTAATAATTTATCAAAAGGAATAAAAAATTAGTAGGATCAAAGGACCCCGTATGTAGAGTCGCCTTTGATAAGGTTTTGCTTGGGACAGCATACTTTATGAATGACTTATTGCGCTTCTTAGAACTCGAAAGGCACAAAAAGTGGTTAGGAATGAATATTTTTAGTTGATTTGTTAACATGAGACAATTGGTTCACATTTAAAATGGAATGTGCATGTAAGTTTGCAGTTGTTGACTTACTAAAAATATGAAATGTGTATCTGCAGCCGGTACTGAAAACTCTGATGAGGCAAGAGACCTCGATTTGCCATTGAAGAAACGGTTTTTCCTCCAGCCATTGACACCGACAGAAGCCGCGGCTCGTGCTAAAGAATCAGCAAAAGAAATAATAAACGTCAAAGAATTAATCGACAAAAAGGCATGGCCTTATGTCCAGAACGATCTTCGTTCGAAGTCAGAGTACCTTCGTTTTGATCTCAACACAATCATTGCGTCAAAACCTAAAGACGAAAAGAAAGTACTTAAGGATCTTACTGGGAAGCTTTTTCAAAACATGGCAGATGTAAGTCCAAATCTTTTTTTTTTTTTACGTCAGTTTGGAAGCACCCAAGGGGGACTAAACCACCCACACGTTCATTTTAGCAAGTTTTAGTGTGTGGAATTTAAAATTTGACATTTTTTTCTTTTTTTGCTAGTTGGATTATGCAGCGAAGATGAAAAGCTCGGCTGATGCAGAGAAGAGTTATGCAGCAGCTGTATCTAGTCTTAATGATGTTCTTTCAAAGCTCGGTTAAGATAAAGTTTGTTTGTTAATGTGATGAAAATATGTTGTTTTTTTTACAATTGACATGAACTTTTGTTGGACATTAATGTTACATTACATGTGAATCGAAACTGATGAATTTTGTAAGCACGAAACGTATGTGTGCTTACCACCGCCATTAACCATCACAACGGGTGGGTGGCAGATGATGATGAGGGATGATGGGCTCCAGGTGATTACTGTTTTTTGAATTATGGAATAGTAGTTTCAAGAGACAAAATTTGGTTTTGTGGCTAATACTCTGATGTCATATATGGTAACAAATTTATTTATTTTTGGTATAAAATGACAACTCAATTAGTTCATAACTTATAAATTATAATAAGCTAAGTATTAAGTAATCCTTATATATGCAACACCATTATAAGTGATTATTGGTACAACTTTGAGGATTTAAATTTGATGAAATTTAACAAGTTTCAAAACAACATATTCTCATAGTTAACTTGATCATTATATAAATTAAATAGAGTTAAAACAAGCGGAAGCATTATGATTCATGTTAACATGTTAAGCAATTAAGTTAAATTCCATGATAATATCAAGTCTTGGATAAATGCTTACAAATATAGCAAGTAGAGAAGATAAATACCTCCTCAAGCTAGTTGAGGGTCGTTTTCCTAGTTGCAAGAAGATGGTGAAGATGATGATGATGAATGGAGCTTCAAAACAATGAAACCTCAAGAGATTATACCCCAAACTTGTGACCAACACCTTGTACTTTGGTTAGGATTTTATTACATTAGAAAATGAACTTCCAAATAAGCTCAAAATCACCCTCTTAATGCTCAAGTATTTCGGCCAGAATGAGCAGAAAAAAAACTAGAGTGTTTTTGTATATTACTTGATATTTGAATGCATGTTCCTTAGTATTTTTGGTCAAGCAACAAACACATAAGGACTTGTTTAAAAGTAACAAAGAAGCATGGTGAGGACTCTTTGGCCTCCACAAAAACCGTCCCCCATGAGGGGTTTATATAAAATTGTAACTTTAATTTTTATAAAACTTGTTCCAAAATAATATCATGCATTTGTTACTTACATTTTATAAATCCTTTTATAAAATGTATCACAACATAACTATTTAATCTTATAAATAATTAAATCCTTATCATATAAATTATCCAAATAATTTATCTCAAGTAATAATACTTTAGAAAACCGATTTTCTAAAGTTCAAGTGTCGCGTATTTATTTAATGATCCAAACATTAAGATTAAATACGTTTAAGGTTTCGGTAAGTTTGTTATTGGGTATGACCCGACTTGGATCATAACATATTAGCCACATTAATTAAATATGTCTATCGGGCATACGAAAAACCTTCAATCTCCCACTTGCACGAGAAACATAAGAAATTAATGCAAGTGACGGATACCACCTAACGACCGTCCATCACCCCAATATGTTATGACTTTATGCCATTCAATAACATCATCCCTTTCGAGTTCCCATCTCGAATATGAATAGGTGAATCTTTCATTATTTCCTTTTGTCCAAGATGTCATGTTAAATCCAAGAGATACAGAATGATCACTCTCTTTTAGATTTAACTTTATCAGGCCTTAGACATCTGACTCTCAACGAATAAGACGGACAAATTCCATCTTGACTACATACGTCCTAGATATATACTTTGTATTATACCTGAGCTCTTCCTTATGAACTACCATATTTCAGAATAGTGAAGGAAAGAATCAAGGCACAATACTTGGTAAATATCCGAACCCAATATGTATCTCAGGTCAGAGGATACAATGATATTCGCCTTTACTCAAGATTACATGTGATCAACCACAAAGGCTCCATTTAGTAAATCTTGAGAGCGGGTCTTCCAATATTTGTATCCTACAAATATCTATGAACCTTGGTTGCAACCTTGCCCCACATTCATTCCGTGAATGTATACTAATCCAAGTTCATAATAGTCTAAACCTCACATTTACTCCCACAAATGTGATCGACTACGGAATTTAGAATAATTACTTATTCATGGATAAAATATGCAAAATAGGAACATAACTCAAAATAAATTAATACCATAATTATATTAATGAGTTTGAACAATTTCGTTCCGTTACAATACTTAAAACATATCACAACCAATCACTAGAATATCGAAGCCCTAATGCACTAACATGCCCTTGATGTTTTGCACCATGTAAGAGCTTCGTGAGTAGATCCGCTATATTAAGATCTATGTGAACTTTGCGAATACATATCTTTCCCTTTTCAACTTCATCCCTTATGTAGTTGAATCTCCGCTCAATGTGACGGGTCTTTTGGTGAGCACGAGGTTCTTTGATTTGAGCAATCGCACCCTCGTTATCACAAAAGATCTCAAGAGGGTCCTGAATGGAAGGGACTACTCCTAAGTCGTCGATGAATTTCTTCATCTATGCAGCTTCCTGAGCTGCCAATGATGCGGCGATGTACTCCGACTCTGTAGTGGATAAAGCAACAACATCCTATTTTAAACTCTTCCAAGAGACTGCACCTCCATTTAACGTGAAGACATAACCGGATTGTGATCGAGAATCATCTCGATCAGTTTGGAAACTCGCGTCCACGTAACCTTTTACAGCGAGTTCCTCCTCACCAGACCCATATATTAGAAACATATCCTTAGTCCTCCTAAGGTATTTCAATATACTTTTGATAGCAATCCAATAATTGTTTCCTGGGTTATTCTGGTATCTACTTGTCAGGCTTAGAGTGCATGACACATCCGGTCTCGTGCATATCATTGCATACATGATTGACCCAATGGCAGACGCATATGGGACTTTCTTCATTCTCTCCTGTTCATCTTTCGTGGTGGGGCACTGAGATGAACTGAGAAGTGTTCCCTTTTGAATAGGTACCAAACCTTTCTTAGAGTTCTCCATCTTGAACCTTTTCAAGATCTTTTCAATGTATGCACTTTGATTCAAACCTATCAGTTTCTTGGATCTATCCCTGTAGATCCCAATCCCCAAAACGTATTGTGCTTCTCCAAGATCCTTAATGGAGAAGCATTTACTTAACCAAGTTTTAACACCTTGCATTGCCGGAATATCGTTCCCAAATAATAATATATCATCCACATATAATACAAGGAACATGACAGTGCTCCCACTAGCTTTCTTGTATACACAAGCTTCATCACCATTTTTAATGAAGCCAAATTTCTTGGCCTCCTCATTAAAACGATGATTTCACATTCTAGATGCTTGTTTCAATCCGTAGATTGACTTCTTTAACTTGCATACCTTTTTAGGATATTTCGGATCAACAAAACCTTCAGGCTGAACCATATAGACATCTTCCTCAAGATGTCCATTTAGGAAAGCGGTCTTGACATCCATTTGCCATATTTCATAATCATAATGAGCAGCAATGGCAAGTAATATCCTAATAGACTTTAGCATTGCCACAGGCGAAAAAGTTTCATCATAGTCAACCCCTTGAGTTTGAGTGAAACCTTTTGCTACAAGTCTAGCTTTATATGTATCCAAGTTTCCATGTATGTCGGTTTTCATTTTGAAAAGCCATTTACAATCAACTAGCCTTGAGCCAGTAGGTTGATCAACAAGTTCCCAAACTTGGTTGTCATACATGGATTGCATCTCAGCGTTCATGGCTTCCTGCCATTTATCTTTATCAATTCTTGATAAAGCATCTTGGTAGTTTGTTGGTTCATCCAAATCAACCACGTAGCAACCATCCATGAAAAACCCATATCTCTCAGGAGGATTACTGATCCTACCATATCTGCGAACGTCTTGTGTATTTTGATCATCCATTTGATCACTCTCAACATTTTCATGTTGAGTGCTAGTGTTAACCAATTGTGTATCATCTACTTGATCTTGAACCTCTTCAAGATCTATCTTCCTTTCACTATTTCCTTCCATTAGGAAATTAGTTTCAAGGAATTTAGCCTTTCGAGCAACAAATATATTTTGCTCGGTTGGATCATAGAAATAGTATCCCATATCATCCTTGGGATATCCTATGAAGATGCACTTCGTGGATCGAGCATTCAACTTATTAGGGACGTAACGCTTAGGATAAGCTTCACATCCCCATACCTTTAAGTATGATAGAGATGGAGGTTTTCCAAACCACATCTCATGAGGTGTTCGTTCCACTTTCTTGGTTGGGGCCATATTTAAAATACGAGCCGCGGAGCATAGACAATAACCCCAAAATGATAGAGTTAATGAGCTTCTAGCCATCATAGATCGAACCATATCCATTAGGGTTCGGTTCCTCCTTTCGAAAACTCCATTTAGTTGGGGTGTTCCAGGAGGAGTGAGTTGCGAGATGATCCCGAAACTTCTAAGATGATCTTGGAAAGCATCGCTTAGGTATTCACCTCCTCTATCGGTACGAAGTACCTTGATTGTCTTATTGAGTTGATTTTGTACTTCGTTTTGATACTCTTTGAATGCTTCAAAAGTTTCGTCCTTATGTCTTAACAAGTAGACATATCTGAAACGACTGAAGTCATCAATAAAAGTAACGAAGTATCTTTCACCATTCCTAGTTATGGGCTTAAAGGGTCCACATACATCCGAATGTATTAATCCCAATAAGTCTTTAGCCCTTTCATAGGTCCCTTTGAAAGGTGCTTTAGTCATTTTGCCTTGTAAACAAGATTCACATACATCAAACGAGTCTAGTTCATTTGATTTCAAAAGTCCATTCTTTTAAAGTGTATGCATTCGATTCTTGTTTATGTGACCAAGACGACAATGCCATAAGTAGGAATCACTCAAATCCCTTTTGAGTTTCTTGGTGTTTGCATGGAACATTGAGCTATTGTATGATGTGTCATCATGAACCAATTCATAAATACCATTCGAAGGTGAAGCCTTGAAATAGAACACATTATCTAAAGAAACATGGATGTCATCATTAATGAAATTAAGATCAAAACCACATTGTTTCAAGCGGGATACAGAAATAATGTTTCGAGATAAATCGGGTGCATACAAAACATTTTTCAACATAAGCTCCAAACCACTTGGAAGCTTCAAAATAAAGTCTCCTTGAGCTACTACTTGCACCTTAGCTCCATTTCCTATGAAGAGACTTGATGTTCCCGCTTCTTATCTACTTCTTTTGAACCCCTGCATAGAATTGCAAATGTGAGTTCCATATCCTGTGTCTAATACCCATGTATTAGAAGAAGTAACACTAAGCTCAATGTATACCACATACACATTACCTGAGGTTTGCCCTGCATCCCTCTTTTCTTTCAACTCCTTAAGGTAGATCGGGCAGTTGCATTTCCAGTGACCCATCTCACTGCAATCAAAGCACGAATCTTCCTTGGGGTTAGCTTTACCGGCAACCTTTTGCTTCTTGTTGTTGTTGGTTGGGGTAACCATCTTCCCTTTTCCCTTGCCCTTGCCTTGGTAGGTGGATTCTTTCCTCTTAGCCACCTTTGGCTTAGAAGTGTTATTGGTTTTGGACCCGCCTTCATTGATCATAAACATGGGTGAAGCCCTTTTACCCATGCTCGCCTCGGCCGTCTTAAGCATGGCGTGTAATTCGCCAATGCTCTTATCCCATCCATTCATGTTGTAATTCATTACAAATGTGTCAAACCTCTTTGACAAGGAATTAAGGATAAGGTCCGTGGCTAATTCATTAGACACGTTGCAGTTTAGACGGTTCGCTCGATCAATTAGGCTTTTTATCTTTAGGACATAAGATGAAACGGATTGGGAGTCGTCCATCCGACATGCATGAAGCGCTCAGACCGTTTCAAAGCGCTCGACACGAGCTTGTTGAAGGAACATCTCCTTTAACTGTGTGATCATGTCATATGCACTATGATGCTCGAAGTCCTTTTGGAGTTCGGGTATCATAGTCCCAAGCATGAGGCAAGAAACTTGCACCGAATCGGTGCAATATTTCTCCCAATAAGCCATGCCTTCCGTATCATCCTCGTCTGGTTGATCGGGAATGGGGTCTTCCAACTCATACGCCCTATCCTCTAGTTTGAGGACAATTCTTAGATTGCGGAACCAATCCATGAAGTTCGTATGGTTGAGTTTTTCCTTTTCGAGGATTGACCTCAACGATAGGTTGTTAATGTTTATAGGTGCGTTTGGAATGTTGTTGTTATTGGCGGCCATCTACAAAATTAACAAAGTTGTTTAAGTATCAATTTTAATTTAACAATCAATACCCTTTAAATCCAATTGATATTTATTAAATTTTAGAATCCAACGGTAAACTAAATTCGGTTAGGTGGCCTTTATCCCTTCATTTGATTTAGCTAGGTAGTCATTATATGACAATTGCAATCCTTTTGCAACTTCTAAGTTATGGGATCATGCAATCCTTTTGCATGGCATATTTATCCCATCAACGCCTATTTGTTCCTCATGTTTCGGTGACCCTAAGTTCATGATTCCCAAATCAAGTCGTCCTACTTGCGTAAACGTGTAAATTTAACATACAAGTTGTTAGGTGACCTTTATCCCACAAGTGTGCGAAATTTACCTCAATCATATTAGTTTGCTCATAACGGTTAGGTGACCTTTATCCCATTATGAGTTCCCTAATATTTTTAAGTGTTGCACAAAAGGATGGCGTTTAACTTGTTTACCTTGTTAATTGAAGGGATTTTAAGTTTCCATTAATTCTAGTTTGAGAAAACTTTTATGCCATACACCAACATGCATTTAGTGTATGGTTCTTTTGAAATCCATTTTCATGTCTAGTAATTAAGCCAATTACATGATATAAACCATTTTAAATATATGATCCTTATCATGTTCTTAATAACCGTTTATTAATGTCCTTTTAGTCATTTTTAATTTGACCATTTCAATTGTCGTTTTGCATATCGTTAATAATGTCAAATTTAACCAATTAAATTGTCATTTTTCTTGTTGTTAACTTGTGTGATTAACTTGTAGCATACAAACATACAATCCACAATCATACAATAAACAACCAAGCATGTAAAACTAATGTGTTCACAATCAAGCCATTTTGGTAGACATTTGTTTAGCCGAAAACAAATATCACCGGTAAAGGGGTTATAACACAAAGTAGGAGATTTTAAATCTCCCACTTAATCTTGCATCCAAATGCTCCTTCTTGTGTTCTTCAAGTCATCATCTTGCATCTTCATTTTTACAAAATATATCCTAATACATTTTTTCTAAAAAATGAAAATACAACCTAATCTATTTTACATACCAAATATAAAATAAATTACATAACCAAAATAATATTATTACAAACCAAATGAATAATTAATTTTACAAACCAAATTGAAAGAATATTACAACCATAAAAAATCAACCAAACACATATCCATTCAAACACAAGGTCTTGGCTAGATTGTGAACAACAACATACAACCAAATATGACCAATTTGCAAGTTCCAAACCCTTTTGGAACCCCTTAGAAATCGGCCAACTTTAACAACCCTCCCAAACCCGAAAATTTTTGCATTCCATTTTCATGCATGTACTTAGAATGCAAATTTAGTGGGTTTAAAGATCATATAAGAAGCATAATCCATAGACCTCGGCTCTAGATACCATTGATGGAATTTAACAAGTTCAAAACAACATATTCTCATAGTTAACTTGATCATTATATAAATTAAATAGAGATAAAACAAGCGGAAGCATTATGATTCATGTTAACATGTTAAGCAATTAAGTTAAATTCCATGATAATATCAAGTCTTGGATAAATGCTTACAAATATAGCAAGTAGAGAAGATAAATACCTCCTCAAGCTAGTTGAGGGTCGTTTTCCTAGTTGCAAGAAGATGGTGAAGATGATGATGATGAATTGAGCTTCAAAACAAGGAAACCTCAAGAGATTATACCCCAAACTTGTGACCAACACCTTGTACTTTGTTTAGGATTTTATTACACTAGAAAATGAACTTCAAAATAAGCTCAAAATCACCCTCTTGATGCTCAAGTATTTCGGCCAGAATGAGCAGAAAAAAACTAGAGTGTTTTTGTATATTACTTGATATTTGAATGCATGTTCCTTAGTATTTTTGGTCAAGCAACAAACACATAAGGACTTGTGCATATTAAAAGTAACAAAGAAGCATGGTGAGGACTCCTTGGTCTCCACAAAAACCGTCCCCCATGAGGGGTTTATATAAAATTGTAACTTTAATTTTTATAAAACTTGTTCCAAAATAATATCATGCATTTGTTACTTAAATTTTATAAATCCTTTTATAAAATGTATCACAACGTAACTATTTAATCTTATAAATAATTAAATCCTTATCATATAAATTATCCAAATAATTTATCTCAAGTAATAATACTTTTGAAAACCGATTTTCTAAAGTTCAAGTGTTGCGTATTTATTTAATGATCCAAACATTAAGATTAAATACGTTTAAGGTGTCGGTAAGCTTGTTATTGGGTATGACCCGAATTGGATCATAACATATTAGCCATATTAATTAAATATGTCTCTCGGGCATACGAAAAACCTTCAAAATTAGAGTACATTCAACTTACGTACTGCTAATGTAATAGGTTATATGTTTAATGATAAATGAAGATAGAAGATAAATAATCATATAATGGAATTTATCGTATGTAAAATGTGTAAACGGATGAAGTTTTTCATGTTCAGAAAATTACTAGGGCGGGTAAGTCTTCTTTTCACTCAGATATATGCGGCTTAACACGAGGTTTCTTTAGTGAATTTTCGAACATGAGACCTATTGTGACTTGTGAGAACATCATGAATTTATCAAATGTGTTCATGTAAAATAATTCATCAATTCATGACTTTTTTGGAGTTAAATTCTCTAATTCTAAAATAAACATCTTGATCTTGATCTCTTAAAACAAGAAACCCATTTTCCTTAAATAAATTTGAAAAAAAAAAAAAACAGATGTAACTAACGAGCTTACGAACCAAATTAAGAATCCAAGATCAAACGATCGAATAACATCAAAATGAAAAAGAACTAAAGAAAGCAAGCAAATATGCAATGGCTATGGTGCTGATTGATGAACCACCTCTGGTGGGTTCAACTTTTTTTCTTCTCTATCAACAGCATTTGCAGACATGTAATAACAAACTGCAAACATTGCATGAAAGAAACACGCAATGCCGCCAATAGACAAGTATCGATGATGTGAAACTCCACATGATCTTCTTGAATTTGAGTTTGACAAAACACCAGCTGTTAGCAAACAGAATCCAATGAGAAGAGTGATCCTGCAGGTAGAAAATTCAACAATTTTAGTACAAAATGTGAATTTAAATTTAAGGAGTATATAAATGAGAGATGGGTAGACGCGTACCATGAAAGAACGAGGAATGTAAAAGCTAAACGTTTGTTATATGTGACGGTTTCTAGCTCTTGTTTGGATTGTACACAATGGCAGCCACCAAGTAAGTTTGCAATTGCATGAGCAAATGCCAAAAGTATTGCAGCTGCAGAACCCAATTTAAATGCTTTGTAACTTGGATCTCTACATTCAACGATCGACAACGTTAGATTTTGCACCTGCAAAACGCAACATAAGTCATTCATGAAATTATATTCTGGCTTGTAATATAAAAGCTCGAATGGGCAGGGCGGCTTACCCAACCCAATTATTAGACCAAAAAGATCAAAAATCTAGACCAAGTGACCCAAGAAGTGATCCAATGGGGCTCCCAATGGGATGGGTTGAGTTGACCCATTGACAATTGTTTTCCCAATTTTTGGTTTTCTTTATTTCATTTTTTACCATGTTCGTGTGAGATGTAATCATTAAGTTAAAATTAATCGAAATTATATAATTTACTAGAAGCGCATTTTGGGGTGGCCAGTTGAAAATGGTCACGAGATAACACAATTAGGTCCCCGTACATCTGAGTAAAAGATACAGCCATTCTCGGGGTAGTCTGAATAGGGAAAACTTTATTTGTTTACATTTACATGGAGGATCGAATTCAAAATATTTGGTTAGTTAAAAATGATTGAAAAACTAAACTTTTAATCTCAGTAGAATGTACCTTATTTTGAGCTACCTCAGCCTGAATGCCAAGGATTCCTGCAATGAGATCGAAAAGAATGATCGAGAAACAAACTACAGGGAGCATGTATTGACTCTTGTTTTGACCTTTCATCTCCATAACTTTGACTAGAATCAACAAATGTCAAATAACTTATGGTTGTATTGTAGAGTTTAACAAGATGGCATTTTATAGCAGTCCTCACACCTGTAGCGAAAATGGTTTCCATTGTGATTGTGATGGTGGTGTACTGCCAGTACTGGTGTGGAACAGAACCTAGAACGTGTAAAAAAGTGAGAATCTGAATAAAGTGAATTAAGGAAGAGTGAATGAGGTTTAACTGCATATGGGTACGTGATAGATTAGCTGTTTTTTTGGAGTTAAAAAAGCCAACTTTTGTCTTTAAATTCTTCTTATTCTGTTTCTGTTTAAGCTTTTATTTCCTTCCATAGTTCCACCTAGTGAACAAAGAAGCAACCTATTTGGTACTCCTTTGTACTCAATTATATAATTAAAATTATAATTATAATTATAATATAATTTAGCCAAATGATGAAAAACATTTCATTTAAAGTTTCTCAACATCGGTTATGATAAACCAATATTTTCGCTTCCTTTGTACTCAGTAAAAAGGAATCGAGCTCGAGTCTAGCTCAAGCTTTAATAATATCAAACAAGGCGAACTCAAGCTTAACATTCTAGACTCGAAACGAATCGAGCTCAAATTCTTTGAACTATTAACGAGTCGAATTTGAACCTAATCGAGCTGACTTGACGCGGCTCGTTACCTCTCCACTTTGATGTTTATTCGCTTTTTCATTCGTCGGAATGCGTACGAGATACCATAAGGGCCGAATATCTCAATAGCACCTTTGTCTAAAGTTTTGAATAAAACTTCTATTAGGAACGATGTGTGTGCTCTAACAAGACTTTATAACACTAGGTTATCAACCCACAAGACAAAAACAAAAAATATGTAAGTGAACTCGAAGAATGAATGCAAGAATACATAAATGGCCAGGGAATATAAAGTGGTTATATGCAATCGATGTGATTGCTTTAATCCACCGCCAACCAAAGAGAATTCTTATTAAAATTTCATGCTTGAGATTACAGGTTACAAGGGTTGATTTATAGAGCAAGAAAACAACGAATTAGAGCCACACTAGAAGTCCTAATCATGCTTAAATTTATGGCTGCCCAGCTACTTTCTCGCGACCGCGACACCTAGGCTCGCGATTGCAACCTTGTGATCGAAGCATCCAGATCTTCTGCTTCTTTCCCTCGCTACCGCAAAGTACATCTTCCTGTCTGCTGTACCATTTTCTTGTTTAAATGACTTCGCACTCCCAAAAATCTTTCGATCGAAGGAGACTTTAAACAAACCCATCTTCTATCTGATTACCTCCCACATCAACATCTGACCCGCTAATTACGACTCTTTTTTTATACTGGCGGATGAGACACCGGAATCATGCTGCACTTCACTCGCTAACCTACAAGTTGGTGAAGTGATTCGAAATCAAAATTACCGTTGGCCTATAATCCCATCTATGCTACTAACTTGGGACCAAGAACCTCTCTTTGGATACGGTGCCTATCTCTTAGTTTGAGAAATAATGGGTCGGAGCCCGACCCGACTCTAGCAACCCCATTGCTGAAGCAATCCACCAATACATCACATTATCTACCCTATTTATTTTTCCAACAAAGAATAAACCCACTGATAGAATGATAGAACAGACACATGGACATCACCAATTAATACATTGCATGAGAACACGATGGCACACTTAATCGACTACCTTATCGCCTTTGCTTTCATCGATGAAACACCGACCACATACGTGTGCATGACTTTTGACAAACCCAATTTTCATCCCGAGCCAACTCCCATTGTACGAATGTATTATTAACAATGACTCCTAGAAAAAACCTCTCGTTCATCTTTCTCGGTCAGCCGCAACAAAGTGGTCATTGGAGATGATCCAATTGAAATACCAAAGACTCTAGTGTAACTAATTAGACCCGAATCTCCACTAGTTTCGAATTCACTAGAGCTCTCACTCAAATAAGACCCCTCAATAATACTAGAAAGCATTATCTCGCTAGGATTATCAACACCTACAATTCTACCTAACCATTACTCGGAATGAATATCAACTATATACATGGTACCCGTCTTGCACTCGCAAACAGTTACGCGACGTCCTTTAAGCACCATCCACCATTGATCTCCAAAAATAGCATGACACTTATCATCATCCAACTGCCAACTAGAGATTAATCTCTTCTCGAGCTTGTGTATGAACCTCATGCTCCTCAAGATCCAAGAATAATCCAAGTGCCTTATAATAAGGTCACCAATACCCGCAACATCAATTGTCTTCCCATCTGTAATTCTAAGTCTACTGAATAATACCTAAAATACACCATCTCGTTCATGAACGGGCTAGCATGATACGACCACCCGAATTTAAAACTCAATATCCGTCAAAAACCTCATGTTGGCACATCAACCTCAATCACCACGATCACCGCACTCCACTCGAATTTAGACTGTAGCACTTTCACTTAGAGTAACCAACTTGTTTACAATTCCAACACACAACACCTTCTTACTCATACTCAAAACCGAATCTGCATGCCTCGGTTTGCGAACCGGTAAACGTCATTTATGACTTAAGGTATAAAATTCCTAAACTTAATCTAATGGGAAATGATATTTCCAACATTAATTTTACTACTTCCACCTAAATTTACTACACTGCCCTTAAATTATGCCTTACACAATTTTCTTATTTGAATTTTTTGAAGGACATTTTTGGAAACAAGCGTGAAATGATAGTGGATTTATCAAATTGAGTGTTGGAAGCATCGTCTCCCCTCCGAATCCATAAAACAACAAATAAAAAAACTGCGTATCCTTTTCTCCCAAACGTCGACCAGCAGCTTCCCTTTCATCCCCATCAATTTCTTCATCAAAACACCAAAATCACCATCAATCGACAAAGGTTCAAGTTTTAAAGAGCGTTAGATTACTTCTTTTTGCGTGTTCTTGCTTTCAATTATAAGAAATCATAAACCCTAATTTTAAATCTCTGATTTTCGAGAATTATTATTAGGGTAATCATGTCTAGCTCTCGAGTCATTGATAATTTATATGTATATGTGTTGATTTAATTAACGTTTCGTTATTTTCATTAAAATTCATTTTTATATCTGCAGATTTGGGTGAGTATATGATGTTAATTGATTAATATTATTTCAGAATTGGATTGCTGATGCCGAGTATATAGTTTTTCATCTAGAACACTTGATTTTTGGTTGAGCGTTTTGAAAGATACGATCAAATTAAGATTTTATAGAGTGTTGTTAAAAACTGGTATGACAGTCGATAACGTATTCTGTTGCTGCAATTTTTATGAGATGAGTTAGCATTTCAATATATTACTCTAGGTTCTCAACTTAAAAACGAAGCTTCTCCAATTGGTCTTTACTGAAGTGGAGTTGTGGTTATTTTTCTGTAGATTTTTAAAGTTACTGCAGTTATGTTGAATTTAAACCGGTGTGTTTTGTAAATGATTTGCGATTGTAAAATAATGGTACGAGATTAAGGTCTGATTATTTTTTTGCGTACTTAATACTTGAAAATCAAACTATTTCAGGTGGACTTTAGTCAATTGGGATTTTGGTTATTTAATTACATTTTTTGTAAAAACGGTGCTATGAAACCGAGTCATTTGCGAAATCTTTTTTCCTACGCCATTTGGTGACTACTTTCAGTCAACTTAGTTTGTGGAGTCAAAGTATAACATTTCTAAGTCTTTGGTCAAGTTCATAAGGTTTATGTAGTACTTGAGTAGTGCTAAGTGTAGACGTACTCGGATCTTAGATCAAACGTAATAACTAGATTAGAGGCAGAAAACACTAAACTAGGATGAATCGAATACTTAGTTCTCCTTGGGATCAATCTTACCAACAATATGTTGATATAATCGACGCCTTCATGATTGTATTCGGTTGAGGTATGGTCTAGGACGATAGTAACAGCGAAAAACGACGGCAAGAGGGTGTAGGGTGTGTAACCTAACAATGTAACCCGACTTCCCTATTTATATACCATTACAGTGACCATCGGCCGGTGATCTCTGACCTACGGTCGGTGGTGTTCGTCCCTCGACCGATACTTAGTTCACCTTGGGATCAATCTTACCAACAATATGTTGATATAATCGACGCCTTAATGATTGTATTCGGTTGAGGTATGGTCTAGGACGATAGTAACAGCGAAAAACGACGGCAAGAGGGTGTAGGGTGTGTAACCTAACAATGTAACCCGACTTCCCTATTTATATACCATTACAGTGACCATCGGCCGGTGGTCTCTGACCTACGGCCGGTGGTGTTCGTCCCTCGACCGATGGTCTCTACCATCAGTCGATGGTCTGAGCTGCCAACCAAACAGCTCGAACCATTTTATGTCATTATCTTTATTCAAACCAAACACAATGTATTAATGACAATATCCTTACACGACTGAAATATCAAACACAATACGAATAGAACATATTACAATGATAGAACTTGGGATTATGCACCAACAAACTCCCCCTAAGACCTAGTTCTATATCACAAGTCTTCAGTCGTCATTAAATTCATTCGTACGGATCAATCACCATGTTATTCAAGTAGCACAGCTTAGCTACTTTCACATACTGTTCAGCCTGCACCTTGTTCTCTCGTCGATAAAGCATACGATTATAATATAACATGAAAATGTCAGCCTCGGTACAGTTTCGCAGCCAAATCGGATCCAACACATGAATGCACTCAACATCATTCTCTTTCCCCTTATCCAGCACTATCACCGCTTCTTCTGAACGATCATCATAAAACCACCATCTGAATCTCTGACTCCAATTTTGTGGCAATTTCCTCAATGGCACCTTCTTCATTGTCTTTGCCCGCTTATACTTTACAATTCTTCGAGATTCACCAGTTCGAGGATTAACTTTGTAACTAATCCTAGGAAACTGTGGTCTAAAACCTTCCCAATTCTTAGATTTAAACGCAATTCGAATCTTCTTCACCAGTAACGAAGATAGATCATTCATTCCACAATATAACATTCTCAACCTGGCAATCTGCATTAGCTCAAAGTACGGTAGTGACTTGAATTCATGACCATGCTTAAAATAATCAACACCAAATTCTCGTTTAACCGCAAACATGTTGAACTCTTCAATGTAAACCCAGGCAAGAATCCTTCCTTTCGCACTCTTTCTTAAATTTATCATTTTCAAATAATTTGGCTCAAGCTTCGGTTTCTCACAGTACTTCCTAATCCTAAAGATATCTCTCCAATCAGCTTCTAACTTCTCAACTGATCTATCATTATATTTAACAGGCAAGAAACCTTCAGGCAAAACTTCAGATCTTTCTTTTTCTTTACACATTCTATTCAAAAGCTCATCATTAGTTTTAAGCAATTCATCAAAACCAGGAAGATCTTCATTCTTATCATTTCGATATGTAGGAAAATCTTCATGAGTCACATCTTCGACTAAATCATCTACATCTCTTTCACTAAAACCCTATGTAATCTCAGGGCCAAAAGAATCATCCTCAGATGGAGGATCATCGGACTGTGCGTCAGCTGCTTTAGCTTCTTCTTGCTCTAGACGCACCAGTTCGTCCAGCTCAGCTCTAGTGAAGTTGTGAGGGATCTCTCCCTCTTCTAAATCATCATAAACAACAAAATGCTTGAGCACATCCTGTTTAGAAAAGAAATCACTAAAACTATAATTAATTTTAAGAGGGATTACTGACAGTGCAGTAGCATGTGAAGAACCAGGAGCCTCCATCATTCTGTTATCCAGCTCATCCTCTGTAATCTCAATTAAATCAAATTTTTCTTCCCAAGCAGTCACCTTTGCAATAGCTGATGCCGCCAATTCTCTAGCCTGTGCAGCCTCTCTTTTTGCATCAGTCAGTAGCAATGACTGATCGCCCACTTTCTTCTGCAACAGATCAACTTGCATAGTCAACCGTGCAACATCCTCAGACTTTACACGATTCTCCTCTTTCAGCTTTTCAAACTGCTCATCCATTTCCTTTTTCATCCTCAAATTATCAGCCATAGCTTGAACATACAGATCGTTCAAATTACGAAGAGTCGAGGAGCCAACACCTCCTTCTGTCCCATCATGAGGAGGAGCATCAGGAGTAGGAGTAGAAACAGTCTCCTGAGATATTTGTTGAGTCACGGGCGGTGACTGATGAGTTGATTGCGTTTGTTGTTGTGGTTGTTGTTGTCCTTGAGTTTGTGAAGGCTGAGTTCCCTGGGTAGCACCAGTAGCTGATCCACCAGTATTCTTATAAATGAACCTAAATCTCTTTTTCGGTCTGAACTTTGTTGACACCTGAGAACTCTCATCTTCAACCATTCTCCTTCGTTCACCTCTCAAAGCATCCTCAACACCAACATTAGGATTAACAGCTCCGATCTCATCAACTAAACCACCAGTACCTGACTCACCTGCAGCTTGAGTATTCACCGGCTGATCCACTTCCTCATCACTATTAGCCACTTTGAACTCGGGCTCTTTATCAGACACACTATTTTCATTTCTCCACTTCTTACCTGGAGGACACTGAAAGTTTTCTCTCGTAAGATGACACACGAGCTTGCCATCATCAGCACTCTTCTTCTGGTTCAGTCTATTGAATGTAGGATCTGTCTTATGCTTCAGCTCAATGACATCTTTCTTCGATCTGGGCAAATCCACTGTTTGACGGTTGATTATAATTTTTAAGAACCTAGGATAAATCAAGTACAGCTGGCTTGTCACATTCTCCACCAGCAAATCAAAGATAACCCTCGAGAAATTGAAATCAGCCTTCAAAACCAACGCAGCAAACATTCCTTGATAGATCTTGCTCAATTCATCAAACTCGCCTTGTAACGGACTTAAGCATTTAACCACAACCAATGACAAGTATCTGTATGGTGGTATGAACCCACTTCTCTTGATTGTAGCTCTTGTAATGTCACCAGTATACTTGCATCTTAACACACATCTAGTAATCTTTGTCTTTGACAACTTCTTCGGCATATCCTCATTATCTTCAAACAAGAATGTATTGCGAATCGTATCTTCTGATATCTTAATCTCTTGATCACAAACAGAACTCACAATCACCTTTCGGTCATCTACTGTCTCAATCCTTGCATGTTCTCTCTGGTGAGAATAATATGCAGTACATGGCATGGACACAGCAGCAAAAATTCTAGAACACTTTAGAAACTCTATTACACCTTTGTATTTACCAGCATTCGGACCCTTCTCGTTCAGACAAGCAGTCAAATTTGAGCCACTGCAGGCTTTCAACCCTGGAAGATCAGCTGATTCTCGTCCACCTGATGATTCAGTTTCATATTCATGAACTACCTGCTCTTGATCTATTTGCACACCTGACATGATTATCAATAACTACAAACATAGTTTCAAATCAGCATCATATATTCATGACTTATTAGATAACACAGTGTGATCATCACAGAATATACTACATTATTTAGACTAGTAGATCAAGATCACGATTACACGATTACATGTTCGAAGTAAGATTATTACATACATAGAGTAGTGTATCGATGCTAACAGGCTAGCATCATCAAATTACATACCAGGCTGATAATACATAATAAAAACACAAGCAAACACATAAACATAAACTTAAAATCACTTATCCCACAATGGGATTCTCTGGCACAAGCTTCTTGACGTATTGAACCACACCAAGTTTCTCAAACAAGTTATGCAATAAAGCCGCATAAGGAAATGGTTCTTCTATCTCCATAAAATCTTTCATCACATGAATGAGAAAGTGACCCATATTCACTTGAATACCCTCTAATACGCAATACAAAAGCAGAGCTTCAGTACCAGACAACATATTATCTTCTTCTCTCCTAAAGGTCACATTACTTTTGATTATTCTCAAGTGTATCTCATGTTGATGTGACACATCGTCATCACTAATCTCAACCCTACCAGCATTAACTACTCTCCCTGGCTTGCATATTCTTGCAATTATGTCAGACAGTTTGAATTTGTTGGGAATCTTTCTTAAATCTTTTCTAGGATACAGTATTTTAACACCAGTGTGAGGAACGTTTAATAGGTTTGAGAATTCCTCCATGGTCCACTTATACTGTTGGTCAAATAGGCCTGAGTGCACAAATCTATTCTTACTATCTTCTAAGGCCACATTGGTATAAAATTCCCACAACAATTCAGGACAAAAGTAATCCCCGATGCCCAAGAATGCTTGACACCCAATATGTTTTCAACGGCTATAGGTCTGTCGAGTCGCAATGACCTTTTGTTCCACTAGAATGGGTCATCCACTAGCTAGAATTCTCCTACGGTCGATGTTAAACATCCATTGCCCAACAAAGGAACCACCTAACATTCTAATACAAACTACAAGCACTAGCATTAGATAAGCATTGATAGTGCTCAAATGAACATATATTTAGTCGCAATATCATCCCAATATGTAATATTTTTAGTTGTAATTATTCTATTTTTAATTTGTAATCGTTTAAATAAATAAATGCGAAGACGAAGCACGAAGATTAAAGAATTGAAGAAAAAGTGTCACTAAAACTGAAAAATGGGTCCTTAAAGCCATAGTGCACTCAAAAACGTCCTAAAAAGTGAGTTAAAAGACTTGCGCGGATTTTGGGAGTTAAGGAAAATTATTTTTTGTGCAAATTACAAGTTGCGCAACGTAAAGTACAAGATATTAAATCATACGAAAAGGCGTTCGAAAATCCAGAACCGAGACATGAACCAAGCATCAACGCGCGAGTCAACGGACCTAAAATTACAAGACAACTATGCACATAAATATAATATAATATAATATATATATAATTATATAAAAATTATATATATTATATATATATATATATTTAAAAGTGTCGGCAAGCTAGTGTACAAAGGAGTGTGAGCTGGAGCAGCCCTCCATGCGATCGCATGGAAATTGGGCATCACAGCCATGCGATCGCATGGCACCCAAAGTCAGGCCAGGTGCTATAAATTGCAACGAATTCAGCGAGTTGTGTACACCATATTTTCTTTCTTCCTCTGTAAGGAAACATATATATTTATATTTATAATATTAAGTTTAAATTAAGTTTAATAATAATTGGGTTAATGTAAGAAATGTTTTAAGGTTTTATAAGACGGAACTCTGTCCGTGTAACGCTACGCGATTAATCACCACTGTAAGCTATGTTTTTCCTTTTTAAATTAATGTCTCGTAACTAAGTTATTATTATGCTTATTTGAGCCGAAGTAATCGTGATGTTAGACTAAATATCAAGACGGGGTTATTGAATTTTGTACCATAATTAGGGTTTGGACAAAAGACCGACACTTGTGGACATTGGACTATTGACTATTAATAGATGGGGGGTATTGTATAATCGAATGACAACTCATTAGAATCTGTCGAACCTATCTTCAAATTAGTTAATCTAATAATTATTAAAATGATTATGTATGTCTTATTAAGTGACATTTATACGACATCTTTTACGATCATTTAATTAATTATTCGGGTTGGGTAATTGATTATTCATTCTGATCAAGTGGGTAAATTAATATTTATATCTCATTAAAACAGGGGTGGATTACATACAAGGATAATTGGTGTAATTGTTAACAAAGTATTAAAACCTTGGATTACACGCAGTCGATAACCTGGTGTAATTATTAACAAAGTATTAAAACCTTGTTACAGTTTGAATCCCTAATTAGTTGGAATATTTGACTTCGGGAATAAGGTTAATTTGACCAGCATTTTATAATTATGACCGATGGACTATTATGGACAAAAACCAGATAGGTGTCAAATAAACCAGGACAAAGGACAATTAACCCGGGTAACAATTAATTAAAATCAAAACGTCAAACATCATGATTACGGAAGTTTAAATAAGCATAATACTTTTATTTCATATTTCATCGTACCTTTATTTACTGTCATTTTAATTACTGCAATTTACTTTATCGCAATTTAAATTCTGTCATTTATATTATCGTCATTTATCTTTACGCATAAAATATTAAATCGACAAACCGGTCATTAAACGGTAAAAACCCCCTTTTATAATAATATTACTATATATAATTATATATATTTTATATAAATATAGTTGTTAAAAATATAGCGTTAAACTCAGCAGATCCCTGTGGAACGAACCGGACTTACTAAAAACTACACTACTCTACACTGCCTATAAGTGTTGTAGCAAGGTTTAGGTATATCTCATTCAATAAATAAATAAATAACTTGTGTAAAATTGTATCGTATTTAATAGTATTTCGTAGTAAAAATAATAGTCTATTTCGTACACTACCTCGAAAAACATCAGGCATAACAAAAAAATTACCAGAGACCTAAAAATTCATTCAAATTCAACATAAACTGCACCATCGGTCCAATTGAGTGACCATCGGTCGATGGACTAGACCATCGGACCGATGGTATAGACCTACGGTAGTTGGTCTAAACAGACCACAAAAATTGACCATCTATTCAATCTTGGGGACCTACGGCCGAGTGTGAAGTCCTACAGCCGAGTGTTGTACACCATCGGTCGAGGGTCAGAGACCTTCGGCCGAGGGTAGTTCATCAGATCTGTCCCCAATTCGTATACCCTTTTTAATCAAATCAACCTTATTTTGATTAAAAATTAGCGAATACATATCAGACAATGCCGTTTGACATGAATAGATCAAATAATTCAAACAAAACAACTTAGATAACAATGAATTAAGCAGAAGCACTATTCACCTTTTCAAACCTAAAATTAATCAAAACTAACGAAAGAGATCGAGTTAAGATACCTTGATTACGGCGCTGAGATCACAGTGAAAAGATGCACAAATCAATCGGCCAAAAACTCTTATCGCTTACACTTGAAAATCAATGGAAAAATCTCACCAAATACACCAAGTGACTGACCCGATTGACTCTAGGTCCTTTTGTACTCTCTCAGTGACCATCGGCTGATGTTCTTGTCCTTCGGCCCGTTGGTGTAGACAATCGGTCGAGTGTCAGAGTCCTTCCGCCGAGGGTAAAGACTGTCGGCCGGTAGTCTTAGCTTTGAAAATTTTAAAACTTAAAACTTTTCACCTTCAAACTTTACCTTCTTTTTCACATCCACTCCCCCAGGGACTGATCTCCAGAGTATAAAAACAAACACGATTTGTTCTTTTAAACTCTAAACAATTTTTCAAGTTTAACGTAAAACATAGGATTCCTTTCACAGTAAACCTTTCCAATAACTGATTTGCCATGCCTAAACTTAAAACATAAATGCACATGCAAATAACAAATACCGCAACTATTTTTGGATTTTCAGATATAAATGCACATGCAAGGCTATAAACCAAACTACTATTACAAGATCCAGTGTGTCATGATCAGCAAAGACATATTCATCACATCTTTAACATCATACGTCTGTAAACATTCAGCTTATAATATTAAATATATCAATCAATTACATAATCACAAATCAAATGTTATTATCATGAGATCAGATGAAGTAGATTATCATGAACCACACTAAAACATAACACATATTTTTGTGAGTTGACACACCAAACTGATTTGATCTTTTGATTTCGGGGATCAGAACTGAACTATGTTGACATGTTAATTCAGGTTTAATGAAACAGATAAGAATAACTTTCAAATATATCAATAAACATTTATCAACTTTCACGCTAGATTTTGATGATCACGTTAGAATTAATTACTTTAACATCTTGCAATGTTAGATTTTGATCTCGAAGTCAGTCCTCATTTGAGATCGCACGATGTTTCAGGTAGAACAATTGAGCACAAATATATGGACGCTGTCCTCTTATCACATCAATGTACTTTCAATTTGATTGAACAGAACCATCTCACGATGTTTCTAGCAACCCTGTCAGCCATGAGCTTCTACCATAAACTTATACCTTTCGTTTCAGATAACATTGTTTATCTCAAATTTATTGCATACTTTGAGAGAACGCATACCGGCCGCTATAAACCCCATACTTAAACGAAAATCGTATTATGTACGGTGTTAGATGGATGGTAGTGATATATATTTGAGTGATGGAATGCTAAGGTATCCTCCAGCTGATATTCCCTGCTATCTAGGTCAATTGGTACAATCCCATATCATAGAATGTGTTAACTTCTCTATATCTGACGGTTCGACACAATCCAATTCTCCCCCTCGGATGTAGATAACTTAAACATCCAAACATGTCTCGGACAAAAATACAGTAGAATCCTTCAACCTTGTTCAATTCTTGATCCATGATTCTCTTGCAATAATGTGGTGCATCAATGTATTTACAACTTGAGTAACAAAACATAAGCCATATATAATTTTTTTTTATGTTGCGATGATATCCATGCTAGATTACAAAACATAAATAAAATAAATAAAATAAATATAACTGTACATGATGATTCACCATTGTCTTTGACTTTTGTGGTATATGCACAGAAAATCAATCTTCTGATGTTGAAATCTATAACCCGATGACGTTGCTTTATTCAAATCATTCTATGACTGTGATACAGAATTGCACTTCTCAACCCATCTAATTCTAGAGAGAACACCTCTCGTTGGATACCCGATTTGTATGTTGTTGACTTTCGGTCCAAGTAATAAAGGTAAATAGAAACAAGTATGCATTCTAGACAAAGTATGCTCACCTTGGGGACTCACAAAATTATCTTTTGCTACCTAGTATAAATCATAATAGGGGAGACCTCAACCGTCTGTTGAGTTTCTGAAAAATCAGTTCTCAGTACATATTCAGTGATAAGTAGGTGACTACCCTCAACCGCTGTAAACCTTTCCATGATTTCCTCATTATGATATTTACGCCTTATTAATGTGATCATCTCTATCTAGAATTAGGTCAATAAAATCTACCAATACATTATCAATCATTCTGTATTACTTGTTTTCCATAACTTACATGTCAGTTCAGTATTGCAATCACTTCCCCACAACATAGAGTAAGCAACTCATTTTCAAGCTTTTCAATTTTTATGGATTTTTCAATTATTCAACTTTTTATTTGATATTCTGGTTTTATAATTTTTATGGATTTTCAATTTTATCTGTACAATAACATAAAACTATCCAAAAATATAAGCAAGCATGCAGAAATATCATGAAATACTAACCTATCATGCAAACGAAAAGAAAATAAGCAAATGATCTACAAAATACCATGCAAACTGCACATACTATACAAGTAGTATCAAGCCATTCACAACTCAGTATCTTGGTTAGGTTCCTCTGTGTTAGGAACCTCAATTTTAGAAACCACGTCTTTAAGCAATTTAATGCCTATCTCTTTTAACAAGTAATCAAAGCGTGATTTATCAAAAGCTTTAGTGCAGAGATCAGCCCTTTGGGCTGTAGTGTCTATCTGCACTACATCTATCAACTTTTTTTCATAACAATCTCTAATGAAATGGTATTTAATCCCTATATGTTTCATTTTAGAATGATTTACGTGATTTTTAGTGACAGCTATAGCAGCAGTATTATCAACATAAATAGGAGTGTTAGAAATATGCAAACCGTAGTCTCGTAGCTGCTGTTGAATCCAGATAACCTGTGATGTACAGCTGGTCGTGGCAATATATTCTGCTTCAAAAGTGGACTGAGCCACTGCTGTCTGCTTCTTACACTGCCAAGTGACTAGTTTTCTACCAAGGAACTGACAACCTCCTGACGTTGATTTGAAATCTTTCTTGCAACCGCCATAGTCAGAATCACTATAAGCTGTGAGATCAAACCCATCCTCACACGGATACCATAACCCTAAACTCGGTGTATCTTTCAAATACCTCATAATCTTCTTAACCACGAACATATGATGAACATTAGGATTTGCCTGATAACGAGCACACAGACAAACCGCAAACATAATATCTGGTCGAGAGGCTGTAAGATACATTAGAGAACCTATGATCGCCCTGTATAACGTAGGATCCACTGGAGCACCTTCACAATCAGGTGAGTTCCCATGATTTACTGACAACGAAGTCTTAGCTGGTCTTTCTGCTTCCACTTGAAACCTCTTCAGAATATCAGCAACATACTTGGTCTGATGCAAGAAGATGCCTTTATCCGTCCGAGCTACCTGCAAACCTAAGAAAAACTTTATAGCACCCATGGAACTCATTTTGAACTTCCACTGCATGACCTTCTCAAACTCATTAACCATTCCCTGATCCGTTGACCCAAAGATAATATCATCAACATAAACCTGCACTAACATAAGATGTTGCCCCTTCTTCTTGATGAAAAGTGTCTGATCAATGACACCTCTCCTAAAACTGTTTTCAAGCATATAGTTGGACAACGTGGCATACCATGCTCTAGGAGCTTGGTGAAGACCATAAAGTGCCTTTTCAAGTCGATAAACCTTTTCTGGGAAATGAGGATCTTCGAAACCAGGTGGTTGTTCAACAAATACTCTTTCATTGATCTCTTCATACAAAAACACGCTTTTCACATCCATCTGAAATACTTTAAAACCCATGAAAGATGCAAAAGCCAAGAAAATTCTAATTGCTTCCAGTCGAGCAACCGGAGCAAAAACCTCATCATAGTCAATCTCAGGGATTTGTTGATATCCCTTTACCACCAACCTAGCTTTGTTTCTGATCACGATACCCTGTTCATCCTTCTTATTCTTCAACACCCATCGAAGAACATAGGGTTCACAACCATGTGGTGGATTGACAAGTCTCCAAACATTCAAGTGTTTAAACTGTAACAGCTCTTCCTTCATAGCACTAACCCACTCATCATATTTCAATGCTTCAAAAGCATCTTTTGGTTTAATTTGACACACATAACATGAATGAGCATGCACAAATACTCTCCCTGTCTTGTTCAACGAGGAATAGAAGGTTGTTACCACATTCGCACTTTCTGATTCAATACCTTCTGCTGATGATTGACTCTCACATACTACTGGAGTCTCAGATGTATTAGGAACTTCAGACGTAGATGCTTCATTAGTCATGACATGAGGAATCCCAATATGAGGTATGCCTCTTGTATCAACATAGTAATCATCTAAACGTTTTAGAGGCATGATAACATGATTTGACCTACGCACTCCTCCTGCTTCAGTTGCCTGTTCAGTCCCTGTTACAGTTGGAGGTTGATTATAAAGAGGATTTAAGTGTTCTTCTGTCAACCGTGCTCGATTAACACCCTCATCTTCTTCTGAATCACTATCTTCATCCGTCTCATACACAATCTCCACATTAGGGTCGGCATTAGAATGGTCACTCTGGATGCTTTGCCTCGGACTCTGAATCGAACTTTGATGAGAACTTCGAGTCTGAACTTAAGTCTATCGAGGAATAGAAATGACATTCTCTGTGGAATTCTGAGCATCATACAACATCTGAGTAAGTAACTCATCTTCTGTAGCCTCCGGTGGAATGTTGAAAGAGTCAAACAATTTATCATATTCAAATTGCCATGTGAATCCTTTACTAACACGAGCAGAAGTGTTACGCTGAATATCAACCTCAAAACATTCTTCAACACACTTAGATTTAGTATTGTACACTCGCTTATTTGGATTTCCATAACCCAAGAAGATACCAGAGACAACCTTTGAATTGAATTTCCCTCCAGTGTCTCGTACTAGAATAGTAGAAGGAGCACCAAAGGGTTCAAAATGCTTAATGTTAGGCTTTCGCATATGTAACAGTTCATAACAGGTCTTTTCGTGTCTCTTCACCACCAGAACTCTATTCATCACATAACACGCCGTGCTCACCGCTTCTCCCCAGAAAATAATAGGTAAACACGCATCAGCTAGCATAGTTCTTGCGGTTTCAATTAACATCCTATTCTTTCTTTCAGCTACCCCATTTGACTGAGGTGTATAAGCAGGATTGAACTGTTGCTGTATCCCCTTTTCATTACAAAACAGCATCGTGTTGTTATTCTTAAACTCCGTACCAATGTCGGTACGAATCTTTCGAACCTTCAACTTATACAAACTTTCAAGCTTCAGAATCAAAACTTTAATGTGCTCGAAAGTATCCGATTTATGCTTCAACATCACAACCCAAGAGAAACGAGAATACTCATCCGTAACTACCAAGCAGTATAACTCTCCTGTGATAGTCTTGCAGTTAACTGGACCAAAAAGATCCATATGCAATAACTCCAAAGAACATTAACAGAATGATGCTTCTTGGAAGTATGAGGTTTTCTTGTCTGTTTCCCTTTCTTACACGGAAGACATCCTTCTGGAATATGAAAACTCTTAAGATTGACACCATCAACTAGTCCATTATGAACTAGATTATTCATCTTTCTTAGACTCAGATGACCCATACGCTTGTGCCAAGTAATAGACTCCTGCTCAGTAGCTTTGGAAACAAAAGCCTGATAGCCTGTAGCTGCTTTAACATGAGCCTTTCTCATATCAAGGATATATAGATCCTTACACCTTGAAGCAGTCATCAAAATCATGTCTTCCGGAATCACGAAATCTTTTTTCAAGATATAACACAATTTGTCATCAAAAGCAACCGTATACTTTTTGTCAGCAACATGTGAAACTGAAAGTAAATTGTTCGACATTTGCTCCACAAAATTGACTGATGCTATGCGAGGTGTATATGAAATAGCTTATATTTTACTAGGAAAAACTATTAAATACGATACAATTTTACACAAGATATTTATTTATTTATAGAATGGATATACTTAAACCTTGCTACAACACTTATAGGCAGTGTACCTAATCGTACAGTAGTGTAGTTTTTAGTAAGTCCGGTTCGTTCCACAGGGAAAATCTTTAAATAAAGCTTAACGCTATATTAGTTTTAATTTATAAAAATACAAATATATATAAGTAATATTATTATTATAAAAAGGGGTTTTTTACCGTTTAATGACCGATTTGTCGATTTTAAAACTTAGTCGCAGTTAAAACCTAATGTAAAATATTAAATAAATATAACTTAATTTAAAGCGTAAAGTAAATAACTATAATGAAATTGCGATAAATAAAAGTGCGATGAAATAAAATACAATAATTAAAAAGTGCATTAATTAAAAGTGCAATTAAATACAACGACAATAAATAAAAGTGCGATAATTAGAAGTGCAATTAAATATAAAATAAAGGAAATTAAATATGAAATAAAATAATTATGCTTATTTAAACTTCCGTAATCATGATGTTGGACGTGTTGATTTTAGTTTTATGCCCATGGGTTAATTGTCCTTTGTCCTGGATTATTTAATATGTCCGTCTGGTTTTTGTCCATAACAGTCCATCAGTCAAAAATAAAAAGTGCGAGTGTCCTCGTCAAATTATCCTTATACCCGAAGTCAAATATTCCAACTAATTGGGGACTTAAACTGTAACAAGGTTTTAATACTTTGTTTAATAATTACACCAGGTTATCGACTGCGTGTAACCCAAGGTTTTAATACTTTGTTATCAATTATGCCAAGTGTCCTTGTACATAATTTCACCCCTGTTTTAATAATTCTAGTGACTATTAATCCATTCCCGTGTCTGGTTAAATGAACGATTATTCGTACATATAAATACCCCGCCCATCGTGTCCGATCGAGTGTATATGGTTATTTATAGGGATGTCCAATTGTAAATCTTTATATTAAAATTAACAAACTATCATTTAGTTAAACAAATATAAAGCCCATTAATAGCCCATAGTCTAATTTCCACAAGTGTCGTTCTTTTGTCCAAACCCCAATTATGGTACAAAACCCAATTACCCAATTTTAGTATTTTTTTTAGCCCAACATCATGATTACTTCGGCTTAAATAAGCATAATAATAATTTATCTACGAGACATTAAATTAAAAAGGTTGAACATAACTTACAATTATTAAAAATAGCGTAGCGTTACACGGACAGAATTTCGACTTACACCCTTACAACATTCGCTAACATACCCTTATTATTAGGATTTTAAAATTAAAATTAAAATATAAATATATATATATATATATATATATATATATATATATATATATATATATATATATATATATATATATATATATATATATATATATATATCGTATAATATAGATAGAGAGATTGATGGATGGATGGATCTTTAAAACGGATCAAATGCGTTGGCTTTTATAGGCAGTTTCAGAATTTGGGGCTCCGCGAGTCGAGACATTTTTGCACTACAAACTCCGC
Source organism: Rutidosis leptorrhynchoides (assembly GCF_046630445.1). NCBI lineage: Eukaryota > Viridiplantae > Streptophyta > Magnoliopsida > Asterales > Asteraceae > Rutidosis > Rutidosis leptorrhynchoides. Next base: position 103,751,505 of record NC_092343.1, read on the forward strand.
AAGTCGCGGAGTTCGTAAATCCAGCTCACACAAGTTTGGATCCTAGTCTGCCGACGGTTTTAATATATAAATATAATATATATATATATATATATATATATATATATAATTTATATAATTAATTTTATATTATATTATATTTATATATGATGTTGGAGCAGAGTAGTACGAAATAGTATTATTTTTAATACAAAATACTACAAAATATGACACAAGTTTTATTAATTTACGGATGGGATATACCTAAACCTTGCTACAACACTATAGGCAGTGTACCTAATCGTAGAGTAGTGTAGTTTTTAGTAAGTCCGGTTCGTTCCACAGGGAGCTGGTGAAGTTAACGCTATATTATTAAGTTTATTTGTAAAAATATATATATAAATAAGTAGTAGTATTATTATAAAATGGGGGTTTTACCGTTTAATGACCGGTTTGTCGATTTTAAGCGTAAAAATAAATGACAAAAATTAAAGTGTGTAAAATAAATTGCGATAAATAAAATGACAGAAAATAAAGATACGATGAGAAATATAATAAAAGAATTATGCTTATTTAAACTTCCGTAATCATGATGTTTGACGTGTTGATTTTAATTTATTACCATGGGTTAATTGTCCTTTGTCCTGGTTTATTTGATACGTCTATCTGGTTTTTGTCCATAATAGTCCATCGGTCATAAAAATAAAGTGCGAGTATCCTTGTCAAATTACCCTTATACCCGAAGTCAAATATTCCAACTGATTAAGGATTTAAACTGTGACGCAGTTATCACTTCTGTCAACAATTACACCAGTTATCACTGTATGTAATCCACCCCTGTTTTAATTAGTTTATGAATATTAATTCATCCACTTGATCAGAATGAATAATCAATTACCCAACCCAATTGATTAATTAAATGATTATAACAGATTCCATATGAACATCACTAAATAGGACAACCATAATCATTATTAATTATTAGGTTAATTAATTTGAAGATAGGTTCGACAGACTCCAATGAGTTGTCACTCAATTAGACAATACCCCCCATCTATTAATAGTCAATAGTTCAATTTCCACAAGTGTCGGTCTTTTGCCCAAACCTTAATTATGGTACAAAGCTCAATTACCCAATTTTAGTAATTAGCCCAACATCATGATTACTTCGTTTTAAATAAGCATAATAATAACTTAGCTACGAGACATTAAATTAAAAAGGTTGAACATAACTTACAGTGATTAAAAATAGCGTAGCGTTACACGGACAGAATTTCGACTTACACACTCAAACGATCTCTATCATAAATCTTATTATTATCATAATTTAAAGTTAAAATTAAGATTATTGTTATATCTTATTAAGTTAACATTATGATAGAGATATAGAATATAGATATTGATAATTGATATTGATAATTGATCGAAGAAAAAAAAAGATCGATAAAAAATTCTTCTCCTTCTCATCGTTACAATCGTTCCTTTTATAGGCTAAATTGTAAATTGAATTTTCATTGACGACCCCTGAACTATGCTCAATTAACAACTTTTTATTATTTAATATTATTCTTATTATGAATTATTTAAATATTATATTTTATTCTTGTGCATAGTTGACTCGTAATTTTTACACCGTTGCGTCGAGCGTTGAGAGTTGGTTCATGTACCGGTTCCGGATTTTCGAACGTCCTTGCGTACGCTGAGATATTTTGTACTTTGCGTTTCGTAACTTGTACTCTTGTCATTTTTAGACGTTCCTTATCAATAAATTGAACCTTTTTAATTGTATCTTGTACTTTTGAGCTTTTTGGATGTTTTGGTCTTTCAAATCTTCGTTTTTGTCTTTAAATCTTCATTTTCGAGCGATTTGCGTCTTTCGTCTTCGCACTTATTTATTTAACTATTACAACTAAAAATAAGGAAATTACATTTAAAAACTTTACATATTGGAACGATATTGCTACTAAATATATGTTCATTTGGAGCACTATCAAATATCCCCACACTTGAGCGTTGCTTGTCCTCAAGCAATACATAACTTGAAATAAAAACATACATGAATCACTTTTTTATTCATCACACTTTGTACATCAGTGATTTTGATATAGCGGTATAAACAATGACAGTAATGATGGTTAAAGGTGGGTGTGTCATCCACAGTTGCCTCGGGTTTAGGTCAACGACACTTGCAATCAAATAGCCGATTTACTTTCGGTTTCCAAAGCAAAGTGCACATTTGAAAGGCGGTTTACAGTCCCACATGACTATAAAAATTTAGATCCTTTAGGAAATAGGATCTTTATGAAAACATTTGATCTTTTAAAAATTCAATCTAGCTTTTACCCTAGATAAGTTTTCTGATTTGATCCACCATTGGTGTTGCAAAATATATTTGTGGATCAATATTTTGGCTAAAAACATTTAGGTTCGTGTAATCCACTGCTATCCCGGTATCGGAAAGCACACATCCAGTTTACTTGTTCCGTATATTACCTTTCGGCAAACTACCGTCCGGTTGTAAAGGAAAGCGATGAACAAGAAACTGTTAAGGCAATGTCTAATGACATGCTTTTGGTTATGGTCTTTTAACGTGTCGGATGCTAGAACTATCCTTGGTAGGAGCGATAGTAAAGATCATCCTATGATTTTTCGGTCTGGCACAAGGTCCTGTCTCCGACCATGCTATGCAACCACCGTTCTTACGGTTGACACCTGATTTGGTTCAGGTGACCTAATGAATTCCAGGTGAATTCCTAGGATTTTACGTTCAATGGTAATGAACGCATTGAAAATGGGTTTTCAGAAAACAAATCGGTTTGTATTTTTGATCAAAATATTTTCTCGTTCAAGCTCGAGTTTAGATATCATTGAATTCCATGAGTTTGAATTCTCAATCTTTAAGGTCAATCTCTAGGATTGAGTAATATCAGTCTTAAAAGCTGATTTTTAATCTTTAAGGAGATTATCCTTTCTGGGGATCTGATTCATTAGTCTTATCAAGCTAATTTGCACGGTGCCCTCCCCATTTTACAAGACAGACCCTCTCATGGTTAGGATAAGTCTGACCACTTGGCGACCCTGTTTGATGCTGAGGTCCGTGGATTTCCTGCTGATTTTAGTGATGACTTTTCTAGGTTTTTCGTCAACCTACAGCTGGTCTGGACGACAACTTCATGACCTAAATCAAGAAGCGCGTGTCTTTTTCGGAAGACTTTACTTCCTTTTAATGATGGAATTGATTCATCGTGTAGATCCATCTTTCTTTCAAATGTATTACAGTAAACCGGGTAAAACTGATTAGTATCGTCCAAAGCAAAAGTACCTGCAATAATCTTGTACAAAAATATGTGATATTTGTTTTAAATTGAATAACTTGGTACATTCTTCCCACACTTAGTTTCTTTCTTTGCCTTTTTATTTTCTTTTATTTCATTTTAAATGAATTTAAGCGTTTTAGGGTGTTTCTCAATTTATGTCCTTTCCGAGGTAACGATAATTTCGGTATTATCACCTAGTTTTCACCGTTCATAAATATGTATAAACATGATTTTAAATTCATTTAGTTGAAAATTTTTCAAATTTTTACAAAATTTGGCAAATAAACTAAGTGCAAACCCGAGAGAATTTATAACCCTTCCCCACACTTGAGATCATGCAATGCCCTCATTTGCATGAAATCAGACTATAATTATAAATTCATGAGGGTGATTAGTGTAGAAAAGTGATTAAAAATACCCAGTTTGTAAGCATATTATTTTACATCACATTTGATATTTTGCTTCTTATCGTCAAAATCAGTAGCTATTGCTGAACTTAATGTTAGTCTTTGAAAGTGCGTTGTTCTACCCTGTTTTGTACATAATATAAAATACAAACATATATATACATATTTTTGAAGTTGGGTATATTACCCCACGTTCAAAAATTTATAAAGTCTAATATCTTTTTGACATACTTTAGATCAATAAAATAAAAAAAAATGATAACAAAATTTGCCGTCCCACCCTCGGGTAAAGCAATTTCGGCTTAATGACCTAGTCTTCAACTCACAACGAATTTTAGAAATCATTTTTTCAACTTAATGAATTAAAGTAAATTTTGTTTTTAAATATCACACAAAACTTAAAAGCATATTAATTTCATATAAAACCTAAAAAAAACAAAAATTCAGAATGGGGGGAGAAAACTAGTTCTTTAGTGTCTGCTAGCGGAAAAGACCAATCGGATTCCATTCTCGGAACTACACGAGAACAGAACAACTAACTCTAGATAACATTTTCTTAGAACATTTGAATCTCCCCACACTTAGGTAGCTGTGGTGTCGAAATTGTGATTAACTTCATCGTCAATTTCTTTTGGTCCATAATCAACTTGCCTATCTGTGACTTTTTCTTTAAGCCAGTGCCCGGCTTCTTCCGTAATATCCCATAATTCAACTAGCTTCGCCCTTTCTTTAGGCGACAGATTGGATACTAGCCGGTTACATAACTTAAAGTTCCCCTTACTTCTAGCATCAATAGCCCGTTTAAAAAGTTTCTTCATTGAACTGTTAATAACGGGGTCATTTAATTTCGTATCAATAACGGGGTTCTTTGTTATCATGTCATCATTAGGTGTTACTTCATTTTCCCCACACTTAGGCGTTTTATTATTATTAAGCACTACCGTTGGAGTTGGTAAAACAACATGGTTCTTACCAATCATTTTTTCTGGTTCAACGGTTTTGGTTGGTGGAGATTTAGACTTTCGAATCATAAAGGTGATAGATTTGTCACCACTCTTAAGTGTCATTCTTCCATTTCCTACATCAAATAACGCCCCGGTGGACGCAAAGAATGGCCGACCTAAAATTAGAGGAATGTTTGGGTCCTCTTCTATGTCAATGACAATAAATTCGACTAGAAAGGTTAAATTGCCTACTTGAACGGGTAGGTTGTCAGCAATTCCAACTGGGTGCTTAATGGTTTGATCAAAGAGTCGAACACTCATATCCGTTGGACTTAACTTACCTACACCTAATCTCTTATATAAGGAAAGAGGCATAACACTTACACTTGCACCTAAATCTGCTAGTGCATCATACATGACACAATCACTAAGTAGACAAGGAACAATAAATTCACCCGGATCACCTACCCTAGGTGGAGGTTTTGGTGGAACTGTCTTCACCGGGTTTATATTTACGGCTTTTGTTTCTTGCACTTTCTTATTCTTTTTCTTCTTCTTCTTTCCAGAGGTATCACAATCTTTATTACCTATCACTTGCTCATACTCAACTCCTTTTCTTGGAAACGGGATGGGTGGTTTGTATGGTGCCACCACTGGCTTTACATACTCGGGTGGTGGTGGTGTAACTTCTTCATTGTTACTCTCATCTAAAACCTTCCCATCTTCTGATGCTGGTTTTTCAGAATTCGTTGACACCATATTAACATTCTCATTCCGAGGATTTACTTCAGTATTACTCGGTAGCTTTCCTTGTTCCCTCTCACTCATCATGCTAGCAAGAGTACCTACGTGTTTTTCTAGATTCAAAATGGAAGCTTGTTGAGTTCTAAATGACTGCTCAAACCTCTCGTTCGTTTGGGTTTGAGATGTAATGAATTGTGTTTGAGATTCAATCAGCTTTACCATCATTTCTTCTAGATTTGGCTTTTTCTCTTCGGGTTGTTGTGGTGGTTTATACAAGCTAGGTCTTTGTTGATTGAAAGTGTTGTTTTGAGTTGGTTGGTTATTCGGACCTTGTTGGTTATACCAGTTATTTTCGGGTCCTTTTGGATTGTAAAGAATGTTTTGATTTCGATTTAAGTTTAGCCTTGGCGGTTGATAATTATTTTGACAATTATTTCCAGGCCTTTGGTTCATGTAGGAAACATTCTCTCGTTGTTCCATGGTTGGTTCAATGTGACAATCTTTCAATAAGTGTGGTCCACCGCATTGCTCACAACTGATTCGTATTGCGTGAATATCTTTATTCATCTTTTCCATTCGTCTTTCGAAAGCATCTATTTTTGCTGAAACGGAATCAAAGTCATGGCTAGAATCGGCTCTAGCCACTTTAGATGAACGAAAAATATCTTTTTCTTGGTGCCACTCATGCGAGTGGGAGGCTGTGTTATCAATAATTTTGTAAGCTTCAGTTGCGGTTTTCTTCATAATGGATCCACCAGCGGTTATGTCGATGTCTTTTCGTGTGGCGATGTCTACGCCTTTATAGAAGATTTGTACTATTTGAAAAGTATCTAATCCGTGTTGAGGACATCCTCTCAACATCCTTCCGAATCTTGTCCACGCCTCATATAATGTTTCATTTGGATTTTGCGCGAACGTAACAATTTCTCCTTGAAGTCTCACGGCTTTGGATGCCGGAAAGAATCGTTTAAGAAATTTTTCAACTAAAACATCCCATGTGTCAATCGCCCCTTCAGGTAACGATTCTAACCAATCTTTGGCTTCTCCCTTTAAAGTCCAGGGAAACAACATGAGATAGATCTGCTCATCTTCCACTTCTCGGATTTTGAATAGTGTACAAATTCTTTTAAACGTACGAAGGTGTTCGTTAGGATCTTCATTCGGTGCACCACTGAATTGGCATTGGTTAGTTACCATGTGTAGAATTTGTCCTTTGATTTCATAATCTGGCGCATTAACTTCTGGCTTAATAATGGCGTGACCTTGGCCCGTGCGTGTAGCTCTCATTCGGTCTTCCATACTTAGAGGTTCTAGATTTTCCATGATTGGAAGTGTTGTATCTGAATCACTAGAGGTTTCTGATTTAATGGTTTCTTCCTCAACAATCTCTGTTTGAATGATTGGTGGTTCCGGAGGAATAATTAATGGATCAGGGTCTCGGAATTGTCCCTGAGTATTCTTCGGATTCTCAATTGTGATATTGGTTTCAAAAACTGGATTATCGGAAATTTGAGTTGAAGTACTCGGTCGACTTGATGACGAGTCTAAAGAAAAATCAACGGCGACAATATTTGCTAGATGTCTTGATCGAGTTACAGGTGGTGAACGTACAAAAGGTGGTGAACGTCTTGCTCGGTGCATTCACTGAATATCCTATTAGTTTTTAAAAAGGAAAGAAAAATTATAATAAGTTATCCAATTAATAGACTTTTCTGATTTTGCCCACGTTTCGAATAGCCAAAAGATGCAGCAGAGGGGCAGGATTCGTTTGGTCTCAATATAATTGAGGACTGTTTGGCTCCAATAACCCGGTCCACGTACAAATCCAACTATTACTACGAACCAGAAAATTTTGATGTCTATCAATTTAACCACTTAAAATAAATTTTCGTAATTTTAAGAAATTTAGAGAAGAAGTAGAAAAAAATTCTAAGTCCTAAAAACTAGAATGGCGAGAAATAAGAAAGAAATAGATTGCGCGTCGAAAAATGTCGAAAAATAAAAGGTCGAAAAATAGGCGTCGAAAAATAAAAATAAGAAAGTAGTGCGAAATACGGCGTCGTAAAATTCTAAAGCACCTAAAACTTAGTCTAAGGAATAAGCACTTAAGGGATTTTACGGCAAAGCCTAAAAATTCTAGAAGTAAAAATAACTATGGCAAAACTAAACTTAATACTAAAAGTTGCGACTATAGTCTAAAAATCTAAAGGTAATAAAACTAAAAAAACATTTTTTTTTTTATAGACAAAATTTTAAGAATATATATATTTTTTTTTAATAATTTTTTTTTTTTTTTTTTTTTTTCTTTACGTTTTTTTTTTTTTTTTTTTTTTTTTTTTTTTACGTTTTTGTTTTTTTTTTTTACGTTTTTTTTTTTTTTTTTTTTTTTTCTTTTTTTTCTTTTTTTTTTTTTTTTTTTTTTTTTCGTTTTTTTTTTTAAATTTTTTTTTAAAAAAAACGATTTTTTTTTTTTTTTTTTTTTTTTGTTTTTTTTTTTTTTTTTAAAAAACGATTTTTTTTTTTTTTTAAAAACGCTTTTTTTTTACAAATTAATAATTTTTTTATAATTATAATAATTTTTTTTTTGTTAAAACTTTTTTTTTTTTTTTTTTTTTTTTTAATTCATTTACTATTCATGAATAGTAAATGAAAATAAATTAATTAATTTACTATTCACATGAAAGCGACATGATAGCAATTATTAATTATAAGTTACATAATATACCCCTGAAGTATTTAATAAATACGACTTTTTTTTTTTTAAAATTTACGTAATATTTGGCTTGTCTTAAATATTCGTCTAATTGATCATTTCATTATAGATATCTAAAGTTCGTACAAGATCAATTTGGCTCCGTTTGAGATTTCACATTTGTCTCAAAACCAATTAAGAGCCAAAAGATGATCGTCTTTTATTAATCCCCAATGCAATTTAAAGAATTTAAATTTCTTAAATATTATTATATTATTATATTCTATTTCAATATTATTATATTATTATATTTTATTTCAATATTATTATAATTAAAAATATAGCGTTTTAGCGCTCCCCGGCAGCGGCGCCAAAAACTTGATGTTGGAGCAGAGTAGTACGAAATAGTATTATTTTTAATACAAAATACTACAAAATATGACACAAGTTTTATTAATTTACGGATGGGATATACCTAAACCTTGCTACAACACTATAGGCAGTGTACCTAATCGTAGAGTAGTGTAGTTTTTAGTAAGTCCGGTTCGTTCCACAGGGAGCTGGTGAAGTTAACGCTATATTATTAAGTTTATTTGTAAAAATATATATATAAATAAGTAGTAGTATTATTATAAAATGGGGGTTTTACCGTTTAATGACCGGTTTGTCGATTTTAAGCGTAAAAATAAATGACAAAAATTAAAGTGTGTAAAATAAATTGCGATAAATAAAATGACAGAAAATAAAGATACGATGAGAAATATAATAAAAGAATTATGCTTATTTAAACTTCCGTAATCATGATGTTTGACGTGTTGATTTTAATTTATTACCATGGGTTAATTGTCCTTTGTCCTGGTTTATTTGATACGTCTATCTGGTTTTTGTCCATAATAGTCCATCGGTCATAAAAATAAAGTGCGAGTATCCTTGTCAAATTACCCTTATACCCGAAGTCAAATATTCCAACTGATTAAGGATTTAAACTGTGACGCAGTTATCACTTCTGTCAACAATTACACCAGTTATCACTGTATGTAATCCACCCCTGTTTTAATTAGTTTATGAATATTAATTCATCCACTTGATCAGAATGAATAATCAATTACCCAACCCAATTGATTAATTAAATGATTATAACAGATTCCATATGAACATCACTAAATAGGACAACCATAATCATTATTAATTATTAGGTTAATTAATTTGAAGATAGGTTCGACAGACTCCAATGAGTTGTCACTCAATTAGACAATACCCCCCATCTATTAATAGTCAATAGTTCAATTTCCACAAGTGTCGGTCTTTTGCCCAAACCTTAATTATGGTACAAAGCTCAATTACCCAATTTTAGTAATTAGCCCAACATCATGATTACTTCGTTTTAAATAAGCATAATAATAACTTAGCTACGAGACATTAAATTAAAAAGGTTGAACATAACTTACAGTGATTAAAAATAGCGTAGCGTTACACGGACAGAATTTCGACTTACACACTCAAACGATCTCTATCATAAATCTTATTATTATCATAATTTAAAGTTAAAATTAAGATTATTGTTATATCTTATTAAGTTAACATTATGATAGAGATATAGAATATAGATATTGATAATTGATATTGATAATTGATCGAAGAAAAAAAAAGATCGATAAAAAATTCTTCTCCTTCTCATCGTTACAATCGTTCCTTTTATAGGCTAAATTGTAAATTGAATTTTCATTGACGACCCCTGAACTATGCTCAATTAACAACTTTTTATTATTTAATATTATTCTTATTATGAATTATTTAAATATTATATTTTATTCTTGTGCATAGTTGACTCGTAATTTTTACACCGTTGCGTCGAGCGTTGAGAGTTGGTTCATGTACCGGTTCCGGATTTTCGAACGTCCTTGCGTACGCTGAGATATTTTGTACTTTGCGTTTCGTAACTTGTACTCTTGTCATTTTTAGACGTTCCTTATCAATAAATTGAACCTTTTTAATTGTATCTTGTACTTTTGAGCTTTTTGGATGTTTTGGTCTTTCAAATCTTCGTTTTTGTCTTTAAATCTTCATTTTCGAGCGATTTGCGTCTTTCGTCTTCGCACTTATTTATTTAACTATTACAACTAAAAATAAGGAAATTACATTTAAAAACTTTACATATTGGAACGATATTGCTACTAAATATATGTTCATTTGGAGCACTATCAATATACATAGTTAACTTGTAATTTTTAGTCCATTGCATCGGGCGTTGAGAGTTGACTCTGGTCCCGGTTCCGGATTTTCGAACGTCCTTGCGTACAATTTAATATCTTGTACTTTGCGTTTTAAATCTTGTACTTTTGTAATTTTGAGACGTTTCTCATCAATAATTGGAACCTCTTTGATTGTATTTTGTACTTTTGAGCTTTTTGGTCGTTTGCGTCTTCAATTTGTCGAATCTGTCTTTTGTCTTCACCTTTTATTATTTAAACGAATATCACTTGTAAATAGAACAATTGCAACTAAAAGCTTGTCTTTCTTGAGGGATAATGCTATGAAATATATGTTCGTTTTTAGCATTATCAAATATTCCCACACTTGAGTGTTGCTTGTCCTCAAGCAATATAGTCTTGAAATACTAGAATCACTTCTTAATTCTTCACACTTTGTACATCAGTGATTTCTTTACGGCAGTATAAACAATGGTAGTAACGTTATGGTTTACAGTCCCACATGACTATAAAAATTTAGATCCATTAAAGAAATTGGATCTTTATGAAAACATTTGATCTTTTTGAAGCGTTGTTTTAAAAGCTAAGATTTTTTGGATTTTTTTTTAATTTTTTTGGCATACTTTAAGTCAATAAGATTAAAAATAATGATAATAAAATTTCTCGTCCCGCCCTCAGGTAAAGCAATTTCGGCTCAATGACCTAGTCTTCAACTTACGACGAATTTTAAAAATCGTATTTTTAACTTAATTAGATAAAGTAAATTTTTGTTTTTAAATTCACACAACTTAAATTTAAAATGCATAAAATTCAAAATTAATATTAAAAATTCACACCAAACTTAAATTTAATTTTTGTTTTTATACATACAAACTTATATTAATTTTTCAAATATTTACAATTTTAAATAAGTTTACAATATTAAATTAATATTTATATATTAATTTTAAAAAAAACATGGTAAAAATAAAATTAAAAATCTTTTTGGTCTTTTATCCCACTTTAATCAATCAAATATTATCAAAAATATACGCCCCTCTTTTCGGTAAAGTAATTTCGGTTCCATGACCTAATTTAACTCATGACGAATTTTTGAACTATTTTGGGTTGATTGATTAAAGATATTTATACCTTAAGAATAAACGTTAAATTTCGCAGTGATGTAATAAATTTTTGTATGATATCAATAATTTCGGTCGCAAGACCTAATTTCATCGAATACCAATTTAATACTTTATAGCGAACAAATTAGCGTTTATTATCAAAAGGTTAAAAATAAAAATAAAAATAAAAACTGTACAAACTTACCTGTGAAATATATTTCTTAGTGATATGCTCTAATCCACTCATAAGATAGTCGGACTAATTGGTTTTCCATGGCTACATAGGCGTAACCTCGAGCATTTAATGTTTTTTCTTCTAAACATATGAACGGTCCATCTCTGCATAAAGTAACAAATTCGGTGTTTGAATAGGTTTGATTATTTGAACATTTACCTTCGTGTGACCATTTTCCGCATTTGTGACATTTTTCAAGGTGTCGTGCTCTTCTTTTCGCTGCGGATTTTGATTTTCCTTTACCAAATTGTAATTTATTATTTTCACATCTGGATTCTTTTCTTACTCCGTCCAATTTTTCTCTGATTACCGATATCAGTTCACTCGGTAGTGTGTCATTATTACGTTTAGTGATCAAATCATGTAGCATTAGACCATGGTTTAGTTCACAGGAAGTCTTCATTTCGTAAAACCTAAATAAAAAAAAATTCAGAATGGGGGGAGAAGACTAGTTCTTTAGGGTCTGCTAGGGAAAGACCATTCGGGTTCCATTTTCGAGAACTATACGAAAACAGAAAATCTAACTCTAACAGAAATACATATTATCCTTTAAAGACTTGATTCTCCCCACACTTAGTTAGCTGTGGTATCAAAATTGTGATTAACTTCGTTGTCAATTTCCATCGGACTATCTATGTAATGTTTAACTCTGTGACCATTAACCTTAAATTCAATCCCATTTGAATTTATTAATTCTACTGTTCCGTATGGGAAAACTCTTTTGACTATGAATGGTCCAGACCATCTTGATTTCAATTTTCCAGAAAATAGCTTGAATCGTGAATTGAAAAGAAGAACTCTGTCTCCTTCTTTAAATTCTTTTGAACTTCTGATTCTTTTATCATGCCATTTCTTCGTTCTTTCTTTATATATTAACGAATTTTTGTATGCTTCATGTCTTAATTCTTCTAATTTGTTTAATTGATTTAACCGTAATCGTCTAGCTTCATGTAAATCAAGATTACATGTCTTCAAAGCCCAAAATGCTTTGTGTTCAATTTCTACTGGAAGATGACATGCTTTTCCATAAACGAGTCTAAAAGGTGTGGTTCCAATTGGAGTTTTGTAGGCTGTTCTAAAAGCCCAGAGTGCATCCTCCAATTTAATGGACCATTCCTTCGGATTTGATCCTACGGTTTTTTCTAGAATACGTTTTAAAGCTCGGTTGATATTTTCAACTTGTCCACTCCTCTGTGGATGATAAGCGATGGAGATTTTATGAGTTACTCCATATCTTTTAAGAACTTTCTCAAGTTGATTATTCCAAAAATGAGTTCCCCGATCACTTATTAAAGCTTTCGGTGTTCCAAACCTTGCAAAAAGACGTTTTAAAAAGTTGACTACAACTCGTGCATCGTTAGTTGGGAGAGCTTGTGCTTCCGCCCATTTAGATACATAATCAATGGCTACGAGAATGTATAAATTATTATGAGATTTTGGAAATGGACCCATAAAGTCAATACCCCAAATGTCAAATACTTCACATACTTGAATGACATTTTGTGGCATTTCATCACGTTGACTTATTTTTCTGGCCCTTTGACAAGCATCATAGGATTTGTAAAGAAAGTGTGCGTCTTTGTAAATTGTAGGCCAATAGAATCCAGCATCATAATTAGTTGAGGCCCATAATGCCCTCCTGTTGGTCCTGTGTGACAATGGTTTAAGATTTTACTAGCTTCATCTCCGAATACACATCGGCGTATTATTCCATCGGGACAACTTTTAAACAAATGTGGATCTTCCCAGAAATAGTGTTTTATATCATTGAAGAATTTCTTTCATTTTTGGTACGATAATCCTTTTTCAAGGAATCCACATACTAAGTAGTTTGCATAGTCTGCAAACCATGGAATTCCATTATAATCTATCTTCAATAGATATTCATCGGGAAAGTTGTCTTGTATGGCCGATTCATTTAGAACTTCTAATTCAGGATTTTCAAGACGAGAAAGATGATCGGCTGCGAGATTTTTTGCTCCCTTTTTATCTCGGATTTCAATATCAAACTCTTGTAATAGTAAGATCCAACGAATTAATCTTGGTTTGGCATCTTGTTTCGAAAATAGGTATCTAAGAGCAGAATGGTCGGTATAGACCACCGTTTTAGCTAGAACGAGATATGAACGAAATTTGTCAAAAGCAAAGACAATAGCAAGGAGTTCTTTTTCAGTAGTTGTGTAATTTGTTTATGCTCCTTGTAACGTCTTACTAGCATAATATATAGGTTGAAATCGTTTTTCAATCCTTTGTCCTAAAAACGGCTCCCATTGCAAAATCACTTGCATCGCACATTAGTTCAAACGGTAAATTCCAATTTGGAGTTATCATGATCGGCGTATTAGTGAGTTTCTCTTTAAGAATATTAAAAGATTTGATACATTCATCTGAAAAGATGAATGGAGCATCCTTTTCTAGGAGTTTATTCATAGGAGTGGCAATTTTAGAAAAATCTTTTATGAAACGTCGGTAAAAACCGGCATGCCCTAGAAAACTCCTAACTCCTCTAACATTGGTGGGATGTGGAAGTTTAGCAATTACATCTACTTTAGCTCTATCCACTTCAATTCCTTCCTTTGAAATTTTATGACCCAGAACGATGCCTTCTTTAACCATGAAATGGCATTTCTCCCAATTAAGTACTAGATTTGATTGTTTGCATCTAATAAGCATTCGTTCAAGATTAGCTAGACATGTTTCAAAAGTATCACCGAAGACTGAAAAGTCATCCATGAAAACTTCCATGCATTCTTCTATCATGTCGTGAAAAATTGCCATCATGCACCTTTGAAAGGTTGCAAGGGCGTTGCAAAGTCCAAATGGCATGCGTTTGTAAGCAAAAGTACCATAAGGGCACGTGAACGTGGTTTTCTCTTGATCTTCGGGTGCTATTGGAATTTGAAAATATCCGGAAAAACCATCAAGAAAACAATAGTAACTATTTCCGGCTAATCTTTCTAACATTTGATCAATGAAAGGTAAGGGAAAGTGATCTTTTCTGGTGGCGTCATTTAATTTTCTATAATCAATACAAACACGCCATCCTGTTACAGTCCTAGTAGGAATAAGCTCATTTTTCTCATTTGTAATGACAGTCATGCCACCCTTCTTAGGCACGCATTGAACTGGGCTTACCCATGGACTATCAGAAATTGGATAAATTAAACCTGCATCTAGCAGTTTAATAATTTCTTTCTTAACAACATCTTGCATATTAGGATTTAGTCTTCGTTGGCGTTGCACATACGTTTTATGACCTTCTTCCATAAGGATTTTATGTGTGCAATACGAAGGACTTATTCCTTTAATATCATGAATCTTCCATGCAATGGCTGGTTAATGAGCTTTCAACATAGAAATGAGTTGTGATTTCTCATTTTTGGTAAGAGAAGACGATATTATTACAGGTAATTCAGATTCACCATGTAAATAAGCGTATTCCAAATGGTTTGGAAGTGGCTTTAACTCTAGTATCGGAGGTTCTTCTATCGATGATTTATATCGATATCTGTCTTCTTCTTTTAGCATTTGAATTTCTTCTGTTGTTGGTTCATATCCATTAGCCATTAGTGTAGCTAACATTTCAGTTTCATCAATTGGTTCAGTACTTTATCCTAAAGAACATTCTCCTGTTCCTTGTAATTCTGGAAATTCTTCTAACAATTCTGCATGTGATTCTATAGTTTGAATATAATAACATGTATCATCTGCAGATTGCGGTTGTTGCATTGCTCTATCAACTGAAAAGGTAACACTCTCGTCCTCTATACTTAGGGTCAGTTTCTTACCGAACACGTCTATCATTGCTTTAGCCGTGTTTAAGAATGGTCTTCCTAATATGAGAGGAACTTGAGAAACTTCTTCCATGTCCAGAACAACAAAATCTACTGGAAATACTAAAGTACCAACTTTAACTAGCATGTTCTCCATTATCCCTCTAGAATATTTTATTGATCGATCGGCTAGTTGTATGCTTATTCTTGTTGGTTTCAATTCTCCAAGGTCTAGTTTAGCGTATAGTGAATACGGCATTAAATTTATACTAGCACCTAAGTCTGCCAATGCTTCTATTGAACTAAGACTACCTAGAAAACATGGAATTTTGAAACTTCCTGGATCTGATAATTTTTCTGGTATCTTATTCAACAGCATTGCTGAACAATTAGCATTCATAGTAACGGCCGAGAGTTCTTCCATTTTCTTTCTATTTGTGATCAGATCTTTCAAGAATTCAGCATATCTAGGCATTCCTGAAATCACATCAATGAAAGGAAGATTGACATTTATTTGTTTAAACATATCTAAGAATTTGGATTGCTAGGCTTCGAGTTTCTCTTTTTTCATTTTACTCGGGTAAGGAAGTGGTGGTTGGTATGGTTTAACATAAGGTTTAGCCCTAACTGTGTTATCTTCATTAACCTTGTCAACTACCGGTTCTTTTTTCTTATCTTGTTCAGGTTGTGGTTCTTGTGGAGTAGGAATAGCATCATCAGAAATTACAGGTATTTCAGGTGGTTTAAGTGTAATACCACTTCTTGTGGTAATAGCTTTAGCTGTTTCATTCCGGGGGTTAGCATTTGTATCACTAGGTAAACTTCCCGGTTTTCTTTCACCTATTAACCTTGCTAGGTTACTTACTTCTTGTTCCAAATTTTGAATAGAAGCTTGTTGATTTCTAAATGCTTGAGCATTTTGTTCATTGGTTTGTTTCTGAGATGTGAAAAACTGCGTTTGAGATTCAACTAGCTTCGTCATCATATCTTCTAAATTCGGCTTTTTATCATCTGTTTGTGGTGGTTTGTTTTGAAAATTAGGTCTTTGCTGGTTGTAAGTATTGTTGGATACTTGTTGATTACTAGGACCTTGTTGGTTGTTGTATGGAATATTTCGGTTATAATTCTGGTTTTGATTGTAAATTGGTCTTGGCGGTTGATAATTATTCTGATAATTATTTCCAGGCCTTTGGTTTATGTATGAAATATTCTCTCTTTGTTCCATTGTTAGTTCAATACTGAGACAATCTTTTGTCAAATGTGGTCCTCCACACTGCTCACAACTAATTCGTATTGAGTGAATATCTTTAGTCATCTTTTTCATCCGTCTCTCGACAGCATCTATCTTTGCAGAAATGGAATCTAAGTCATGGCTAGAATCGGCTCTAGCTGCTTTAGATGATCTAATGATATCTTTTTCTTGGTGCCACTCATGTGAGTGGGAAGCAGTGTTATCAATAATTTTATAAGCATCAGTTTCGGTTTTCTTCATAATAGAACCACCAGCTGCTATATCGATGTCTTTTCTTGTAGTGATGTCGCATCCTTGGTAGAATATTTGTACTATTTGACAGGTGTCTAAACCATGTTGCGGACATCCTCTTAATAACTTTCCAAATCTTGTCCACGCCTCATATAGAGTTTCATTCGGTTTCTGTGTGAACGTAACAATTTCTCCTTGAAGTCTTACGACTTTAGATGCCGGAAAGAATTGTTTAAGAAATTTTTCAACTAAAACATCCCATGTATCAATCGCCCCTTCAGATAACGATTCCAACCAATCTTTGGCTTCTCCCTTTAAAGTCCAGGGAAATAACATGAGATATATCTGTTCATCCTCAACTTCTCGGATTTTGAATAGTGTACAGATCCTATTAAAGGTACGAAGATGTTCATTTGGATCTTCCTTCGGCGCACCACTAAATTGGCATTGATTAGTCACCATGTGTAGAATTTGTCCTTTGATTTCATAATCTGGCGCATTAATGTCTGGATGAGTAATTGCGTGACCTTGGCCAGTGCGTTTAGCTCTCATTCGGTCTTCCATACTTAAAGGTTCCAGATTTTCCATAATTGAATTTGTTGAATCTGAATCACTAGAGGATTCTGATTTAATGGTTCGTTCCTCAACAATCTCTGTTTGAATGATTGGTGGTTCCAGAGGAAAAATTAATGGTTCAGGATCTATGAATTGTCCCTGAATATTCTCCGGATTCTCAATTGAAAGGTCGGGTTCAAAAAATGGATTATCGGAAATTTGAATTGGAGTACTTGGTCGACTGGATGACGATTCTAAAGAAAAATCAACGGCGACAATATTAGCTAGATTTCTTGATCGAGTTACCGGTGGTGAACGTACAAAAGGTGGTGAACGTTTTGCTCGGTGCATTCACTGAATATCCTATTAGTTTTTAAAAAGAAAGAAAAATTATATAAGTTATCCAATTAATAGACTTTTCTGATTTTGCCCACGTTTTGAATAGCCAAAAGATGCAGCAGAGGGGCAGGATTCGTTTGGTCTCAATATAATTGAGTATTATTTGGCTCCAATAACCCGGTCCACGTACAAATCCAACTATTACTACGAACCAGAAAATTTTGATGTCTATCAATTTAACCACTTAAAATAATTTTTCGTTGAAATTTAAGAAATTTAGAGAAGAAGTAGAGAAAATTCTAAGTCCTAAAAACTAGAATGGCGAGAAATAAGAAAGAAAAAGAGCGCGTCGATATTAAAATTGGAGAAATAAGAAAGAAAAAGAACGACATATAAAACTTTAAAACACTCGACTAACCCAACCTTATTATTATCACTAACTTAAAATTAAAATTGCAAATTGAGATTACTAATTAGAGTGATAATTGATACATAGGTAAAAGGCGTCGAAAAATAAAAATAAGAAAGTAGCGCGTTGAAACTTAAAAAAGAACTAAAAACTAAGAATTAAAAGTTGCGTCTAAAAATATTAAAGCTTACAAGTAAAACTATATCCCAAATGGCAATATCTTAAAAAAAATACTAAAACTTAGATAGGCGTCGCAAAATTCTAAAGCACCTAAATCTTAGTCTAAAGAGAAAGCACTTAAGGGATTTTACGGCAAAGCCTAAAAATCTAGAAGTAAAAAATAACTATGGCAAAAATTATGACTTAAAACTAAATACGAATGATAAAAATACAAAAATTACGAATAAACGATTAAAAAAATACAAGAATAAAAATAAGATTAAAATTGATAAAATTATTTAATTTTATAAAAATATTATTTTTATATATTTATATTATAAAAGTATTAATTTTTATATATAAATAAACTAATTATAATTAATTATTACTAATTAAATTGAAACCTAAATTAAATATTAAACTAATTAACCCTAATTAATAATAATAATAATAAATACTCCGTAATTAATGCTTACTAGGGTTTCTGTGTGACCTGTCTGGGCGGCTCCGCGAGTCGCGGTGAACCCAGTTCAAAACCCCCGCAAGACGCGGAGATTGCAGGTTCAACGTGTACCAGGTTCCAATTTGACAGGTTCAGTTTTCATTAAAAAAAATTTTATATTTTTCTGTTTTATATTTTCTGTTTTAATAATTAAATAAAATATTTATATAAATTAAATAAAAACTTATGTTTTAAAAACTAAAATAAAAATAGAAATACAGAAATTTTATAAAACTTAAATATTTAACAAACTCTTAAAAATATTTATATTTATATTTTTATTTTTATATTTTCGAATATTTAAAACGTATTTTTACAAAAACGTATTTTTATAAAAGTAAACTAAAAATAAAAATCTTTTTTTTTATATTAGCGTTACGCTTCCGGCTTTTAAGCTAGATTTTGTTCCCCGGCAGCGGCGCCAAAAATACTTGATGCTATGCGAGGTGTATATGATATAGCTTATATTTTACTAGGAAAAACTATTAAATACGATACAATTTTACACAAGATATTTATTTATTTATAGAATGGATATACTTAAACCTTGCTACAACACTTATAGGCAGTGTACCTAATCGTACAGTAGTGTAGTTTTTAGTAAGTCCGGTTCGTTCCACAGGGAAAATCTTTAAATAAAGCTTGACGCTATATTAGTTTTAATTTATAAAAATACAAATATATATAAGTAATATAATTATTATAAAAAGGGGTTTTTACCGTTTAATGACCAGTTTGTCGATTTTAAAACTTAGTCGCAGTTAAAACCTAATGTAAAATATTAAATAAATATAACTTATTTTAAAGCGTAAAGTAAATAACGATAATGAAATTGCGATAAATAAAAGTGCGATGAAATAAAATACAATAATTAAAAAGTGCGTTAATTAAAAGTGCAATTAAATACAATGACAATAAATAAAAGTGCGATAATTAGAAGTGCAATTAAATATAAAATAAAGGAAATTAAATATGAAATAAAATAATTATGCTTATTTAAACTTCCGTAATCATGATGTTTGACGTGTTGATTTTAGTTTTATGCCCATGGGTTAATTGTCCTTTGTCCTGAATTATTTAATATGTCCGTCTGGTTTTTGTCCATAACAGTCCATCAGTCATAAATATAAAGTGCGAGTGTCCTCGTCAAATTATCCTTATACCCGAAGTCAAATATTCCAACTAATTGGGGACTTAAACTGTAACAAGGTTTTAATACTTTGTTTAATAATTACACCAGGTTATCGACTGCGTGTAACCCAAGGTTTTAATACTTTGTTATCAATTATGCCAAGTGTCCTTGTACATAATTTCACCCCTGTTTTAATAATTCTAGTGACTATTAATCCATTCCCGTGTCCGGTTAAATGAACGATTATTCGTACATATAAATACCCCGCCCATCGTGTCCGATCGAGTGTATATGGTTATTTATAGGGACGTCAAATTGTAAATCTTTATATTAAAATTAACAAACTATAATTTAGTTAAACAAATATAAAGCCCATTAATAGTCCATAGTCTAATTTCCACAAGTGTCGTTCTTTTGTCCAAACCCCAATTATGGTACAAAACCTAATTACCCAATTTTAGTATTTTTTTTAGCCCAACATCATGATTACTTCGGCTTAAATAAGCATAATAATAATTTATCTACGAGACATTAAATTAAAAAGGTTGAACATAACTTACAATGATTAAAAATAGCGTAGCGTTACACGGACAGAATTTCGACTTACACCCTTACAACATTCGCTAACATACCCTTATTATTAGGATTTGAAAATTAAAATTAAAATTAAAATATATGTGTATATATATATATATATATATATATATATATATATATATATATATATATATATATATATATATATATATATATATATATATATCGTATAATATAGATAGAGAGATAGATGGATGGATGGATCTTTAAAACGGATCAAATGCGTTGGCTTTTATAGGCAGTTTCAGAATTTGGGGCTCCGCGAGTCGCGGCATTTTTGCACTACAAACTCCGCGAGTCACGGAGTTCGTAAATCCAGCTCACACAAGTTTGGATCCTAGTCTGCCGACGGTTTTAATATATAAATATAATATATATATAATTTATATAATTAATTATATATTATATTATATTTATATACATAGTTAACTTGTAATTTTTAGTCCGTTGCATCGGGCGTTGAGAGTTGACTCTGGTCCCGGTTCTGGATTTTCGAACGTCCTTGCGTACAATTTAATATCTTGTACTTTGCGTTTTAAATCTTGTACTTTCGTAATTTTGAGACGTTTCTCATCAATAATTGGAACCTCTTTGATTGTATTCTGTACTTTTGAGCTTTTTGGTCGTTTGCGTCTTCAATTCGTCGAATCTGTCTTTTGTCTTCACCTTTTATTATTTAAACGAATATCACTTGTAAATAGAACAATTGCAACTAAAAGCTTGTCTTTCTTGAGGGATAATGCTATGAAATATATGTTCGGTTTTAGCATTATCATTGACCTTATCAAAGCTGACATTCTCATTTGAAATCACACCCTGCGCAGTAATAAAACCTCCTTCATTACCTACAAAAGAAACTGGTCCTTCATCTACTGTTTGCACATTAGAAAGTAAGGACAAGTTCCCTGTCTTGTTCCTGGACGCCCCACTATCAACAATCCATGTACTGAAACGAGGATTGTAGGCGACCTGCACATAAACATAAGGAGATTAGTTAGAAAGGGCCACCCATGCCCGAATGGCAGTGGGTTTCCCATCCCTTAGATCCGGAAGGACCTTCAGAATTTTGGACACCTTTCACTTCTGACTTACGTTTCCAAACAGTATTTTTTGGTAAAGGTTTCCTGTAATAGTCATTTGTTTGAAAAACTTTAGTTTCAGTTGATTTCACAGAAGTAGATTTAAACACAGGTGAGGATGATCTTCTATTGAAAGTACGTTTAGGGCTAAGATCAATCTTCCTGTGTGGTGTATGTCGAATGGGTTTGCAATTCATAGCCCGGTGTCCCAACATCCCACAATTAAAACAATGACCATTATCAAAATCATTAGCATTAAACAATTGACGCCTAGAAGGTGAAAACTGTCTCCTCGGAAGTGTATTCTGTTGCCTAGCTGGAGGGGGTGACGTGACTTGCTATTTAACAGTCTGTCGACGATTGGGCGGAACATATTTTGTCTCCCTTCCTGAATTTGAACCCTCACCTTTTGGTGAAAGTTCAGCTTTGGGATCAACACCTGAGAATTCACAGCACTACTATCCTTAACAAACTTAACAGGGGTGTGCTGATTGTTTTTCCTCCTGGATTGTTTTGGCTTACTAACACTCCTTTTCTCAGTCTTCTGACTTTCACTCCTATTTGCCTCATTATTTGGATTCTTCAAAATTGTAATGGGTTTAGTCACAACTACAAAGGGTTTCCCGTCCTTTTCGGTGTCGACATAAGTGTCAGACTCCGTCTCATAAACAACATCTAATGGCTTCTTACTTTCACCAGTCTCACTTTTACTCTCTACAGAATTTTTCTCAGGCTTACCATACTTTAGTTTTACAACCGGATCCCTATTCTTCTCAATAGGTTTATTGATAAACTCTCCTAAAAGTGGTGGGGCAACCTGATTGTAGCCTATCCCTTGGTTTTTGGGATGTTTCAAGGTTTGTGTCACGTATGACATTCTCTGCCAATTATCAATCCTAGCCTTCTCTGACTCATACTTTAGCTTGTATGAATCTTTTTCTGCCTTAAGCGCTTCTATCTGGCTCAAATACAAGTGAATCACTTTTTCATCATCTACAATAGTTGATTTTAAATGACCTACCTGATTTTCTAAAGATTTAATGACATAAACATACTCTTTCTGCTTATTCAGGTAGTAGAGAGCATCATCATAATTCTTTCTATTTGTCTGATTTTCTAGACTCATGTTCTTAAGTTCAAGTCTAAGTTTCGGACAAGTTTCACAGGCAGCAGGTATCTCATTAAGCTTAGAGACTACACATTCAAGTCTAGCTATTTCCTGTTCAAGGTCAGTGCATTTTAAACATAAAGAATCTGAATCATTACATACCTTATCATTGCTAGATGTGTTAGCCATGAACGCGTAATCTTTTCTACCGTCCTGCGAATCTGTATCTGATTCTGATTATGACTCTAAACTTGTAATGTCTGAATAATCAACATCATAACCTTCTTTGCCTTTAAGTTTAGCAGGATTATCCAAACTTGTCACCGTGACTACCTTCTCATCAGTAACTTCAACATCACCCTTGATCAAATGTGCCACGTCTTTTCTAAACCAGGTTCCTGTATGACAACTCATTCCTGAGGATTCATCATCATCTGAAGAGTCAGTTGTGAATTCAAGATCAGAAAAATCCTTGGCTTTACGGAACTTATCGTACAACTTATCACTAATTCTCTTTCGAAGACACATCTTTATTACTACTTCAACCCTTTTCATACGTGGGTCACATTTTCATACATAGCATGTGCAAGCTGGATCATCTTTACCTATACACCTAGCTTTTCTCCTGATAACCCTTTCTTCTTTTATTTCTGCTTCACTCTTACCAACAAAAACCACATTAGCTTTTTCAGTATCAACTGAGATTGACCAATCACACACTTCATCAGCATAAGTAGTAGTCAAAGCTTTGGATTGACCACTAGAAGTTGCTTCCTTATTCACTGTCGGACCAGCATGTCCAGGAGTCACCTCAATTGAAGTATTATGAAAAGGATTATGAAAACTAGGCTTGGATGGTCTTGTACATGTCCGCTTGAAATGACCTAGTTCATCACAGTTAAAGCATCTCACTTTGGACATATCAAACCCAAATTTAGTGTTACGATTCAAACTCAAGGTGCTCTGTCATGTTCTCTTCAGATACTTCCTTGCTCGTCTCACTACACTACCCATAGCATACAGGATGTCCATTCTTTCTATCTCATCCTCATCTATCTGATCATAGTATTCATTCTCCAGATAACCATTTATTATCTGCCCACTGATCATATCATTATAAGAGTTAACCACGATAGCAGCTAGAGCCATATCCTCCTGAATCTGTTCTAGAGGCCTCTTCTTGATATTATCTGTCTTGATCACTGGTGATTGAGACGGTTGCAGAACGCCGGAATCAATAAGTTTAGCAGTTGACTTCAATGCTTGAGACTTTGCATTGAAATACCCTGACTCTGACTGTGGTGCCAAGGTCTGTGATGCTTTGGTTGAGATGAAAGTTGTTTGTAATGGAGCATGACCTCCTGAAGATGACCCAACAGTTGAAGCTGCCGCTAGAGTACCAAGTCTCTTCCTTTTTGCCTCAACCTGAATATCCTTTTCCATCAGCTTGGATGTAAAAGCTGTCAGGGTTAACGTACGACCAGATGCAATGTACCTGTTCTAAATCTTTTCAATTTCGTTGTCCCATTTTTCAGGAAGACCATCTTTCAACACTCTAACTGCTTTATCATCTGATATGTCTATTCCATAATCTGTCATTTCTGCAACCAGCAGGCGATATCTTTCTAAGGTTTGCCCAAGAGTCTCGGAGGGAAGAGCTGAGAATACTCTCCATTCATCTTTCAAAACCTTACCCTTAGTGGCACGGTAAGTAGCTGTACCCTCAGTGGCTGATTGAAGAGCAAGCCAAAGTGTATGCGAGGTCTTGTTCATGTTTTTGAATTGGAAAAAGATTTCCTTAGATAGTACCTGAGTTAACTGCGCGTAGCACTTACATTCCAAGTTATACTGTTCTCGCTCTGCAGGATTAAACTCCGACGTTTCCTTTGGTTCCCCATCTCCTCCATTTGGCCAAGCATACTCATTCTCTATCAACTCCCACAGTCAAGAATCAACACCGTTCAAATATATCATAAAGCGTGCCTTCCAGTCCAAAAAGTCCTTAAGATTATCAAGTTTGGGAACCTTATTGGTAGATCCAGACTCATTTTCGAAAAGTAGTAATTTGTGAAGTCCTGGTGCAATTACTAAGGCACTGTATTCATTTGATACTTGTTCATTAGTGTCCGTCATTTTAACAGATTAAAGTTAGTTGATTGCTGTTTTAAGATTCTGTCACAAAAGAGTGTCGGCCGAGTGTAAGACAATCGGTCAGAGGTCCTTGACTATCGGTCAGAGGTCGTGGACGAACGGCCGATGGTGTAGACTTAGGTAACTTAGTACAAGTATAGTGTCCTTCGGTCGATGGAGGTGACTGTTGGTCGATGGTAGGAGACGCTCGGTCGATTGTCTAAAGACAAACGGCCGATGGTAAAGACAAACGGCTCTATGATACGACAAACTGTCCTCCGGTTCTATATGAGACGATCGGTCGATTGAGTCGGACGAACAGCCGAAGGTCGCGACAAACAGTCGATGGTCAAAGACGATCAGCTGAGGGTAGTTCTTACGAAGACTGGGCAGAAAAACTAGGGTTTTTGCTAAAAACTTCGATTTTGATCGATTTTGACGTTCTAAATCCCAAAACAAACCGATATAAATCTAGGAAACTCACCCAGAAACATAAATAAATACAAAAACACAAGATTAACACGTAAAAATATCAACTTTTAATCAAAAACCCGTTTTGACCAAAAACCCTAATATTATAAACTATGAATTCGACTAAAAAACGTTTAGATCAACAAGCCTTGGCTCTGATACCACTTTGTAGACGTACTCGGATCTTAGATCAAACGTAATAACTAGATTAGATTCGGAAAACACTAAACTAGGATGAATCGAATACTTAGTTTACCTTGGGATCAATCTTACCAATAATATGTTAATATAATCGACGCATTAATGATTGTATTCGGTTGAGGTATGGTCTAGGACGATAGTAACAGAGAAAAACGACGGCAAGAGGGTGTAGGGTGTGTAACCTAACAATGTAACCCAACTTCCCTATTTATATACCATTACAGTGACCATCGGCCGGTGGTCTCTGACCTACGGCCGGTGGTGTTCGTCCCTCGACCGATACTTAGTTCACCTTGGGATCAATCTTACCAACAATATGTTGATATAATCGACGCCTTAATGATTGTATTTGGTTAAGGTATGGTCTAGGACGATAGTAACAGCGAAAAACGACGGCAAGAGGGTGTAGGGTGTGTAACCTAACAATGTAACCCGACTTCCCTATTTATATACCATTACAGCGACCATCGTCTGCTGGTCTCTGACCTACGGCCGGTGGTGTCCGTCCCTCGACCGATGGTCTCTACCATCGGTCGATGGTCTGAGCTGCCAACCAAACAGCTCGAACCATTTTATGTCATTGTCTTTATTCAAACCAAACACAATGTATTAATGACAATATCCTTACACGACTGAAATATCAAACACAATACGAATAGAACATATTACAACGATAGAACTTGGGATTATGCACCAACACTAAGTAGTGTTATTAGGTTTAAAACGTGTAGTTACACCACTGAGCACTGTAACTTGCTGAAATGTATTTGATGAATTGAATTATGATCTATAGTGTGTATAATCATTTAAATCAGTTGACTTTTGTTATGGTCAAAGTCCAAAGATTTATTAAAAATTACGTGCAACCTTTACTACTTAATTGTTTTTTGAAACAAAGTTAATTTTGAGAAATCAAAGACACTTTTGTCACCCGGCCTAGTTTTGTTAGACATTTATTGACCAACATGTATCTCTAGGTTGAGTACTCGTGTGATGACCCGGAAATTTCTGACCAAATTTAAACTTAATCTTTGTATGATTAACATTTTCGACACGATAAGCAAAGTCTGTAAAACTGAATCTCAAAATTTTTGAACTACTTTTATATATTTAAATACCTTTCGGTTGTTTTCGATGATTCGCGAACAATTATATGTAAATAGATACATATATACTATAACTTGAAAAGGTAACAATGTATTAATTATTTGATACCGTACATTAAACTTATTGGTTTAAATATCTATTTGAATATATATGATAAGTTGAAATATTTATTATTAAAATTTATTTATAAATAACTTCCAATGTGTATTTAAAAAACTGATTTATATATATTAAAAAGATATATACATATATATAATTTCAAGTTATTTAGTAAACGATAGTAACATTTCAAATTGCTACAGTACCCAAAATGCTACAGTGTTTTTGAAAATCACTATTTGCTACAGTGAAATTGACTTTGCTACAGTGAATTGCTACAGTAACTTTGCTACAGTGGTATATTTTATGGATGATTTAAGACTATATTTTGACAAAGGTACGATTCACGAAACGTAAAGTACAAGTTTTCTCAGCGTACGAAAGGGCGTTCGAAAAACCGGAACCGGGACATAAGTCGAGTGACAACGTACGACTTATCGGAACAAAAATTACAAGTCAACTATGCACGTGAATTTAATATAATATATAATTAATTAATTTAAATTATATATATTATATTTATATTTATTTTATATTATGTCGACAAGCTAGGAGCCAAAACAATGTGAGCTGTCCCTGGTCCTCATGCGAGTCGCATGGCCAGAAGGCCATTTCCATGCGAGTCGCATGACTCCAGATTTCAGGCCACATCTATAAATTTCAGTGTTTTCGCTCGATTTAAATCACACACATACACAAATATATATATACTCCGTAATATTATTTATTATTTATTATTATTATTATTATTATTATTATTATTATTAATAAGATTATTATTAATCTTATTATTTTTTTTATTATTATTAGTGTTATTATTTTTGCGATACAAAAATAATAATGTACAAAAAAATATTACGACGGAGTGATGTCCAAGTAATTTTTAAAACGAGTTTCCGAGCGAGCTAGAGCTAAGGAAAATATGGGTTATTGCCAAGGAAATTATGGGTAATGTTCGGGGGTATTTTTGTGAATCAAACCTCGTGTTTATCATCTCCGATGCGTCTACGTGCTTTCCTGCAATATTGTATATCAATATTAAACTGTGAGTTTCATATGATCCCTTTTACTCAATATATTTTTGGGCTGAGAATACATGCGACTGTTTATAAATACTGAAAATACTAGATTTATATGCGTGAGTTTCATAAGATCCCTTTTACTCAATATATTTTTGGGCTGAGAATACATGCGACTGTTTATAAATACTGAAAATACTAGATTTATATGCGTGAGTTTCATTGATCCCTTTTTATACATATTTTTGGGCTGAGAATACATGCGCAGTTTTATAAACTGTTTTACTAAATGGATACAAATACTAAAACTGATTTTGTGTGAGTTTCATTTGCTCCCTTTTTAATTGCTTTTGCAATCTATATTTTTGGGCTGAGAATACATGCATTTTATTTTAAACGCAATGGATACAAGTACATACTAAATTCTACACTGAGTTTGAACCGAAAATCCCTTAGCTTTGGTAACTTGTAACTGCCAGTTATAAGAACTGGTGGGCGCGAGTAGTAGTATATGGATCCATAGGGCTTGACATCCCCGTCCGAGCTAGAGCGCTAGCCTTTTAACGGACGTATGCTATTTGAGAAGCGTACACGTTGGTTTGCGTGTATTATTAAGATGATTATACAAAGGGTACAAATTATATATACGTTAAAGTTTAGTTACCAGGGTGCTCAATTTCATAGAATATTTTGATAAACGTTTCTGGATGAAACGACTGAAATCTTGTGATCCACTTTTATATAATCTTTTGATAAACGTTTCTGGATGAAACAACTGAAATCTTGTGATCCACTTTTATATAATCTATTGATAAACATTTCTGGATGAAACAACTAAAATCTTGTGATCCACTTTTATATACAGATTATACGAAACACTAAAACTATGAACTCACCAACCTTTGTGTTGACACTTGTTAGCATGTTTATTCTCAGGTTTCCTAGAAGTCTTCCGCTGTTTGCTTAGATGTTAGACAAGCTATGTGCATGGAGTCTTGCATGACATATTTTTCAAGGAAACGTTGCATTCACCAAATCATCACCATGTATCTTATTTTGACTGCATTGTCAATGGAAGTACTGTTGTAAACTATTATTTATGGTGATTGTCTATATGTAGAAATCATTAGATGTCGAAAACCTTTGATTTAAATATTCATTTATGGTGTGCCTTTTCAAAAGAATGCAATGTTTACAAAACGTATCATAGAGGTCAAATACCTCGCAATGAAATCAATGAATGACGTGTTCGTCCATATGGATTTGGACCGATCGTCACAACTCGGGTAGAGGATTTTCATCTTACCTTTCTAATTGTTGAATGCGTAACTGTGCAACTAAAGGTGAGTTCACAGTCCCACTTTTTAAACTTTAATTGTTTAAACCCGAGATGAGAGTACATAATGTTTTATACTTTACAACGTAGACACGAGTACATACATTTTATATACATGAGTTACTACGCAGAAATCCCTTAGCTCGAATACATTAAATACTTTGTAAGCGCAAATTATAAAGGTAGATCTATCGTATTTGACAATACCACCCTACACTAACTGAGGTATTTATTACTATGTATATTAACTATTACAATCTGCGTTCAAAACCCTTAGAAATTCCCGAAGACACTTCAAATAAAGAACAATCGAGATGATGATCCAACCACATATTAACCACAGTCTTGCATCTGAAAAGTTCTCGAAACCAGAGTCATAATTTAACACGTATCCGTGTCAGACCATATAATGTAGTTTCGATTACTTGTGTCTATTTCGTAAATCATTTATAAAAAGGTTGGTGAGTTCATTAGTTTATCATAAGCATTCATTTTCATCATTTTAATAGACTACAAGATTTCATATTTTCATAAACATATAGGATACTATGTGTGGTGTTAAGCTTTGTATTTCGGGTGCTAATGTTATATATGGTTTTGATAATGTTTTACAACGAAATCTCGTGGTCTATACATATGTTTTATATATAAACATGTGAATTCACCATCATTTTTTTTTTGACCTTTAGCATGTTTATTCTTAGATTTGTTTAAAGCAACATTTTTTGCCAGAGAAAGTCAAACAACCCCTCTAGTTTTCCAACTAACAAATACCACTCTTCTTGCTCCATACAATATTCTAGATTTATCTCTAGTGTTGATGTTTTAGCTCCATACATATTCCACGTATCTATGTTCGTGGGTGAGTTTAGGAGGTGGTTTATTTTTTTGTCGGAGCTCTGGTTGGTGCGTTTTTTCGACGATGGTGGTGTCGCCGGAGTGGTTTTGCAGGTCGCCAGATTATGTTGTGATTTTCCTCCAAGTAGGTTGTACACGCTTATTCGTACTCCGTTTATTTCGATACCTCTCACGACTCTATTCGTGGTTGTTACTTTCTACAGTAATCTTTTCTTTATTTCGCTGCTTGCCCATCTTGACACTACAACTTTCTTGGCCCTTAACGAGGTTCCTGCTCTAATCTAATGATGGAAAACATGTGTTTCAAAGTTACTTTATGAAAAATGTTTGTTTGTTTCATTCCCCAACACTGACATTTAGTTCTCGGCCCTGGTTCACCCCTTGTTTATGGTTTGATTTGTGGTTAGATAGGATCGCGGGTAAGTCATTATTGTGATAGGGTAGTTTGGGTAAATCCGTGTCTCGATTTGGGTGCTGTTTGAAGTGGATTATGTTGTTTGGTTTACCGGGCTTTGGTTGATCTAGGAAGTTCGATGAAGTTTGTCATCAGACGTGGTTGTTGTCTGGAGGTGGAGGGTGTTGATTGAAGTGTTTCAAGTATTTGATTTCAAAAGACTCGCATCAGTTTGTTTGATTTTTCAATCGTTTGTAATTTTTATTTTAGTTAGTTGAGTATTTTTGCAATGTATTTAGTTTGTAACTACGTCTAGTTCAATAGTTCAATAGTTTAATCAATTATAAAACTTTTAGATCTCGTGAATCAGACGTTGTGTCCGAATCTATCTATAAAACTTTTAGATCATATGATTTTTTTTTAATTTAAATTCATGTTTTTCATCAAAAAATATAAATAAATTAAGTGCCTCAATTATAAAGCGTGTATTTTTACTTATTAAAACTCACCTTTTATAAGTAAATATGGGAAAACAGAACATTTATGAAAATGATGAGTTTCAATTTTGTAAATATATTAAACATGAAATGTTTAACCATTTACTTAAGATAATGATTAGTATTTTCTTTTGAAAAATGTATGAGTAACAAATTTCTTTAGTGATGAGCCTCTTTTGATGATGTGACATTACATGCTTGCTTTGCAATTTCATTACAACATAAAAGATGACATGGAATGTATTGATATTATTTTTTTAATAATTATCATAAGAGTTAATTATACCATTAGTTCATGTAGATTACTTAAGCTTATATCGGTCGTTCATTACTTTTAAAAATTATACTGGTAGTTCATGTTTTACAAACACATGATAGTGGTCCAAATCTTAACACCAGTTAAGTTAATCCGTTAAATATAGACGAATATGTAATGTAATTTTGCCTACAGTGTATAAATTACATTTACTATAGTATTTTTACCATGTTTTATACAAATGACAATTACAAATCAAATTATACAATTACAGCATAAACACAATGCAAATATTATCAATCAAGAGCAATACCAAAAAATGTAGACACCTTAATTACTTGTGTATATGCGAAAATAGAGTATAGATTTCATCCTAGTATAGAAATAGAAATTTGATATAAGCTTATTTGGGGTAGTATTTATGCACATACCTTAGCATAATTCGTCACTTCTAATTGATCCTGGTCAAGTTTGGAGACACAAGGCTTTCAGTAAAGACTGTAAAGTTATCATGGAAAAACATCAACATTCGGTGTTTGCCAACAACCAAAATTTTTTTTTTTTCCAGCAAGTGCATTATGTGTTTTTCATCATAAATGACCGGTTCTAACAAAAACGTATCCAGAATTCCATCACCATATATCTTATTCTAAGATTGTTTTACCCCATAGTCATTCATCAACCAAACTTATCTTTACTTCTCAGAACAACACCAAACTTCCCACCAACAACAAGAAGTTTGCAACCGAAAATAACAAGTTCATCTACTTCAGGAAACAGTACGTCATTAAAATTTTCATATGCTACATTACATTTTATTATAATTCTAGTTTGTTAGATTACATTTTTGTCCACCATGTGACAAGCAAAAATGTTTAATTAACGGACTAATATAACTGGAGTTGGGCTTTGGACCACCGATGTGCATATGTAAAACCACAGAGCCTACTGGTATATTTAAAAGATATGGACAACCGATATACTTTTAAGTAAACCACATGGATTAATAAATTATAATGAATTTAAAATCCTCACTTTTCTATACTATTATTTGACCAGAAATACAAC
This sequence comes from Rutidosis leptorrhynchoides, assembly GCF_046630445.1. Taxonomy (NCBI): domain Eukaryota; kingdom Viridiplantae; phylum Streptophyta; class Magnoliopsida; order Asterales; family Asteraceae; genus Rutidosis; species Rutidosis leptorrhynchoides. The sequence goes on from NC_092343.1 coordinate 103,783,708, forward strand.
ATTTTCCAAAAACATAACACATTCATTTGTTGTCACAACAAACTTATATCAAATATCAAATCTGCTAACCTAAATCAATCTCGGTAAAAACTTGTTTAATTACGCAAACACCAACCTAAATCCGCTAACCGATTTCCTCTTTGAAATTTTTTTTATTTTAAGAAGAATGTTAAACGTATCCCTAAGGTCTACTTTTAAGCATTTATTGCAAAATTATAACGTATTTTTCATACATACATTTATCGGGTCAATTTTCTCATGAAAATATGTAGTTTTATATTGAAAATACTAGCCTTTAAGAGCCCGTGCATTGCACGCCAACCCTTAAATTAAACAAACTGGAAACAAATATGTTATATCAATTCACGGTAAGGTAGCGTTAACAAAGTACCTCAATTACATGTTGTATATACAATGGATTGAAAACCAATGTTGACTCTTATCAGCAGATATAAGAATATTATCATGTGGCAAGTACAGTGTTGATCATTTTTGGCTATTAAGATGCAGGTTTAATCAAATTTTCACTCATGTTAGCTGCTTTCTTTTTTCCTTTTTGGTCGAACCCGTGAAGTTGTAGTAGTGAGTTGCTGACAGCAAATATTGAGCAAAACGCCACGAGCCCGCCTATCAAAACAATTGATTGTAACTATTTCAATAAATTTTCATGGTAAAAAAGGGACTACAAACATCATATATCATATATTCATATAAAACCAAAAAAAATCCCTATTGAAATTGTGGATCAGCTGAAAGTGATGGTTTCATTGCAAAATCGAAGTGAGGAAGAAGCTCACTAGCATCAATAGGGATTGCAACAAATGTATGCTACTGCCAAGAAAAATTCTGATGAACTTTTGACATTGTTGCTTTGGAAAGATCAAGTGCATCTACCGCCTATCACATAACAAGTCAGTAGCACAAGTCAGTAGCACAAGTCAGTAGCTCACTCTGATGTAACAACATGAATGACATGAATTCTTATAAAAAGTAAAGGATGTCATCTGGTAATATATAAACATAAATCCAAACCGTAATACGCAAATCAATTTTTAAAACGCAAATCCAAACACCCCTAAATCTTTAATCATAGCCCTTAGAGTTATGATCATCACTTTACTTTTTTTAATTCTCAAACCGTAATACGCAATCGGTTATATATCATTTTCCTACTTAAAATTTATGACAGCCGATATATACGAAAGTAGTACCTTTTGCCTAAAGTTGCCATAAAAAGTCAATAAAAAACATGTCTTTAAACTTTGAATTTATTTTGGTATGAAACTAAACCACACTAGCCAGCATAATTACCGGCAAAAAGAACTGCACTTTCTGAATCAACTTTGAGTTGTATGTTATCCTATTCCTATTCCTATTCTATATAAAATAAATAAATAAATAAAAAATAATAAAAATAAATAATTAAAAGGTATCTGCTTTTTTTTTTTTTATAGAATATAGAACTAGCTTAAGACCCGCGAATTCGCGAGTTTACCTTTGAAAGATTGTTGTAATAGAGTAATACATGAGAACATATTTACATACAAAGTATTGGGTTAGCTTAGGTTGAAGTTACTAATAACATGTCAATACATCCAATGAACCCAAAGTATTCCTAGATGTAAGGTGTATTCAAATAGTTACATACATACAAACCAACAGATACAATCTGAATGAACAATAATAATTCAATAAAATTTACATCTGAGTGAACTTTTTTAGTCACTATTAACAAACACAGTAAGTGATCAAATTCTGTGAAGGCTGGGCTTAAGCTCTTCCATAAGAAATTCACGTACCCTAGGGTCCTTTTTTGTTCAATTGTTGGACAAAATGAATCATTACACCATTAAAAATCAAACAGGCCAACATCTCAACCACTATGTATGTTTCAAATACGTTGAGACAATAATATTTAACAAATGCAGTTGGGTTGTGAATTCGCGTATGTCTTTCGATGTCAATCTACTTCTAGACCTGACCCGTTTGACCCGTCTAAATATCCTGACCCGTTCAAACCATGACCCGGTTCAACCGAAAACCCGACCCGTTTGCTAGGTTTACTCACTTCTGACCATATTGGTGGCACGACTTTTGGAGAAGACCAATTCGTATGATTCCATCATAATGTTACACCCTGGATCAGCAGATAATTAGAGAAGTTCTTGATTAATTAACGGAAAATTTGTAGATCAACTTTGGCAGCAAAGGGAATAAATAAAATAAACACACACAAAAATAGAAACACCACTTGACCCACCCAAATGGAGTCTCACAGAACAACCACTTTACAAAGCACACAACCCATATGGCGTGATACTGAGTATGAACAGATAACAAATAAGAATGAAAGTTAATTGAGGAACAAATATTGGAGCAACTTTTATGTGTTTTTATTTCCTTCTAAAACTTCGTACAGATTACAACCAAAAGGATAATATCAAAAAACTAAAGTACGCTTATTTAAGATAACTAAAGAGATAACTGATATCCTAAACCTTAGGATCACACCCAAACTCTATACCACGATTATAATATGAGGACACCACTTATTCACTTCCTAAATAGCGGGTTAAATAGAAGACTACGACAAAATTGACCCAACAAACCCAACCCACCAACAAAAAAAATCTAACTAAATAAATGCATACCCACAAAGAAAAAAATTACCATAACCTAATCAAGTAACACTTGACCCGCACAAAATAACTAAATAAATACACTTGACTCACATTCAGTTGTAGACATCATCTATGCTTCCAACATTTTGAGACTAAGCATATTTATCTAAGGTCGTATGACAGTTGTTAACCGATGTTCGACATTTAGATCCACATAGTTATGTTTGTTTTCCTTTGTCACTCGGATATTTCTTCCACCAGGAATGAGTTCATAGTTGGTTACCTAAATTGTGCTACTAATAATAATAATAATAATAATAATAATAATAATAACGATATCATAAATGAACATTCAAGCACTATGACTACAATAAGTTATAAAAGTGGGAGTAATATAACTTGTACCTCTGATTGTTCACACAATCGATAAGTTACAAAAGTGAGAGTAATATAAGATGAACCTCTTATTGTTCAAACAATATTATCTTCTCTAAACTGATACTTCACTGATGCAGTTCTGATACATATGTGCTACTGTTTATACATATATATAGCACATAAGTAAACCAAATCAATATTGCGATAGTCATATCATAAGTTTACAAAAAATTAAATTAGTAAAATCTACAGTTTTCAATTATGAAGCGAGAACTCACTGATAACCCACAGTTGCAGAGACTGACAACAGTGACATTCATCCAATGATTATCACATGGCTCAACCCACAGCTCATCGGCATAACTGCATCAAAAGGTCTAGAATCTGCCAACAAAATTTTTTTTTATATATATTTTTGATGATTCAATTATAGTTTTCTTATTATAGATAAAAGAGAGAGAGATAATTGTCCTACTTGGTGCCCTCAACCCATTTGATTGATCATAATGACATCATTGTAAAATCGAATCATCAAATGAATAGATGGAAGAGGAGTATCGTATTGTACATAACCTTGTCTTTCACGGAAATACCGATTTATAACTATTAAATGGTGAATATATACATACCTAGAAGGTGATTACTACCCCCAATTCCATTCATCATAGTCGCGAGATAAGTCTTTCGAAGTTGAAACATATCAATTAATTTTGCTAGACATATTTAAAAAAGAGTTAGAAGAGATAAGTAGTGTACCTAAACATTTCCGAACGGGATAGTGAAAGTAACCACAGGGTCATCATCATTGAGCTCATGCAGAGCAGAATTTTCCACGATAGGAGTGGAGTCATCAACGTCAGACTCAGACATTTGTTGTTGACATTGACTATCACGATCAAGTTCTGGCACAGTATGCAAGGATAGTTGATTAACATAAACGTTTAAAAAAAATAGAATATACAATGTAGACAACCAAATTCTATTCAAAGGATGTGCATAAGTACCACAAACATAAACACAATCAATCGATATACATAAACATAAAATTTGTCCATTTTTATCAAGTTACATTTTTTATACATAAAATTTATGTAAAGCATATATCAATGTTGATATCAATCATAGACATGAATTCCACTTAAAGGCAGTCAATAAGTAGCACAAACACTTCAGCAGAAGCAATTGAATTCAACATATGTTACACTCCTGAATTCATAAATTTTATGTTAACAATAAGAATTTAGATACACACAATTACATGAAATCTGTTATGTCAATGCATAATAGAACAAAGTGAAAACCCAATTTTTTTTAAACCCAATTTAAGAAAACAAAGAACATGTAATTAAAGAGCATGTAAATGTAAAAACGATCATAAAACAGTATATATAAAGAACTGTAATTTCAATCATGTTGTAAACAATATATATACAGAAATTTGAAAATAATAAAATAATTAACTCTTTAATGAAATTTCGTTATGATGAACCACGGCATACCTGTTCAACAACGGATTAACCAGACTTGATCGGTTCTGAATAATTGGAATTTAGGGCTTTGTTTAATTGTAGCGATTTAGTGTATATGGTAGGAGATTTTGTGTAATCGCTATTGATTTAGGGTTTTTTTTATGAATTAGTCGATTGACATTTTGTGTATTCGCCATTGATGTAGGGTTTTTTCTGTGAATTTGTAGAGTGGATCAATTCCGTTTAATGTGTAAACCCCGTCCGCTTAATTGTGTAAGGGTAGAAGTGGAAAGAAATGACAAATTTTAATTATTGAGTTATACCTTACTTTTAGATGATCTAATGGTGGTTGATTAGGGGTATTGAAGGTCTTTTTAATGATCGGATGGTCACAATTAAAAATTCAAAAAAGTGATATCTCAATAGTGACTTTATTATAATGTATAGTATAGATAGATAGATATATTTAAATATGTATCGTGCACTCAAGGAGTAAAATGAATGAGATTTTTTATGTTTAGATTAGTAGTGACTGCGAACATTTATGTAAATGTTTAAATCCAAGTTTATTTGTTAGGTCACCTTTGGTGATAGTTCTATACGGTTATTATGGTTATCATCAGGGGTGAGTTTAGTGTGTGATGAGTGAGGTCCTATGACCCCACTAGTGTAAAAAAAATTTATACAATGTATACTTCAAATTGTGTAAGACATCACTAAATTTAAGGATAGGACCCCGTATATTTTTTTAAAAAAAATTTTTTAGGTAAACAACCACTAAAGTGCCTTTAAAATATAATTAGTTTTGAAAAAAATTCCGGGGACCCCATTGGATTTTCGTTCTGGATTCGCCACTGGTTATCATGTAAGGATTATCAACATCTGGACATCTGATTAGGAAGTGTGTAATAATAATAATAATTAATTAATTAATATAAATAATAATAATAATAATAATAATAATTATTATTATTATTTTATCAGTTTGGGATCACCTAGGGGACTTAACCACTCACGTATTCATTTCCTGTAGTTGCATAACCCGCCTCCAACAACTACCCTGGAGGAAACACGGACCAATCAGAGGGCATGTCAGGTAAAACCCCCCCCCCCCCACCCCCACCAACTGCCCCCGCACTAAGCGGAAGGCAATATGGGTGGATACTTAAGGTTAGAGATATCATTGAGTGCAATGTTGCAGGCTAGCGGAGTCGAACTCCTGACCTCTCGCTAAGAAAGGCAGAGCACTACCACCCGAGCTATCGAGTGTCATTATTATTATTGTTATTGCTATTATTATTACTCCCTCCGTCCCATATCTATTGTCCGGTATTCCTTTTTTGGATGTCCTAAATGAATTGTCCACTTTCATAAATGGAAAAAAAATAATGTGAGAAATTTCTTTTATACCTCTACTTTATTAATGTAAGACAAAAGATATGTAAAAAGTAAGGGGTAAAATTAAAAAATTAACAGAAAAGTACATATGTCAGGTACTTTATCTTAAACTGTGTTTTTTTGTCTAGAGACAATAGATTTGGAACGAAGGGAGTGTTATTATTATTATTATTATTATTATTATTATTATTATTATTATTATTATATTATTATTATTATAACAAACATAAAAGTAAAACTAACAATAATGAAAATAATAATATAATAATAACAATAATAACGATAATAATAATAATGATGATGATATAAAAATAATAATATTAATAATATTAATGATAATAACAATAGTAATAGGAATAATAATAATAAATAATATTTAATAATTAATAATTAATAACAATAATTAATAATAAATATAAATATTAAATAATAATAACCGATAACAACTAGTTTTCGAACCCTCGTTTCGTGCCGAGGGTTCGATTTTCAATGTATTTTATTGTATTTAGTTTGTAAAATTATTTCGTGGCTAACAATCATGTCGTTGAAGTGCAACTCGAGTCGAACTAAAAGGTATAATCCATCAAAGATTTAAATGTTATTTTAAACTAACAATATATGTGCATCTTGACGTTTCGCTATGAAATTGTTGACTTTTAAAAACTTAACGCAATTAAGTCATTATCTTTTGACTTTCTATGATTTAAGAGTAGAAGATTTACTGAGATATATCTAAAAAATACTAAATAATAAAAAAATAATAATAAGACCCATATGCGTTTGTTGTTAATAGATGAAAATAGTTACGGAGCCTGTGAGTGAAAAATCAACGTGTATGAAAAGTACCCTAAATATTTAGCGTTCTTTAAAAAGTGTCCGTTTTGCGTATAGTTAGTGACATTGTGTTCGTAAAATTATTTCGAGTTTAACGATGGTGTCGGAAAAATTTAACTCGTTGCGAGCGAGAAGATATGACCCGTTGAATATTTGAGTGGAGTTTATTTAAGAATTTTTATGAAAATAGTGATTTGACACTTTACCCTCCTGTTTTGGGGGTCAATTTTAATTTTTGAACCAAGTGTGGGGGTATTTGTGGTGAAATGGAATTTAGCTAAAAGAAAAAAAAAATGAAAAATGTCCAAAATACCTTTGATACTATTCATCATTTTTGTCTATTAGATAGTATAGTAATAACACTAACATGAAAAATAGAAATAATAATAGCAATAATAGCAATAATAATCTTAATAATAATAATAATTTAATAATAATTATTATTATATAAATATTGTTAATCTTAATAATAATCAGAGTAATCATAATAATCATAGTAATAATAATTAATAATGGTATGAATAATAATAATAATAATAATAATAATAATAATAATAATAATAATAATAATAATAATAATAATGAAAATAAAAATAATAATGAATAAAATAATTGTTTAAACGATAAGAATGATAATGATGATGATAATAATAATAAAATAATAATAATAATAATAATACTTGTAATAATAATAATAATAATAATAATAATAATAATAATAATAATAATAATAATAATAATAATAACAATAATAATAACAATAATAATAATAATAATAATAATAATAATAATAATAATAATAATAATAATAACATCAGCAGCAAAAGCAACAACAACAACAACAATAACATCAACAACGACGATAAGAATTGGAATATGTACACTCAACTTCGATATCAGCGATGACTTTCGATGCATTTTTTTCAACATTATCAGTCGGACCCAACAATAACCCTTTCTCTCTAGTCGACATCTTCTTCCATCAAGTCATGAGAAGACCAGTTAAAGATGTGCAATGCCTCAACTTTTTAATTGATACCACTTTAGTAAACATGTCAGAAGGATTTTCGTACTAAGGATTTTCTCCAACACCAAAATACCGTCACATGTGAGTTAACATGTAAAATGGTATCTCTTATTAATTTGATTTGTACGACCATGAAACACATAATTCTTTCCTAGATAAAAAGCACTTTGATTATCACAGTACAAAGTATAGTCTTGTTGTACTCTGCCCAACTCCTTCAGAATATTATTCAACCAAATGAGCTCCTTGCTAGCCTTAGCAAAAGCCATGTATTCAGCTTCAGTTATTGACAAAGCAACACTTTTATGCAATCTAGACATCCAACTTATTGCATTCTTTCCCACCATGAAAACAATCTTGTAGTGTTTTTGCCCGAATTGTAATATCCCCCCAAATCAGCATTCGTGTACCCTCTCAAAATGGAATCACTCGTGTTTCACATGATCTGATTTCTCCTCAAACAGTGGTGAGTGCAGTTTGTTCTGATATAAATAGTTTATTATCTACATCTTTCATAACCCGAAATCCTTTTCATCGAACCCATCACTTTCGTATTCAGCCATTGCTCCCAATCTTCAAGAACCTTGATGTTCTCATACCACATGTTAAGATTTATTAGACCCAAATAAGAATCAACAATCCTTATATTGTGATCACACAAACAAAAAATGAACTTAGCAAACATACACAAAGTAAACGACACAAGAATTTACGGGGTTATATCCAATCGGAAGTATTTTCTTATGATTTTTGTGCTTAGTGTTACAATAGACTAGGATTACATCATATAGAAGAACATAAACAAAGAGACCAAATCAAATAAGGAATCCGGAACCGACACCATCTTGCGAGGGGGCTCGTTATCTACGAGCATCTGCCCAATCGCGAACCCTTGCTTCAAATCACAAACAATAACCACACATTTGTTTGGCGCACTTATTCGCATATCAAACTTAGACTTCGTCTTCCTGCATGTAGATCGCGTTCCACGAGATCAAGTTCGCGATCCAAGAACTCGCACCTGACTTAAATTCTTTTCCTCGTTTCAAATTCTTCATAGTCCAGCCGTTTTAATATAGTGTGTATCATTCTAATACTAGAACTACTTAATATCCCACAAAATATCCACGCTTAGATAGTTTGCAGAGTTACAATTTAACAAACTTGAAGATTTCAGATAAAAAGATATAATTTTCTCTGTACTGATTATTAATTTGAGAAACATTTTTATTTAGATTTATGTAGTCTAACCAGATTAATTGATGACTATAACCACTCCATGATGTGGCTACTAGTAGTGAGGTTTAAAGTAGATAGTTGATATTTTCATTTATGTTTTTGATAAATTCACTAAATTACTCTTAATGATGTGTTATATAAAATTTTCATTTCAAATTAGTGAATGTATTACTGAAAAGTAACAATAAATATGTGTAAATTTATTAAAATCATGATTGAAAATATCACCTCCTTTTAAATATCTTACTGTATACAAATATATCCAACATTATTTTTACTTCATCCACCATAAATCATGCATTAACATGTTGTACTGTAAATCTGTTGATGTACAGTTATATGGCGGATGAAGTAAATATGATGTTGGATATATCATTTTCCATAATTTATTTGTTTATTATAGTTTGGTCGATGAAAAAGATATAACATATGACACGGCCCCATATGGTGTTCGAAATTTGAATGCTCCCTAATAAATGAAGCTGGATTCTTCTCATTGTCTTCAAGTGAGACACTTTTGACATTCCTCCCCTGTGCTCTCATTAATAACTACTTTAGTGTTCTGATTCAAACCCATTTTGATTCTTGAAAACCCCATCAAAGTTCTTCCATCAAAATTCAAACTTGCACATTCTTTAGACATGTGTTGTAATCTTGAAGTAGATATCAATGGTGAACATACTTTCTTTGTTGATAAGGTAATCATTTGTTTGGTATTTTTGTATTCTCATATGAACATAATCACTCTGCTCTAGTTCAGACTTTTTAGTTTGACCCATGTCCATTTTTAACTTTTTTTTTTTTTTCTTCATATTATTGGATCCTCATATTTATATTTCTTTTAGTCTGGTGTTTTTGTTGTTGCTATGTACGGAGTTGTTTTGTCCTTTGTTTTCATCCAGATAAAAAATGAGTTAAAGTTAGCTTCTTTTGTGTTAAATTCACTCAAATTTTGACAAAGGATGGTATCATCTAACTTGCCAAATTTTCTGTTTTGTTCAATTTCTTCTCTTGAATGGTTGTATAAGTTTTTGTTAGTACTAGTCATGTTACACATTAACTGACTACTTAAATCTAAACATTCTAAAAAGTTCATCTTGTTTGCAGAAAATTCTTGCATCTTATTCGAAACGCATAAGCAAATTGCTCCCAAAACTCGCCACCAACTCGAAACTGATATTTGATGATTTCCCAGGTGGCGCAACGAGTTTTGAACTCATTACAAGATATTGCTACAACAATGGCACCATTGACATAACACCCTCCAATATTTTCTTGTTGCATAGTTCTAGTACTTTTATGGAAATCACTACTCTAATCATGCAAACCAAGTTGTACCTTGAAAGCCTCCATTCTTATACATGGTCCGAATTCATAAAAGGCTTAAAACAATGCCAAATATTGTTCCCTTACATGAACAATTCTCCAAGTTTTGAAGATATGTTAAATTCCCTTTTAGGAAACTTAACTCTACCTAGCTATGTGTCAAGCTCATGTCCTTCATCCTCAAGTAGCTCGAATTTCTTGTTTTCGTCAAGTGATAATAGTCTACAAGGTTCAAGATCTAATACTTACTTAGATTATTGGAACTTTGATGATCTTTCTTTCTTAAACATTGGTTTATTTGAAGTCCTAATAAGGTCAATGATTTTGTTACACTTTGACCAACCTAGGATATGTTCATTCATCTTTCATTACCAAAAATCAAAGTTTGTCCTATGTTCTTCACATGATCAAAAATGCAAAGTCTCCCAAACTAACATCAATCTATTAAGTTTGCTAAAAGCTAGTGCGTTTTCATGTAGAGCATTACTTGATGCATTTGGAATGAGCTTAAGTTTGCATTTGAGAAATTGTGAAAGGTTAAAAATAGAACATTTGCTTGGATCAAGATTAGACGAGTTTATGATCAACGATTTGCTTGTTCGTGGCAAGAAATGTGCATTTGATGTCGATTTGGCTCTACGGTTGATCAAGATTTTCCTACTCGAAAGAAAAATTAATGGGTTTTTCTTGCATCGAGTGAAGAGAGTCGCTTTCTTGATGGATTTGTTCTTGTTAGAAGTGGCTCCTGATCCTATTTTAAAACCTTCTAAGTTTTTGGCCTTAGCCATGGCTTTGCCTGATTATTCAAGAGAATCACATGACAGACTCTACCATGCAATTCACTTGTACGTTGAGGTACAACACTTCTATGCAAACTCTACTAAGTTTTCTCTAATTTGTGCTTCACATACAAACAGAAACATATTTTATCAAGAAGTTGGTTCAAATCTGTTTAATTGGAACAAACGTATATATTCGTGATGATTGTGCCTTTTTTTTTTCTTTACTAAAATAGCAATTATTATTAAAATGATAGGTACATTTATGATTTTAATGAGCTAAAATGATTGTGTGTAAAAAATAACTGTTTTTGAGTATGTGGCTTGTATCATTTCTAAAGTCATTTTAATTTTAAGATAAATGTTATTTTGTGGGTACTTTGGATTATCATACATAAGAACTATATATACATGCTGATGTTGATAAGCCTATTTTATTGTACTTGACTTTTGAAAGTTCGATAGTTTTTATTAATTTTTTATTATCAAATTGTCAATTATTGCAAAAAAACAAAAAGATATACCCTTTTTTTGAAACAAAGCAATTTACATATAGGTCTACAAATTTGCAAAAAATCAATGATTTATTGACACCTTTATAGAGTAAAAAGGTCTACATAATTACCATATTATCTTGACATTTTGCAATAAGAGAACAACTTATTGTGACCTTTTTAATTTAAATAGCTTTAGATGGTAAACATACATTAACAATAAAAACTCATAATCTAATGCATAATTGATGTTAATGGTAGTATCTGTAAATTTTATTGGCTAGGTGCACCCGAGTCTAAATGAAGAACATCAAACAAAGATTTGGAGTGTTCTTGACCTCAAAAAACTATCTATGGTGACAAAGAGAAAACATCTAGCTAGAAACACTCAAGTATTACCATCCATCAAGAATAAACAATTTAAGACGTTCACGAATGATGACTTTATGGTTCATAAGGTTTCTCGACGTATGATCAATAAAGTAAAACATGAAGAAAGGAGCACGAAAAGTACCATAGAAAATAAACGAAAAATGATGCCGAAGAAATCAAGAACGTTGGAATCATACAACGTTAAATCCTTGCCGCTACTATGTCATTAGTTGATACTTCATTTATTTTAGACAAAATTTTATGGGGGGTCCCTGTGGTTTGTTCGAAATAACAAGCGGAGTCTAAAAGAATTTTTTCACCTTGGGAGGTCACTGTAGTTTGCAATAGTTTCACGGGGAGTCCATTTACTAACGTCTGTCAATTTCTTCCGTTAAACTATGTCATGTGTAGTGCACATGAGGGTTAAATGGTCATTCCATTGTTTGTCTTCTTCTTCCTCTCTTTATACCTTCACCTCACCTTTCTTTCCACATTTATTTTATCTATATATTATATACACATACAATATGTTATATGTAATTAAATATAAATTACAAATTACAAATTACAAATTACAAATTACAAAGTACAAATTTAATTATCCACAACTAAAATAAAGAAGAAGACTTAAACTCTAGTCAAAAGCCACAAACCACCCAAATAACTAAGGCTAAAGTATTACAAAATAAACCCGATAATCATAACTCATCGATGACAAAAACTGAGTTACATTGCAATTGTTCATCTTACAAAATAAACCCGATAATCATAACTCATCGATGATAAGACTTATATTAAATAACAAAAATAAAAAATATGTACAAAGATGCATACACGTCATCGGTCCGGGTCGGGTTATTCTCCGTTGAACAATCCGTCATCGAATTGGGTTTTTGTGGCGACATCTCCGGTGTGGTTGGTGGTGGATTTACTCTGGAAGATAATCAGGTCCATTTATTTTCCGTTGAACGATCCGGGTCGGGTTATTCTCTGTTGAACAATCCGTCATCTAATTGGAGAAATCGTCCATTATCCCCAAATAAAACAATAAATACCCACATGTTTTAATGGCCGGAGGTTGAAATTGGAGATCTTAAAACAATAAAGAAGTGAAATCACTAAAAGCATCATCAACAGGCATCATCATAGGGTTTTTGCTGTAGACATTCAAATATCTGAATTTATTCTTTTGGATGTGACGAATTTTAAAGGGTTTTTATGTGAATTAGGTGCACGAGTTAGCTGAACGAGTTGGGTGGAAGATGCAGAAAAAGGATGAAGATTTAATCATCAATTTGTGCAACGATATCGGTGTTGAAAAAGGGGTTTTTAAAGTATGGATGCATTACAATAAGATGACGTTTGGGGTTAAAAAATATGATATTAATGGATTTTCAACTGGTGGTGGGATTGCTTTATTTACAAATATAAATACAAAAGTTTGTGGGTTTTGTGAGTTTTGTAGAGAGAGAAAGAAATAGGTGTATGTAAGACTTAAAAGGAGTAAATAAAATTAAAAAGACGAAATTACCCTCATGTGCAAGTCATGTGAGGCTCAAAAACGTTAAATATTGACAGATGTTAGGCTTTTGGACTCCCCGTGAAACTATTGCAAACCACAGTGACCTTCCAAGGTGAAAAAATTCTTTTGGACTCCGCTTGTTATTTCGAACAAACCACAGGGACCCCCCATGCAATTTTGTCTTTATTTTAACACCTTCAAGATCATACGTATTGTATAAGTTTTTTTTTTCTATTTTTTTTACTTGAGTAGAAGAAATAGTAGAAGATGATTTAGGCGTAAAAACGTACTATTAAATGGTGTTACACATTGTACCAAACGAGTGAAGAGAAGCTCATAAGTTGCTGCAGAAATAGTTTCGCTATATACTTTAATTAAGTACTTTACAAAACAAAATGTATATCGACGATTAAATACTTCCATTGGAGATGATATACCCGAAGTTCCAAAGACTCTAGTGTTACCAATTCTACCCGAACCTCCACTAGTTTCGACCCTTCCAGAACTTTCACTCAAACAAGATCCCTAAACAATACTAGAAAGTTACAGCCTAGTAGGATTTCCAACCCTTATTCTTCCACCTAGCAGTTTCTCCGAAAGAATATCAACCATGAACGTCTTATACCGCTGAGCAATAACCCCACCGCCCTTAATAACCTTTCACTACCAATCACCAAACATGACATAAATCCGTTCAATGTCCAACTGCCCAATCGAGATCAACCTTTTCTTAAGCTTGGGAATGAACCTTACATCTGTCAATATCCACTCAGCACCACGATATCTAATGGCTAAGCCTCTAATGCCCTCAACATCAAGTATCCTACCATCCTCTATACGAACCTTGCCAGAGCAATGCCTGAAATTAGTGATCTCGTTCATGTACGGGGTAGCATGAAACGAGGAACCCGAATCCAACGCCAAAACCCGACAAGAACTCCCTCAGAACACATCAGCGTGTCCTAGATAAGCATAACCGTGATACTCCCACCCGACTTTGAACTCGTGCACTTTGACTTGTAGGGACTAATTTGATGACAATTCCAACACGTTACGATTCTACTTCTTGATGGAATTTTTGATTTAGTTCTTCCCCAACCGACAGTTAAAGTTGAACCCGAACTCTCACCCGAATCTTTCCTCCTGATTCCTTCACTAAGAACTAAATCTCGGATTCCCTCAAAAGTAAGTTTACCAGTTCCAGATGAACCACCAATCGTTGTCACCGTGCAAGACCAACTCACTGGTAATGAAGACAACAGAAACAATGCCTCCAGCTCAACCTCGAATTTAATCCTAACTGATTTTAATCGAGTTAAAATAAGGTTAAACTCGTTAACATAATATGTTGATGTGGAACCTTCCACATCCCAGCGTTCACTAACTATTGTATCAAGAAAACTTTATTCAAAGTGATTTTTCATACATGTTTGATAAAGCCGCAATCAATCATGCAGTTGTAGTTTCACCCACAGGCCACAGTATTGCAAGCAACATTCTTGGTCAGAGAAAATCTAACAATCCCTAGACTTATCCTATCTAACAAATCTCATTCTCCCTGGTCCATATCTTCCAATTTAACACCCAATAACGGCTGATACAACTTCTTTTGATTGAGCACATCTTCTATCTAGCTCTTCCTGATACTGAAATCAGTCCCATCAAACCTATCTATCTTAACGTCACTTTTATCTGTCATTATTACCGGATTACACTTGTAACACAAGCTCTGATACTACTTGTTAGGAATTTAGCGAGCTCCAACAAGACCTTGACAGCCTCAAGTTATCAACCCACCAACAACAAACAAACAAAAACAAAGTAAAAGCGAAAACTAATGCAATAAACGTAAAGAACACAAGGAATTTAACGTGGTTATATTTTATTTGCTTTTAATCTAATCTGCGGCCAACCAAAGAGAAAGTTTTATTATTTTCGCAGGTCTTTGGTTTGCAGGAGGCTAGAGTTACAAATCCCGCGACTTGCTGCCCACTATAGGCGTCACGTTTCTCGAGCCCACACACACGATCCGCGAGGGTCTTGAACCTCATATCACCAAATGCTCAGCTCCCTTTTTCGCGTTTCAACATCTAGGTTCGCGATTTGGGAGGTCACCCTAGCAATCTGCGAGGGTACCCCTGTATCTTGTTTTTCTCTCACTTTTGTACAAACTCTTCACCTCAAGAGTTCTTACATTAGAGATACCTTCATTAGCGGATTCATTTTCCCTGTTCTAATTAGTAGAAGAGGCTTCTTAAAGGGTGCCAAATATAGACAATCGAACAAGACTCGAACTTTTAAAAATACCCAATATTTTAAAAACATTTTCTATATATTTGTTTAGCTATCGATCAAAGCAAGGCAAAAAGAACTTGTAAGTTGTAACCAAATTTTTTTTCTTCTTTCGACACAAATTACCACATGTTAGAAGTCATTTTAATTAAGGGATCTCGGAAACAGTGACAACTTGTTTGTTATTTATAATGATAATTTTTTAGTAGTATTATCTTTTTATAAGATTAAAAAAGTTAACGTTTATAACGGCTTGTTTTTCTTTTAAATGTTGAACAAGAACTTATAGATTAATAAGACGGCTCTGCTAATTTGGAGCTACCAATGAACCATGCATAGCACTAAATCGGGGTGAAGTTGAAGATATAAGAAATTAATAGGAGACCTTATTCATAAATATTATAAATTATCTTCATTATTATCAATAATATTAATTACGGTGAACATGGTACTGTTCACGGTGCCGTTTCTGTAAAAATCCCCAAATTTAGGAGTAAAATGGTAATTTGAAACTTTTTTGAAAAACTTTTTTCTAACTTTTTTTCCCATCATTTATTACATTTTTTCTTTGTAGTAAAGCACGGGTAATTTTATTCATTTTATGTCAAAGTTTAAAACTACATTTTGGATTAAAAAAAAAAAGTAGATATGTGAATGTTCTAACCGGCATGTCCAATATTTTTTTGGAACATCGAGGATTGGAGTCACCATCAAAGGAGTTTCTATCACCCAATCATATCCATTTCACGTGTCAAAGATGTACTCGTATTCTATTATACTCCGTATTAGTTTATACGGTTACGAATTGTGCTAACTTAAAATTGACAACTCTGACGAATTTAAAACGTGTAGAAATCAAAATGGATCATAACATTTTAGAAGAGTAATGCAATACATGGCTACAATGAAAACGAATGATAGTAAAAAAGTACTACGTAGTAAAAGGTTTAGAAAAATGTACAGAAGTATATTACTACTAATATATCAAAATCCATGAAACCAATGTATCTTCCCCATTGTTTTAAATTTTAATTTCAAATATCTATAAAAGAAGCTGCAAACTCCAAGATTTTGTGTAACATTTAATGAACATGACAAACAAAACAAGACAAGAATGGTCGAGATCAATGTCTCTTTTAATCTACTCCTAAGATTGAAAAGTGTGACCATAAAAACAATAATGGATGTTTCTAATGGAATATTTGTGTTAAAAATCGAGCTTACCCCTTGACTTTTTCTAAATACTTTTTTAAACCTTAGTCTCTATGTATTAAGAAAGTTCTTAGAATCTTTTGGGTCAGTTTTGCTTTTACCAATAATTCATAAAATTTTAAACTCTACAACACTAAGAAATGTGATTTGTATACTATTTACTTTTAATTATATAATTATGGTATTTAAAGTGATGATTTGTGTACTATTTACTTTCACAAAATGTGATTTTGAGCATTATACTCTACAACACTAAGAAATACTGTATATTTGATGATGTAGAATTAAAATTTGATATATTGTACTCGTATACGTCACGTCCGGTAAAACTGTTTTTAGCAAGTTATTACTCATATATACTTGGCACAAATATTAAAGGGTTTTGAGAAGGATGAAAATGCAAAAATATAAGTCCCGGATTGAATGAACCAAGATTTTCTTGAAATTGCCAATATGATTAAAATTAATATAAAACATTATTGGTAACTAGAAAAAATCCGACCGCGCGTTGCTGCGGTTGTATTCGACGCGCGGTCCAATTTGGATATACGATGTCCGTTTCGCGTATAGTTAGTCGTGTTGTATATGTATATATATGTATGTAATATAGCCCGAAATATTTATTTTTTTAACGATGTCCGTTTCGCGTATAGTTAGTCGCGTTGTGTTCGTAAAATTATTTCGAGTTGAACGGTGGTCTCGGAAAAATTTAACTCGCACCGAGCGTGAATATAGGGCCGTTATTTAGTGTTTTTTTAACGATGTCCGTTTTGCATATAGTTAGTCCCGTTGGGTTCGTGAGATTTTTTCGAGTTGAACGGTGGCCTTGGAAAAATTTAACTCGCACCGAGCGAGAAGATATGGCCCGTTATAAATTCGGGTGGAGTGAGGTTTTTTTATTTTAATTAAATTATAAATTTACGGTTTTTACCCCTGAAAAAAGTGTAAAGTTGAGGGGTTGTTGTGTAATTTGTGCGAACGTTGGAGGACCATTTGTAGTGTGAACGCGAACTCAAAACGGCAATTCGTTGAAACTGAAACGACCAAAAATGGGAGGAGGTTTAGTATGTAAGGATAAAATAAAATAAAATAGGGAAGTACTATTCTTGCAATTAAGTTTTAGTATTTAACAAGTTTTTCAACCCTCGTTTCGCGCCGGAGTTCAGTTTTCAATGTATTTTATTATGTTTATTTTACAAAATTATTTCGTGGCTAACGCTGATGTCGTTGAAGCGCAACTCGAGTCGAACGAAAAGGTATAACCCATCAAAGATTTAGATGTTATCTTAAATTAACAATATATGTGTATTTTCGCGTTTCGCTATGGAGTTGTTGACTTTTTAAAAATTTAACGCAATTAACTTGTTAGCTTATATTAACAATCCGTATGATTTAAGAATAGAATATTTACTGAGTAATATCAAAAAAATTACTAAATAATTTTTTTTTAAAAAAATAATAAGACCCATATGTATATGTTGTTAATAGATGAAAATAGGTACGGAGCCCGTGAGGAAAATATCAACGTGTGTGAAAGGTGGACTCAAATATTTAGCTTTTTTTTAAAAAGCGTCTGTTTTGCATATAGTTAGTGACATTGTGTTCGTAAAATTATTTCGAGCTTAATGATGGTGTCGGAACAATTTAACTCGTTGCGGGCGAGAAGATATGACCCGTTGAATATTTGGGTGGAGTTTAGTTAAGATTTTTTTTATGAAAATGTTGATTTGAAACTTTACTCCCTGTTTGAGGGGTCGATTTTAAAGTTCGTACAAAGTGTGGGGTTTTTTTGAAAAGGGAAAAAAGTGAAAAGACGGAAATGCCCTAGGTAGTATTCATGTGTTTTGTCTAGTTAGTGTAGTAATTATTTGCATTTTTTATTTTTTTAGCTTAAAATAACAATTACTATTAAGAACTTAGAACCTTCATAAAATGAAGGACTCAACAAAATGAATACAAGCAAGAAACAAGAAAAATAAGGCTCGGGAATAGAAAACAAACACTAAGAGCTAACTATACCAAGCTAAATTCGGGCTAAACGCCAACTACAAATAATACAACGCAAACACCTAAACTATACAACACGTCACCAAATAGCTAAAAACCTAAACCAAAAACAAACAACCAACAAAGCAAACCAAAGTGTATTAAACCAATCCGAATTAAACGTCCTTAGATATTATTGATATATGAGAACAGAGAAGGTTTAAAAGACCATTTTCTATGGTGATGAAATGTTCTGGTGTGGGTGTGAGTGAGAGAATTATGACGAGGTGATAGTGTAAAAAATGAGTTCTTATGGTAGTGTTGTAGGAGAGGGTTGTGTAAAGTATTATAAAATAGGATTGGTGGGTGATAATAAAATTATAAATTAAATTTTTTTAAAGGCAAAGTAACAATTTTATTAATAGATCAAAACATTTTTTTTAAAGCAGATATATATATACATAATCTCGACAGTGAACAAATAGATGCTAAGGTAGTATCCTATTGTCCGTCTCACTAAGTTAATAAAATTGACGGATTATTGAACCAAGTGTGCCAGTCGATTGTCTTGCAGTTAATTCTCTTCGTGATCCATTCGAAGCCTTTGATTTGAATCTCACATAATGCCATTGGGGTGTTCCAACAAGCCACATAGCTACAAGTGAACAAATAAAGCGATATATTAATTTAATCTTAATAAGATATAATTACTGAGATAGTCCTTTTGATTTTTTTTGTAAGCGAGAAAACCCTCCTATGAACGAGCACATTGGCTCCCTCATAGAAGGTAAAACCTCGGGTAATCAAGCCTCCCGAGCGAGACCTGATACCGGGTGAATCGCGCATTATGCGCACCCTCTAGTCACACTCCCATTTTGAACAATTTGACATAGCCAGGAATTGAACCCGAGAGGTGTGCATCATTGGGCAACTCGGTGGCCACTCAAGCAAGCCTGCATAGCTATAGTCCTTTTGATTTTATATTGTTGATTTTGTCGGGTATATTATTAATGTGAATAGTCCCCATACTCTGCAAAAGTTACTCAGATAATCCTTATCATCGACGGTCGTTAAAAATACCTTTAAATTTAGTCACATGCATTGCACATGAGAGTTAATTCATCTTTTTATCTTTAAAGAAATGTTTAGGTAACCCTAAAATTTTCAACAGAAACATAAATAACCCCACCTAATTTGTAACATCCCGCATTTTTCCGTTAAATTATTTTAACGCCCGTCTTTTTTTTTGTTTAGATAATATCTTCTGTTATCTAAATTCGTACTTTTCGTTGACTAATGTTCTAATATTTCCGTTATTTAATTATAACATCACTCGTTTACTCGAGCGTTTTTAAAATATTCGTTCGGTAAAATCCCGCACCCGCTTTTAAACTTGAGGGATCAATATTGCCAAGAGACCAAAGGTGTGACTAGGTCAAATGGTCAACACCTTCCTCATCCATTCATTCATCCACCTCTTTCTTTCTTTCTTACTTCCTTTTTCTCTCAAGAACACAAACAAGAATTCATCATCTAAATTCGGTTTAGGGAGCTAGCAACAAAACAAATTACATATTTGGAATCCTCTCTTCGTCCTCTACAATTTGATACCAACTTCATCTCGTTTGGGTAACATTTCTAAAACTCTAGATTTTCTCAAATTCGTGTTTTTGACTTGAAATGGTGTTAGTTAATGTCTATGGCTCGTGTCTAACATGAATATATGATTTATTTGCTCGATTTGTTGTTTTGAGTAACTAGTTTGAACATTTGAAATGGGTGTGCTTAATCTTGAGTTTTGGGTGATTAAATGTTGTTAAATTGTTAAAGTTCATGTTTTAATTGTGTTACTAGTATCACTAGCTTCGTTTTGATGTATAGGTTGATTAAGAAAACTTCAAACACATGAATATTGATTTTGTAAGTTTTGGTTAGGGTTTTATAACTCTTAAAATGGACTTTTGATGATTTGAATGCCATAAAATATTGCTGGTAAGTGTTTGGTTGGATTGTATGCTTGATTACCTTCGAAACGGCATACCATACATGTAAATTGGTTGCCCGAATCATGAAATGCATTTTGCGAACTTGAGACTTTGATTATGAACATTTAATGATCACTTGACGAGTTTTTGGACATTGTAAATGATGTCATTGTTTGATGATATGTGTTTAGTTGTATTCCTTGTCAAAATACATTTCCGATGACATAAGATACATGCTTTAATCGTTTGCGGATCATAAATTGTGAATTTTGATGTTTGGTTCGTGCATTTGTGTGATTTCAGCAAAGCAGGCCTGAGTACCATTTTGGACGCCGTCCAACCTTTGGGACGCCGTCCAGTCCTTTATTGCTGGACGCCGTCCAGCCTTTTTGGACGCCGTCCAGATGGCCTATCAGGTGCTGTCCAACTTGGTCTTTTTACGAAAAATGTTTGCTATGCTACGCACCTCCGATTCACATGTAACTTGTTCTAACATGCTCATATATGATTAAAAACCTCAGAAAAATAGTTCGAGACCCGACCCGAACGTGTTGACTTTTTCGTTGACTTTGACCCGACCAAGTTTGACTTTTAGCCAAACTTAACCGGATACTTATGCAATCTTTCTAACTTGCTTCTATACTAGTATCTTGCATGAAACTTGAAAATTTGATTCACATGCTACCTAATCGAGTCGTAACGGGCCATAGGACTAATTGAACACATTTCGCCCGACCTTGTGTCGTAACCGGTAATTAATACAACTTACTTGTTTAGGTCAAGGCTAAGCAACTTTCATGCACACGTTTACTTTGTGAAGTACATTTATACTCGTGCACTCAAGGTGAGATCATAGTCCCACCTTTTCAACAACTTTTTATGCTTTTAAATTGTGGGCTGAGAAACATATACTTTGTTACATTTTGTACTACCTACTTTTATACTTTGAACACAAGTACGATGAGACAAACATTCCACAGCGAGTTAGAACAAAAATCCTCAATTCGATTATCATTAGTTACACTTGCAGGGTGTAAGCGAGAACTTATATTGTGTGGCCATACGGGTTTGACAAACCCTCATTTCGGACGGTTCGCTACCGTCTACAGATGAAATATATTTTCGAGAAACAGTGTATGTTCTAACACTATTGTGATGGGGTTCTATGGAAGGAAACGTTAAGTCTTGATAATTGGGTGCTCGCGAACAAACTTTTGGAATGCAACTTTTGGATGATCAATTTTATGGAAATACTAAATCTTGTGGTTCAAAAATAACGTTTATTACTACACCTATGATTTCACCAACGTTTTTCGTTGACAGTTTTCTATATGTTTCTCAGGTTCATACTTGGCTACTTGATACATGCTTCCGCACACTTTGATTACTTGCTTGAGGTCAAGCATACATGCATACGCTAGTGATAGCACCTTTGGATTCAAACTTAAAGCATACATACTTACGCTATTTATAGCAACCGTGATTTTCAACTTATTATGTCGCAAGTTATATCATTTATACATTATACTTTTGTAAACTTAAACTTGTTGTCGATCCGTTTGGTAAACTAAACTTTGTAAGTCTTGTACGTTTCAAATGAATGCGACATAATTTTGGTCAAACGCATCTCATATAGGGACTATGACCACGCAACGGGACCTAAGTTAACGGCGGCGTCAATGACGATTTTGTCGGGTCGTTACAGATGGTATCAGAGCGTTGGTTGTAGGGAACTAGGATATGCATTAGTGTGTCTGACAGAGTCGTTAGGACGCATTAGTGAATCTAGACTACAACCGGATAGTTAACTATTGCATTCTGACCTACATTTGCTATAGATAGCACTTACTTGACTACTTGTGCATTATACTTGAATCATTCTTAGGCAAACTTTTTAATGGTACCAAACTTTCATCATACGAATCCGTATTCTGCCACTTTCTGGTAACACACGTAAATTCAAGATTCATATGCGTAAGGATGACGACGACTTCATTAGTCACACTTGTTCGAGAACTCTGTCTCCCAGATTATTATTCACCATCGTTTCAACTTACTATCGTTGTCACACCGGTGTTCCTTACTATCTACCACTTTTTGTTACTACCCCCACTACTCTAGGTGAGTATCGTCATCACTATTTTTATCACTACGGTTGCGTACTATTCGTTATCATGATTCGTTACACTTCTCGTACCGGAATACATTATTGTTTGACTTGAACCGCATTGACGTGAACAATCATTATACATTTCCCTCGGGGAACGCTTCTTTAGAGTTGCACTAATTCTTTCGATTCAATACGAGTCACGTTAGAGACGTCGTTACACTTTGTCCATTTTAAAACTTCACGATTACACGAACTTGAATCTATGGAGTGATGTGGGAATGGAGGTATGAGTTAGCGTAATATAACGACACTCGATCAACGTGGTTATATTACGGTAAGTCATACCAAAGTTCTAATGACTCGTGATGGTGATTGGACTCGATCAACCTAATCACTGACATGTGCCATGTACATGACTTCATTTTTCTGGTTTTGATATCCGAAAACTCTGAGAATACTGACAACAACCATACCCGGGACACATCTTCGATTATTGTCGAACCATATTTATTCTTCCGAATGAATGACAAATTCTTCCGACTTCAAACATATGTTATACGCGTATACTATCTTGTTTTCTTACAGTTTATCGACGAACTACAATATGCTTGTTATGCTCACATCGAGGCGGAAACTTCTCTCGCCTTACACTCGTACTTCCGTTTAAGGAAATCCTTTTATCTAAATTCTCAATGGAGAGAGAGAGACTCTTCACATTATACTAGTATTCGCCTCGAGGGTGAATAGTCCTATCGAACGTTTTCGGAGACCGATAAATCTTCCGCGACGTGAAATTCTTGAGAAACAAAAACTTGTTCAAAATATATCTTGAGGAGATATACTTCGTTTCGGATCGAGATCCTCGTTCACTTCTAAATTTCGGGGTACTTTACAAAAAGCCTCGGGACCACGTTTAAACATGAGTACAACACATCAACCACATCCTGAAGGACCAAACAAACATATGATTCAAACCTTGGAAACTATAATACGAGTTCGTGTTATCGACTTCAAATTTACTTGAGAAAAGTATTTGCCTTTAGCCGAATTCTAGTACTACCATAATTTTTATTCGGGTATTAACGCCACACCTTTCAAAAACTCATATAGCCGCCATTGTCGTCTTCTTAATTGTTGAACCGAAGTAGGTGACAAGCAAACCACCGGAATGGAACTCATTCATGAAATAATCGTTAAGATCGTTCAAATTCGAGAAAGGCTCAAGACGGCCCGTAGTCGCCAAAAGAGCTACGCCGGTGTTAGACGAAAACCTTTCTAATTCCAAGTGGGTAACTGCATAACGTTAAAAGTTGAACCTTAGAAAGGTGTAATCCATTTCGGGAAACGTAGAAAGCTAAACCCGCGATATTTTAATCCTTTGAAAATCTTGGGGCGTTTTGGACCCGTTGCTTACCGTTTAGATTTTCAGACTCATTTGAGTCTCCGTTCATCCTACATTCTATGTATCAAACTTAAAGACGTGTCCTGCGAAACAAGAACTCGTTATTCTTTTCGATGAGCTTACTATCGATGATAAACTTCACTTCCTAGGAGGACCGGTTGAAACTATGAATCGTGAAACCAAATTTTGAAACAAAGTAAAACCCCGATTTTTGAAGTTTGTTGAAATGCCCAAGGAAGTACCTTCACTTATCCGTAGATTTGACTACACAAGATCTCGAGGAAGAAACAACGACGATTACTTCCAACTAAATTTCGGGACGAAATTTCTTTTAAGGTGTAGGTAATGTAACATCCCGCATTTTTTCGTTAAATTATTTTAACGCCTTTTTTTTAGATAATATCTTCTGTTATCTAAATTCGTACTTTTCGTTGACTAACGTTCTAATATTTCCGTTATTTAATTATAACATCACTCGTTTACTCGAGCGTTTTTAAAATATTCGTTCGGTAAAATTCCGCACCCACTTTTAAACTTGAGGGACCAATATTGCCAAGAGACCAAAGGTGTGACTAGGTCAAATGGTCAGCACCTTCCTCATCCATTCATTCATCCACCTCTTTCTTTCTTTCTTACTTCCTTTTTCTCTCAAGAACACAAACAAGAATTCATCATCTAAATTCGGTTGATAATGCTAAAAAACGAACATATATTTCATAACATTATCCCTCAAGAAAGACAAGCTTTTAGTTGCAATTGTTCTATTTACAAGTAATATTCGTTTAAATAATAAAAGGTGATTCGACGAATTGAAGACGCAAACGACCAAAAAGCTCAAAAGTACAAATTACAATCAAAGTGGTTCTAATTATTGATGAGAAACGTCTCAAAATTACAAGAGTACAAGCCGCAAAACGCAAAATACAAGATATTAAATTGTAAACAAGGACGTTTGAAAATCCGGAACCGGGACCAGAGTCAACTCTCAACGCTCGACGCAACGGACTAAAAATTACAAGTCAACTATGCACATGAATATAATATAATATTTAAATAATTCTATAAATTATTTTTATATTATATTATTATTAAAAAACCGTCGGCAAGAAAGCAAACAAAGCAATGTGAGCTGGATCCTACCTCCATGCGATCGCATGGCCTGTAGGCTTAATATCCATGCGATCGCATGGGCCACTTTTTGTGGCCACATGCCTATAAATTTCGCAGTTTTGAGCGAACTTAAACACATCTTTTTCTCTTCACCTATCAACGTATATATATATATATATATATATATATATATATATATATATATATATATATATATATATATATATATATTATAATTTTAATTTTAATTTTAATTCTAATAATAAGGGTATGTTAGCGAATGTTGTAAGGGTGTAAGTCGAAATTATGTCCGTGTAACGCTACGCTATTATTAATCATTGTAAGTTATGTTCAACCTTTTTAAATTAATGTCTCGTAGCTAAGTTATTATTATGCTTATTTAAGCCGAAGTAATCGTGATGTTGGGCTAAATATTAAAATTGGGTAATTGAGCTTTGTACCATAATTGGGGTTTGGACAAAAGAACGACACTTGTGGAAATTAGACTATGGGCTATTAATGGGCTTTATATTAACTAAACGATACCTCGTTAATTTAATATATAGACTTATAATTTGACGTATTTATATATAACCACATACGCTTGACTGGGTACGGTGGGCGGGATATCTATAAATACCAATAATTATTCATTTGACCGGACACGGAACTGGATTAATAGTTAATAGACTTGTTGAAACAGGGGTGGATTACATTCAAGGGTAATTGGTGTAATTGTTAACAAAGTAGTAAAACCTTGGACTACACGCAGTCGATAACCTGGTGTATTCATTAAACAAAGTATTAAGACCTTGTTACAATTCGAATCCCCAATTAGTTGGAATATTTGACTTCGGGAATAAGAATAATTTGACGAAGACTTCCGCACTTTATGATTATGACTGATGGACTATTATGGACAAATCCGTATGGACATATCGAATAATCCAGGACAAAGAACAATTAACCCATGGTAATAAACTAAAATCAACACGTCAAACATCATGATTATGGAAGTTTAAATAAGCATAATTCCTTTATTTCATATTTAATTGCACTTTTAATTATCGCACTTCAATTTATTGTCATTTTAATTATCGTACTTTTTAATTATCGCAATTTTATTTACCGTTATTTTATTTATCGCACTTTAATTATTGTCATTTACTTTACGCTTTAAATTAAGTTATATTTATTTTTAATAGTTTACATTAGGTTTTAACTGCGACTAAAGTTTTAAAATCGACAAACCGGTCATTAAACGGTAAAAACCCCCTTTTATAATAATAATACTACTTATATATATTTTTGTATTTTTACAATTATAAGTTAAAAAATATAGCGTTAAACTTTGCGAGTTCCCTGTGGACGAACCGGACTTACTAAAAACTACACTACTGTACGATTAGGTACACTACCTATAAGTGTTGTAGCAAGGTTTAGGTATATCCATTCTATAAATAAATAAATATCTTGTGTAAAATTGTATCGTATTTAATAGTATTTCCTTGTAAAAATATAACTATTTTGTATACACCTCTACGCACACCAAGTATTTTTGGCGCCGTTGCCGGGGATCGAAAACGCCAAAAGCGCAACGCTATATATATAAAAAAAATTGAAAAAAGACTTTACTTCTTTTTAATTTACTTTTGTAAAAATACGCTTTTGTAAAAATACGTTTTAATTATTAAAAATACAAAAACCATAAAAAGAATAACAATATATTTATATTTTTAAGAGTTTGATAAAATATATAAATTATAAATATTTCTATTTCTATTTTTAGTTTGTAAAAATATAAGTTTTTATTTAATTTATATAAATATTTTATATAAATATTAAAACAGAATTTTAAAATATATATATATATATATATATATATATATATATTTATATGTATATATATATATATGTGTATATATATATATATATATGTATATATATATATGTGTATATATATATATATATATATATATATATATATATATATATATATATATATATATATATGTATATATATATGTATATATATAAAACCAATCGGCCCGAGAACTGTAGCAGCCCAGATCCTGGCCCGAAACCCTAATCCATGCGACCGCATGGATTTAAAACGAACAAACCATGCGATCGCATGACTGGCTCTGACACGCCAGGTTTGACCTACAACAGCATTAATTACGGGGTAATTATTATTATTATTATTAATTAAAACCCTAATTAGGGTTAGTGTATTTAATTAGTTTTTATTTTAGTTTTAGTATTTAATTTGTGTTATTTAGTTTAATTAGTTTTAATAAATTATAAAATTAATACTTTTATAAAATAAATAATATAAAATTAATATTTTTACAAAAATTGTACTTTTTACAACTTCAAGTTTATTTTTATATTTTGTATCTTTTTATTTGTTTTAGCGTAATATTTGTATTTTTTCGCTCGTAATTAGTTTTAAGTCATAGTTTTTGCCGTAGTTATTTTTATTTCTAGATTCTTAGGCTTTGCCGTAACATCCCTTAAGTGCTTTTTCTTTAGACTAAGATTTAAGTGCTTTAGAATTTTTCGACGCCGTTTTAAGATTTTAGTACTTTTTAAGATAATGCCGTTTTAGATTTAGAATTTCTCTAAGCTTTAATACCTTCAGACGCAACTTTTAATTTTTAGTTTTTAATTTTAAGTTTCGACGCGCTACGTTCTTTTTATTATTTTTCGATGCTTATTTTTCGACCTTTTATTTTTCGACGCGCTCTTTTTCTTTCTTATTTTTCGCCGCTCTAGTTTTTAGGACTTAGAATTTTTTCTATTTCTTCTCTAAATTTCTTTAAACTTCAACGAAAAATTATTTTAAGTGGTTAAATTGATAGACATCCAAAATTTTCTGGTTCGTAGTAATAGTTGAATTTGTTAGTGGCTGAGTTGTGAGCTTCCGATTTAAAGGGTTCTGGCTCCCTGCTACATCTTTTGGCTATTCGAAACGTAGGCAAAATCAGAAAAGTCTATTAATTTGATAACTTATATAATTTTTATCTTTTATAACTAATAGGATATTCAGTGAATGCACCGAGCAAAACGTTCACCACCTTTCATACGTTCACCACCTGTAACCAGATCAAGACATCTAGCCAATATTGTCGCCGTTGATTTTTCTTTAGAATCATCATCAAGTCGACCAAGTACTCCAATTCAAATTTTCGATAATCCATTTTTTGAACCCGACCTCACAATTGAGAATCCGGAGGATATTCAGGGACAATTCAGAGATCCTGAACCACTAATCTTTCCTCCGGAACCACCAATCATTCAAACGGAGATTGTCGAGGAACAACCTATTAAATCAGAATCCTCTAGTGATTCAGATTCAACAAATTTAATCATGAAAAATCTAGAACCTCTAAGTATGAAAGACCGAATGCGAGCTAAACGCACTGGCCAAGGTCACGCAATTACTCAACCAGACATCAATGCGCCAGATTATGAAATCAAAGGACAAATCCTACACATGGTAACTAATCAATGCCAATTTAGTGGTCCGCCGAAGGAAGATCCAAACGAACATCTTCGTACATTTAATAGGATCTGTACACTATTTAAAATAAGAGAAGTGGAGGATGAGCAGATATATCTCATGTTATTTCTCTGGACTTTAAAGGGAGAAGCCAAAGATTGGTTAGAATCGTTACCTGAAGGGGCGATTGATACATGGGACGTTTTAGTTGAAAAATTTCTTAAACAATTCTTTCCGGCATCTAAAGCCGTGAGACTTCAAGAAGAAATTGTTACGTTCACACAAAAACCAAATGAAACTCTATATGAGGCGTGGACAAGATTTGGAAAGTTATTAAGAGGATGTCCGCAACATGGTTTAGACACCTGTCAAATAGTACAAATATTCTACCAAGGATGCGACATCACTACAAGAAAAGATATAGATATAGCAGCTGGTGGTTCCGTTATGAAGAAAACCGCAGCTGACGCTTACAAAATTATTGATAACACTGCTTCCCACTCACATGAGTGGCATCAAGAAAAAGATATCGTTAAATCATCTAAAGCAGCTAGAGCCGATTCTAGCCATGACTTTGATTCCATTTCCGCAAAGATAGATGCTGTCGAGAGACGAATGGAAAAGATGACTAAAGATATCCACTCAATACGAATTAGTTGTGAGCAGTGTGGAGGACCACATTTGACAAAAGATTGTCTCAGTATTGAACTAACAATGGAACAAAGAGAGAATGTTTCATACATAAACCAAAGGCCTGAAAATAATTATCAGAATAATTATCAACCGCCAAGACCAATCTACAATCAAAATCAAAATTATAACCGAAATGTTCTATACAACAACCAACAAGGTCCTAACAATCAACAAGTATCCAATAATACTTACAATCAGCAAAGACCTATTTTTCAAAACAAACCACCACAAACCGATGATAAAAAGCCAAATTTAGAAGATATGATGTCGAAGCTAGTTGAATCTCAAACTCAGTTTTTCACATCTCAGAAACAAACCAATGAACAAAATGCTCAAGCATTTAGAAATCAACAAGCTTCTATTCAAAATTTAGAACAAGAAGTAAGTAACCTAGCAAGGTTTATAGGTGAAAGAAAACCAGGAAGTCTGCCTAGTGATACAAATGCTAACCCCCGGAATGAAACAGCTAAAGCCATTACCACAAGAAGTGGTATTACATTTAAACCACCTGAAATGCCTGTAATTTTTGATGACACTATTCCTACTTCACAAGAACCACAATCTGAGTAAGATAAGGAAACAGAACCGGTAGTTGAAAAGGTTAATGAAGATAACACAATTAAGGCTAAACCTTATGTTAAACCATACCAACCACCACTTCCTTACCCGAGTAAAATGAGAAAAGAGAGACTTGAAGCCGAGCAATCCAAATTCTTGGATATGTTGATGTTATGCTAAGGTGTATAAAATACTATTAAATTTTACAAGGAAATACTATTAAATACGTTACAATTTTATAAAAGATATTTATTATTTATTTACAGATGGGATATACCTAAACCTTGCTACAACACTATAGGTAGTGTACCTAATCGTAGAGTAGTATAGTTTTTAGTAAGTCCGGTTCATTCCACAGGGAGCGGGCTTATTGTACACTATATTTTAATTAACTATATTTGTACAAAATATTTATAATTATATATAATAATATATAAAAGGGGGTTTACCGTTTAATGACCGGTTTGTCGATTTTATATTTTAAGTCACAATTAAAACCTAATGAAAAATATAAATGACTATAATTTAAGTGCGTAAAATAAAATGCGATAAAAAAATACGATAATTAAAATGACAATAAATTAAAGTGCGATGAAATAAAATTGCGATAATTAAAAATGTGATAATTAGAAGTGCAATTAAATATGAAAATAAAGGAATTATGCTTATTTAAACTTTCGTAATCATGATGTTTGACGTGTTGATTTTATTTTATTCCCATGGGTTAATTGTTCTTTGTCCTGGATTATTCAATATGTCCATCTGGTTTTTGTCCATAACAGTCCATCAGTCATAAATATAAAGTGCGAGTGTCCTCGTCAAATTATCCTTATACCCGAAGTCAAATATTCCAACTAATTGGGGACTTAAACTGTAACAAGGTCTTAATACTTTGTTTAATAATTACACCAGGATATCGACTGCGTGTAACCCAAGTTTTTAATACTTTGTTATCAATTATACCAAGTGTCCTTGTACATAATTTCACCCCTGTTTTAATAATTCCATAGACTATTAATCCATTCCCGTGTCCGATTAAATGAACGATTATTCGTACATATAAATATCCCGCCCATCGTGTCCGATAGAGTGTATATGGTTATTTATAGGTACGTCCAATTGTAAATCTTTATATTAAAATTAACAAACTATCATTTAGTTAAACAAATATAAAGCCCATTAATAGCCCATAATCTAATTTCCACAAGTGTCGTTCTTTTGTCCAAACCCCAATTATGGTACAAAGCCCAATTAACCAATTTTAATTATTTTTAGTCCAACATCATGATTACTTCGTCTTAAATAAGCATAATAATAACTTAAGTACGAGACATCAATTTAAAAAAAAGAACATAGCTTACATTGATTATTTATCGCGTAGTGTTACGCGGACAGAGCTTCGACTTTAAAACCCGTAAAATAACCTTTACATAACCCAAACTAATCTAATATAAAACTACCCTATACTATAATATATATATATATATATATATATATATATATATATATATATATATATATATATATATATATATATATATATATATATATATATATATATATATATATATATATATATATATTATTAGAGGAGTATTATTATTATTATTATTATGTTTAAAACTCGTCGAATAAGCTGGCTATTTATAGGACCTGACCAACTTTTTTAGGCCATGAGATCGCATGGGATATGTGCCTTCTGGCCATGCGATCGCATGGTGTCTGGCACCAGCTCACATTCATTTGTTTTTTAGTCTGCCGACACTATTTAATATAATATAAAATATATAAATAATTTATATAATTATTTAAATATTATATTATATTCTTGTGCATAGTAGACTTGTAATTTTTGGTCCGTTGCATCGGGCGTTGATAGTTGGCTCAGGTCCCGGTTTCGGATTTTTGAACGTCCTTTCGTATAATTTAATATCTTGTACTTTGCGTTCCGCAACTTGTACTTTTGTCATTTTTAGACATTTCTCATCAATAAATTGAACCACTTGGATTGTATCTTGTACATTTGAGCTTTTTGGTCATTTGCGTCTTCAAATCGTCGTTTTCGCCTTTTGTCTTCGCACTTATTTAATATAAACGATTACAACTTAAAATAGGACAATTACAACTAAATAATTTACATATTGGGAGGATATTGCTACTAAATATATGTTCATTTGGAGCACTATCAAATATCCCCACACTTGAACGTTGCTTGTCCTCAAGCAATACAGAACTTGAAATTAAATTACACGAATCATTTCTTTATTCTTCACACTTTATACATTAGTGATTTTGATACGGCGGTATAAACAATGATAGTAATGATGTGGTTTACAGTCCCACATGACTATAAAAATTTAGATCCTTAAGGAAATTGGATCTTTATGAAAACATTTGATCTTTTGAAAATTCATTCTAGCTTTTACCCTAGATAAGTTTTCCGGAATACCCCTTCACCGGTGTTTGCAAAATGTTTTTGTGGTTTTGTGGGTTTCAGATTTGAAAATTTTAGCTCAAAACTTATGGTTTTGTGTCACCCACTTGCTAACCTTGTATTGGAAAAGCAACACGTCCAGTATACTTGTCCCGTATATTACCTTTCGAAAAACTACCGTCCGGTTGTAAAGGAAAGCGATGAATAAGAAATTGTTAAGGCAATGTCTAATGACATGCATTTGTTCATGGTCTAAAACGTGTCGGATGCAATTACTATCCTTTGTAGGAGCAATAGTAAAGATCACCCTATAATTTTTTTCGGTCTGGCACAAGGTCCTGTCTTCGACCATGCTATGCAACCACCGTTCTTACGGTTGACACCCAAATTGGTTCAGGTGACCTAATGAATTCTAGGTGAATTCCTAGGATTTTACGTTCAATGGTAATGAACGCATTAAAAATGGGTTTTCAGAAAACAAATCGGTTTTAATTTGATCAAAATATTTTCTTGTTCAAGCTCGAGTTTAGATATCATCGAATTCCATGAGTTTGTAATTCTCAATCTTTAAGGTCAATCTCTAGGATTGAGTAATATCAGTCTTAAAAGCTGATTTTTAATCTTTAAGGAGATTATCCTTTCTGGGGATCTGATTCATTAGTCTTATCAAGCTAATTTGCACGGCACCCTCCCCATTTTACGAGACAGATCCTCACATGGTTAGGATAAGTCTGACCACTTGGCGACCCTGTTTGATGCTGAGGTCCGTGGATTTTCTGCTGATTTTAGAGATGACTTTTCTTGATTTTTTGTCAACCTACAGCTGGTCTGGACGACAACTTCTTGACCTAAATCAAGAAGCGCGTGTCTTTTTCGGAAGACTTTACTTCCTTTTAATGATGGAATTGATTCATCGTGTAGATCCATCTATTCTTTCATCTTTATTATAATATTGTGGGTAAAACAGTCAATTTAGTCCAAAACAAAAGCACCTGCAATAACTTTACAGAAACATGTGATAGATAGTTTTTTTAATTGAATAACTTGGTACATTCTCCCCACACTTAGTTTGTTTCTTTGCCTTTTTATTCTCCTTTATTCTATTTTAAATGAATTCAAGTGTTTTAGGGTGTTTCTCAATTTATGTCCTTTCCGAGGTAACGATAATTTCGGTATTAACACCTAGTTTTCATCGTTCATAAATATGTATAAACATAATTTTGAATTCATTTATTTGAAAATTTTTAAAATTTTCACAAAAATTTGAAATAAACTAAGTGCAAACTCGAGAGAATTTATAACCCTTCCCCACACTTGAGATCATGCAATGCCCTCATTTGCATGAAATCAGACTATAATTATAAATTCACGAGAATGATAAGTGTAGAAAAGTGATTAAAAATACCCAGTTTGTAATTACAAAGCTCGTCGAATGATAGATGGCGCGCCTCATCGTTCATTCCTTCTTGTTTTATCACACATGTTTTTCTTCAAAAACGGTTGCTTTTCTGAACTGTTTGCTAATCTTTAAAAATGCGTCTTTTACCCTAACTTATTATGCATGTTTATTAATGAGTTATGCACTAACCCGAACCCCGAATTTAACGTTAAGTGGGGTTAGACTTCCCCATACTTAGCTGACGACATGTGAAGTCGGTAGAATAAGTTCCACAAATTAGAATAGTGAGCCAGTTATTTACATCTCGGGTGGTGTATAATATATCAATGGGTTTAAAGTTTAGAACCACTCGATCGTCACTACTTAATTCTTTTTTAAGTGTAGCTTTTAGTAAATGGATACGTCTCTTTTCTGGTTCTTGGTCAAATGGATCGATATACACCGACATACATATTTCTATAGGGTGGACAATTCCTAACATTTCCTTTCGTTCATTCTCGGGATCAAGGTTTTCACCTCTATTACCCAATTGGGTGAAATTCGAGGTGTCAATATCTATTATAGCTTGTAGTTTATCTTTGGTAGATGACTCGTCTATTGAGAATATTGGGTTGGAAGGTTGTGGAATGGTGAATTTCGGGATCGAAGCAAATTCTTCTTCATTAATGGTACTTATTGGTCTCACCATTTTGGTCTCGGGGGTAAAATTTTCAACGTTATCGTTTTCCCAAGAGTACCAATTTGTCACCCTTACTTCTTCTTCATTCATTGATGGATCGATGATTTTGTCGGTAGAGGCTAATGTGTCGATATGTTGTGAAATTGGTAAAACTGAATAAAAAGTATCATCGGGATAATTGGTGATTTTGGAGCTCTCGAATTCATCAAAATTCGATGATATGAGATTTTCTTGTACATGACTCCTCAGATCAATAGGTGCGTAATCTGATAGAGTTTCAGCTTGCCTATTTACAAACTCTCTCATTTGTTCATTTTGAGCATCAAGTTCTTCGAGTTTGATTTTCATATAATCTAAAGAATTTTCAGACACATAATTTTTCTCATCTTCTGGTTGTGGAGTTTGGAAATATTCTTGGAAATAATCCCAATTTGAATTGTATTCTTCATAATCGTTCCCTTCAGGTTCCATGGGTTCATAATTTTCCACAGGAACGTAATAATAACATTCCCATGTTGAGTGATAATCTCCACAGATTTCACAACCAGTTATTGTTTCGTCATTCGTGATCCAAGATTGACCGAACGAATTTTCATCAACACCCGTTTGAGAGTATTGATTAAATTGATTTCGGATGTCATAAAGAGTTTCCAAAATATTCTCGAGATTTTCCATAATGCGCTTATTACCAAATTTTAGCTACAATGTGGTGCATTTACTTAATTATCCTATTAGTTATAAAAATAAAAATTATATAAGTTATCAAATTAATAGACTTTTCTGTTTTTGCCCACGTTTCGAATAGCCAATAGATGCAGCAGGGAGCCAGAACCCTTTAAATCGGAAGCTCACAACTCAGCCACTAACAAATCCAACTATTACTACGAAGCAGAAAATTTGGATGTCTATCAATTTAACCGCTTAAAATAATTTTTCGTTTTTGAAATTTTAGAGAAGAAATAGAAAATTCTATGTCCTAAAAACTAGATCGTCGAGAAATAAGAAAGAAAAAGAAGTGCGTCGAAAAACGTCAAAAAATAAAAATGTCGAAAAATAATAGGCGTCGAAAAATAAAAATAAGAAAGTAGCGCGTCGAAACTTAAAAAGGAACTAAAAACTAAGAATTAAAAGTTGCGTCTAAAAATATTAAAGCTTAAAAGGAATACTATATCCCAAAATGGCAATAATTTAAAAAGGTACTAAAATTTATAAACAGCGTCGCAAAATTCTAAAGCACTTAAGTCTTAGTCTAAAGAAAAAGCACTTCAGGGATTTTACGGCAAAGCCTAAAAATCTAGAAATAAAAATAACTATGGTAAAAACTATATTAAAACAAAATACGAGCAAAAAAAAAATACAAATATTACACTAAAACAAATAAAAAGATACAAAATATAAAAATAAACTTAAAGTTGTAAAAAGTACAATTTTTATAAAAATATTATTTTTATATTATTTATTTTATAAAAGTATTAGTTTTATAATTTATTAAAACTAATTAAACTAAAAATACAAATTAATTAAATAAAACTAAAACTAATAATTAAATAAACTAACCTAATTAGGGTTATAATAATAATAATTATAAATTAATTAAAACCCTAAACTGTCAGCTGAGGTTACCAGACCTGTCAACTCAAGCCATGCGATCGCATGGTTTGGAAGTTAAAATCTCATGCGATCGCATGAGGTAGGGTTTCGGGCCAAGAGCTGGGCTGCTACAGTGTTCGGGCCCGAGAGTTTTTATTTAATTTTTTTTTATATTGTTTTTCTAAAAATGATATACAAATATATTTATAAAATATAGTGTTTCGCCGAATCCCCGGCAGCGGCGCCAAAAACTTGATGTTATGCTAAGGGGTATAAAATACTATTAAATTTTACAAGGAAATACTATTAAATACGTTACAATTTTATACAAGATATTTATTATTTATTTACAGATGGGATATACCTAAACCTTGCTACAACACTATAGATAGTGTACCTAATCGTAGAGTAGTATAGTTTTTAGTAAGTCTGGTTCGTTCCACAGGGAGCGGGCTTATTGTACACTATATTTTAATTAACTATATTTGTACAAAATATTTATAATTATATATAATAATATATAAAAGGGGGTTTACCGTTTAATGACCGGTTTGTCGATTTTATATTTTAAGTCACAATTAAAACCTATTGAAAAATATAAATGACTATAATTTAAGTGCGTAAAATAAAATGCGATAAAAAAATACGATAATTAAAATGACAATAAATTAAAGTGCGATGAAATAAAATTGCGATAATTAAAAATGTGATAATTAGAAGTGCAATTAAATATGAAAATAAAGGAATTATGCTTATTTAAACTTCCGTAATCATGATGTTTGACGTGTTGATTTTATTTTATTCCCATGGGTTAATTGTTCTTTGTCCTGGATTATTCAATATGTCCGTCTGGTTTTTGTCCATAACAGTCCATCAGTCATAAATATAAAGTGCGAGTGTCCTCGTCAAATTATCCTTATACCCGAAGTCAAATATTCCAACTAATTGGGGACTTAAACTGTAACAAGGTCTTAATACTTTGTTTAATAATTACACCAGGATATCGACTGCGTGTAACCCAAGGTTTTAATACTTTGTTATCAATTATGCCAAGTGTCCTTGTACATAATTTCACCACTGTTTTAATAATTCCATAGACTATTAATCCATTCCCGTGTCCGGTTAAATGAACGATTATTCGTACATATAAATATCCCACCCATCGTGTCCGATCGAGTGTATATGGTTATTTATAGGTACGTCCAATTATAAATCTTTATATTAAAATTAACAAACTATCATTTAGTTAAACAAATATAAAGCCCATTAATAGCCCATAATCTAATTTCCACAAGTGTCGTTCTTTTGTCCAAACCCCAATTATGGTACAAAGCCCAATTACCCAATTTTAATTATTTTTAGTCCAACATCATGATTACTTCGTCTTAAATAAGCATAATAATAACTTAAGTACGAGACATCAATTTAAAAAAAAGAACATAGCTTACATTGATTATTTATCGCGTAGTGTTACACGGACAAAGCTTCGACTTTAAAACCCGTAAAATAACCTTTACATAACCCAAACTAATCTAATATAAAAATACCCTATACTATAATATATATATATATATATATATATATATATATATATATATATATATATATATATATATATATATATATATATATATTATTAGAGGAGTATTATTATTATTATGTTTAAAACTCGTCGAATAAGCTGGCTATTTATAGGACCTGACCAACTTTTTCGGGCCATGCGATCGCATGGGATATGTGCCTTCTGGCCAAGCGATCGCATGGTGTCTGGCACCAGCTCACATTCATTTGTTTTTTAGTCTGCCGACACTATTTAATATAATATAAAATATATAAATAATTTATATAATTATTTAAATATTATATTATATTTTTGTGCATAGTAGACTTGTAATTTTTGGTCCGTTGCGTCGGGCGTTGATAGTTGGCTCAGGTCCCGGTTTCGGATTTTTGAACGTCCTTTCGTATAATTTAATATCTTGTACTTTGCGTTCTGCAACTTGTACTTTTGTCATTTTTAGACGTTTCTCATCAATAAATTGAACCACTTGGATTGTATCTTGTACATTTGAGCTTTTTGGTCATTTGCGTCTTCAAATCGTCGTTTTCGCCTTTTGTCTTCGCACTTATTTAATATAAACGATTACAACTTAAAATAGGACAATTACAACTAAATAATTTACATATTGGGAGGATATTGCTACTAAATATATGTTCATTTGGAGCACTATCATATGTTTAAACAAATAAATGTCAATCTTCCTTTCATTGATGTGATTTCAGGAATGCCTAGATATGCTAAATTCTTGAAAGATCTAATCACAAATAGAAAGAAAATGGAAGAACTCTCGGCTGTTACTATGAATGCTAATTGCTCTGCATTACTATTGAATAAGATACCAGAAAAATTATCTGATCCAGGAAGTTTCACGATTCCATGTTTTCTGGGTAGTCTTAGTTCAATAGAAGCATTGGCAGATTTAGGTGCTAGTATAAATTTAATGCCGTATTCACTATACGCTAAACTAGACCTTGGAGAATTGAAACCAACATGAATAAGCATACAACTAGCCGATAGATCAGTAAAATATCCTAGAGGGATATTGAAAAACATGCTAGTTAAAGTTGGTACTTTAGTATTTCCAGTAGATTTTGTTATTCTGGACATGGAAGAAGATTCTCGAGTTCCTCTCATATTAGGAAGACCATTCTTAAACACGGCTAAAGCAATAATAGACGTGTTTGATAAGAAACTGACCCTAATTATAGAGGACGAGAGTGTTACCTTTTCTGTGGATAGAGCCATGCAACAACCGCAATCTCCAGATGATACATGCTATTATATTCAAACTATAGATTCACATGCAGAATTGTTAGAAGAATTTCCAGAATTACAAGGAACAGGAGAGTGTTCTTTAGGAGAAGGAACTGAACCAATTGATGAAACTGAAATGTTAGCCACACTTATGGCTAATGGATATGAACCAACAACAGAAGAAATTCAAATGCTAAAAGAAGAAGATAGATATAGATATAAATCATCGATAGAAGAACCACCGACATTAGAGTTAAAGCCACTTCCAAACCATTTGGAATTTGCTTATTTACATGGTGAATCTGAATTACCTGTAATAATATCGTCTTCTCTTACTGAAAATGAAAAATCTCAACTCATTACTGTGCTAAAAGCTCATAAACCAGCTATTGCATGGAAAATTCATGATATTAAAGGAATAAGTCCTTCGTATTGCACACATAAAATCCTTATGGAAGAAGGTCATAAAACGTATGTGCAACGCCAAAGAAGACTAAATTCTAATATGCAAGATGTTGTTAATAAAGAAATTATTAAACTGCTAGATGCAGGTTTAATTTATCCAATCTCTGATAGTCCATGGGTAAGCCCAGTTCAATGCGTACCTAAGAAAGGTGGCATGACTGTCATCACAAATGAAAAAAATGAGCTTATTCCTACTAGGACTGTAACAGGATGGCGTGTTTGTATTGATTATAGAAAATTAAATGATGCCACCAGAAAAGATCACTTTCCCTTACCTTTTATTGATCAAATGTTGGAAAGATTAGCCGGAAATAGTTACTATTGTTTTCTTGACGGTTTTTCCGGATACTTTCAAATTCCAATAGCACTCGAAGATCAAGAGAAAACCACATTCACGTGCCCTTATGGTACTTTTGCTTACAAACGCATGCCATTTGGACTTTGCAACGCCCCTGCAACCTTTCAAAGGTGCATGATGGCGATTTTTCACGACATGATAGAAGAATGCATGGAAGTTTTCATGGATGACTTTTCAGTCTTCGGTGATACATTTGAATCATGTCTAGTTAATCTTGAACGAATGCTTATTAGATGCGAACAATCAAATCTAGTACTTAATTGGGAGAAATGCCATTTCATGGTTAAAGAAGGCATCGTTCTTGGACATAAAATTTCAAAGGAAGGAATTGAAGTGGATAGAGCTAAAGTAGATGTAATTGCTTTCCACATCCCACCAATGTTAGAGGAGTTAGGAGTTTTCTCGGGTATGCCGGTTTTTACCGACGTTTCATAAAAGATTTTTCTAAAATTGCCACTCCTATGAATAAACTCCTAGAAAAAGATGCTCCATTCATCTTTTTTCAGATGAATGTATCAAATCTTTTAATATTCTTAAAGAAAAACTCACTAATGCGCCGATCATGATAACTCCAAATTGGAATCTACCATTTGAACTAATGTGCGATGCAAGTGATTTTGCAATGGGAGCCATTTTAGGACAAAGGATTGAAAAATGATTTCAACCTATATATTATGCTAGTAAGACGTTACAAGGAGCACAAATGAATTATACAACTACTGAAAAAGAACTCCTTGCCATTGTCTTTGCTTTTGACAAATTTCGTTCATATCTCGTTCTAGCTAAAACGGTGGTCTATACCGACCATTCTGCTCTTAGATACTTATTTTCGAAACAAGATGCCACACCACGATTAATCCGTTGGATCTTACTCTTACAAGAGTTTGATATAGAAATCCGAGATAAAAAGGGAGCAGAAAATCTCGCCGCTGATCATCTTTCTCGTCTTGAAAATCCCGAATTAGAAGTTCTAAATGAATAGGCCATACAAGACAACTTTCTTGATGAATATCTATTGAAGATAGATTATAATGAAATTCCATGGTTTGCAGACTATGCAAACTACTTAGTATGTGGATTCCTTGAAAAAGGATTGTCGTACCAAAATTGAAAGAAATTCTTCAGTGATATAAAACACTATTTCTGGGAAGATCCACATTTATTTAAAAGTTGTCCCGATGGAATAATACGCCGATGTGTATTCGGAGATGAAGCCAGTCAAATCTTAAACCATTGTCACACAGGACCAACAGGAGGGCATTATGGGCCTCAACTTACAGTAAGAAAAGTTTACGATGCTGGATTCTATTGGCCTACAATTTTCAAAGACGCACACCTTCTTTGCAAATCCTGTGATGCATGTCAAAGGGCCGGAAAAATAAGTCAACGTGATAAAATGCCACAAAATTTCATTCAAGTATGTGAAGTATTTGACATTTGGGGTATTGACTTTATGGGTCCATTTCCAAAATCTCATAATAATCTCTACATTCTCGTTGCCATTGATTATGTATCTAAATGGGCGGAAGCACAAGCTCTCCCAACTAACGATGCACGAGTTGTAGTCAACTTTTTAAAACGTCTTTTTGCAAGGTTCGGAACACCGAAATCTTTAATAAGTGATCGGGGTACTCATTTTTATAATAATCAACTTGAAAAAGTTCTTAAAAGATATGGAGTAACTCATAAAATCTCAACCGCTTATCATCCACAAACAAGTGGACAAGTTGAAAATACCAACCGAGCTTTAAAACGTATTCTAGAGAAAACCGTAGGATCAAATCCGAAGGAATGGTCCATGAAATTTGAGGATGCACTCTGAGCTTTTAGAACAGCCTACAAAACTCCAATTGGAACCACACCTTTTAAACTCGTTTACGAAAAAGCATGTCATCTTCCAGTAGAAATTGAACACAAAGCATTTTGGGCTTTGAAGACATGTAATCTTGATTTACATGAAGCCGGACGTCTACGATTAAGTCAACTAAACGAATTAGAAGAATTAAGACTTGAGGCATATGAAAATTCCTTAATCTATAAGGAAAGAATGAAGAAATGGCATGATAAAAGAATCAGAAGTTCAAAAGAATTTAAAGAAGGAGACAGAGTTCTTCTTTTCAATTCACGATTCAAGCTATTTCCTGGAAAATTGAAATCAAGATGGTCTGGACCATTAATAGTCAAAAGAGTTTTCCCGTACGGAACAATAGAGTTAATAAATTCAAATGGAATTGAATTTAAAGTTAATGGTCACAGAGTTAAACATTACATACATGGTCCGATGGAAGTTGACAATGAAGTCAATCATAATTTCACCACCCAAGAAAACCTTCAAAATGAAAACATAAATATGTTATCAACAACATATGAAAAATCAAAATTGGAAAATGGGGAGGATTCAAATTGGAGTGATGAAGAAGAATTCCTATATAAACCTCCCATTCCAAGAAATGAAGAAAAATGAGAATAAGAAGTTGAAATAGAAGTGAAAGTACCAAGAAAAGAACACCCGAAAAAGGTTTACAAACCAACTCGACTTACTAAAGTAGGAGACCCGGGCGAATTTATCATTTCTTGCTTGCTTAATGATGGTGCTATATATAATGGACTCGCAGATTTAGGAGCAAGTGCAAATATTATGCCTCTTTCCTTATACAAAAGATTAGGTATGGGTAAATTAAAACCAACCAAAATAGGTGTTCAATCATTTGACCTAACCATTAAGCACCCGGTTGGAATAGCAAATAATTTACTTGTTAACGTGGGAAGTTTGACCTTTGTTGCAAACTTCATAGTTATTAATATGGAGGAAAATCTTGATATTCCTCTAATTTTAGGTCGCCCATTTTTAGCAACCACCGAGACGTTCATTGATGTAAGAGAAGGTAGAATGACACTTAAGGATGGTAATAAATCGATCACCTTTGTGAACTGAAAGTTTAGATCTCCACCAACCAAAACTGTTAGACCAATAAAAACGCATAAGTGTAGGGAAGATGAAGAAACACTCAATGATGATCAGATCACAAAGAACCCCGTTGATGATACAAAATTAGATGAACCCGTTTTTAGCAGTTCAACGAAGAAACTTTATAAACGGATTCACGATGCTAGGATTAAGGGAAACTTTAAGTTATGTAACCGATTAGTATCCAATTTATCGCCAAAAGAAAAGGCGATGTTAGTTGAATTTGTGAAAGTTACGGAGGAAATCAACAAATGGATTGAAGCAAAATTCAGAGATATACAAGTTGTTGATGAACCAATTGACAATGAAGTTAATCACAAATTCGATACCAAATCTAACTAAGTATGGGGAGAATCGAATCTTTTTAGGGTAATATATATTTCTGTTAGAGTTAGATTTTCTATTTTCGTGTAGTTTCCAAGAATGGAATCCGAATGGTCTTTCCCTAGCAGACCCTAAAGAACTAGTCTTCTCCCCCCATTCTAAATTTTTATTTTTTTTTGGGTTTTACGAGATGAAGAATTCCTTTGATCTGAACCATGGTCTAATGCTACACGCTTTGATTACTAAACGTAATAATGACACACTTCCGAGTGATCTGGTGTCAGTAACTAGAAGCAAATGTGACGAAGTAAGGAAAGAACTTAGGAAAGATCATCATAAGATACATTTTGGTAAAAGGAAAATCAAAATCCGCAACGAAAAGAAGAGCACGACATCGTGAAAGATGTTATAAATGCGGAAAATGGTCACACGAAGGTAAATATTCAAATAATCGAACATATTCAAATACTGAATTTGTTACTCTATGCAGAGAAGGACCGTTTATATGTTTAGAAGAAAAGATATTAAAGATTCGAGGTTATGCTTACGTAGCTATGGAGAACCAAATCACACGACTCTCCTATGAGTCGGCTAAAGCAGGTCTCTGAGAAATCTTTCTCACAGGTAAGTATGTACAGTTTTTATTTTTATTGCTTTTAACCTTTTGATAATAAACGCTGAATCGTTCGCTATAAAGTATTAAATTGGTATTCAATAAAATTAGGTATGCGTAACCGAAATTATTGATATCATACAAAAATTTATTACATCACTGCGAAATTTACCGTTTATTCTTAAGGTATAAATATCTTTAATCAATCAACCCAAAATATTTCAAAAATTCGTCAGGAGTAAAACTAGGTAATATAGTCGAAATTACTTTACCGAAAAGAGGGGCGTATATTTTTGATAATATTTGATTGATTAAAGTGGGATAAAAGACCAAAAAGATTTTTAATTTTTAATTTTTACCATGTTTTTAAAACTAATATATAAATATTAAATTAATATTGTAAACTTTTTAAAATCAATATATTTAAGTTTGTAAATATTTAAAAAATTAATATTTTTAATATAAGTTTGTATGTATAAAAACAA
This sequence comes from Rutidosis leptorrhynchoides, assembly GCF_046630445.1. Classification (NCBI taxonomy): domain Eukaryota; kingdom Viridiplantae; phylum Streptophyta; class Magnoliopsida; order Asterales; family Asteraceae; genus Rutidosis; species Rutidosis leptorrhynchoides. The sequence goes on from NC_092343.1 coordinate 103,828,150, forward strand.
AAATATAATATAAATTTGGTGTGAATTTTTAATTTTAATAATATGAATTTTTAATTTTATGTTTTTTAAATTTAAGTTTGGTGTGAATTTAAAAATAAAAATTTACTTTATTTCTTTAAGTTAAAAATATGATTTTTAAAATTCGTCGTGAGTTGAAAACTAGGTCGTTGAACCGAAATTTCTCTACCCAAGGGAGGGACGAGAACTTTTATTATCATTATTTTTAATGTTATTGAATTAAAGTATGCCAAAAACATTAAAAAAAAAAACCTGAAAATCTTTGCTTTTAAAACTGCGCTTAAAAATGACAAATTTTAAAATTTTGTTGAGAGACGGACTAGGACAACGATCCAAAACGTCCTCACTCCTAAAAAGAAACAAATTTTTAAAATTTATTAATTATATGTTTTATTAGTAATGGTTTTTATATAAAAAAAAAATACTAGACCCCCATACGATCGCATGGGGTTTGGCCTTCGACCTCATGCGATCGCATGAGGTCCAAAAACTGGTCAGGAGCATAAAGCTCATCGACCTGCTGCTGCTGCTCCACATTTTACACACACATACACGAGCATATACACATATTATCACCAAAAATCACCATTTTTCACCCAAATTTCACCAAATTTCATCCTACAATCCGTTACAATCTTGCCTAGGTTTGGATTATTCAACAAAAAGGTAAAAATTACACCCCTAAACTCTTAAATTTTCTAGTTTTTGTGATATTTAATAATATTTTACCTAATTTAATTTTGTTAATTTCTAGTGTAATTAGTGTTAAATTGTTAGTATATTATGCATGTATAACCTAGATTGATGTTATTTAACATGATTTGAAGCCAAAAACTTCAAAATTTTTAGAAATCTAGGGTTTGTGTTCTTGAGCAATTTGGGGCTTTTTGATATAAACAGGTTATGGCCGATTTTTGTCATGAATTATTGCTAAATTAAGTAGTGTAACATGTTTAGGTAGCTAAATGATTCAAACTTTAATCCTAAACATGATTTTTGAGAATTAAAGTGGACTTTTTAGGTATAAAATTCATGAACTTGATTAAATTGATGTAAATGCCATTTGAAACTTGTTTAATTGCTAGTAATGGTTGTTTTAACATGTTATTTGAGTTGAATGCTTATGAACTTTGTAAACATTTTCATATATGCTTATTTGAAAAAGTGTAGAATTGTAAAAATTGTGAAAATGCGTATAAGTTTAATTTTGATTTAACATGTTATTGTAATTGTGTTAATTTTGAAATTTTGCTAATACTAATGCATATTTGGATGCACAAATTTTGTGTTTAATGTGTTTTGCAGAGATTTACTAATACTGATGGTACATCATCATCATCTAGACAACCTGCTCCAGAACCTGAACCGGAAATGCAATATGAACCGGAGCAACAACAGGAACACCAACAACAACCTGATCAACACGTACCTTATTATGATCCGTATCAAGAATATGTTGATGCTTACATAGTATTTCTGATGCATCCGATAGTAGCAGATCCGACGATTCATGAAGAACAGTTGCATCCCAATCTAAGATTTGATCGAAGATGGAAAGATTACCCGACATATCAAAGTAACAAATTCAAACTGGTACCGAAAAATGTAGAAGTGCCAAGGGTAATCGATTGGGAGCCTTTGGAAAGGGTCCAACTTGCTAACTCAGTTAGACAGCATTTGATCCAAAGGGTAAAACAGCGCATTTTCAAAGACTGGCATTAAATTCAGCAAAAACTACTAATTTTGACGACAAAACGAAAAACAAATGTGATGTAACAACAAGACAGAATGAACAAATGATGTACACCATTTATCATTCAACAAACAAACGCCAATATGTTTGGAAACTTTGGTAAAATTTAATCATTTTTCTACGCTAATCACCCTCAATAATTTAATCTGTTACTGATTTCTTGCAAATGAGGGCATTGCAAGATCTTAAGTGTGGGAAGGGGTTAAATTCTTTCAGATTTTTTAATTTTTTTTTACTTATACACTTGGTTACCATTTAAAAATACAAGTAACGCAGTAGTTATATTAGAATATAGTGCTCTCTGATAATAAAGAATAGCCCTAGTCTTATATACTGACTACCAAATTCTAGTAAAAATTTTTCAAAATTTTCCATTAAATGAACTCAAAATCATGTTTATACATATTTATGAACGATAAAACTAGGTGTTAACACCGAAATTATTATTACCTCGGAAAGGACATAAATTGAGAAACAACCCAAAATGTTAGAATTCATTTAAAATGGAATAGAGGACAATAAAAAGGCAAAGAAAATAAAAGCCAAGTGTGGGAAAATTCATCAAGTTATTTAATACATATGTCACATATTTTTGTACAAATAACTGAAGATACTTTTGTTTTGGACAATTTTATCAGTTTTACCCAATTTCTTATAATATATTTGAAAGAAAGATGGATCTATACGATGAATCAATTCCATCATTAAAAGGAAGTAAAGTCTTCCGAAAAAGAAACGCGCTTCTTGATTTAGGTCAGGAAGTTGTCGTCCAGACCAGTTGTAGAGTCTACGAAAAACCTTGAAAAGTTTTCTCGAAAATCAGCTGGAAATCCACGGACCTCAGCATCAAACAGGGTTGCTAAGTGGTCAGACTTATCCTAACCATGAGAGGAACTGTCTCGTAAAATAGGGAGGGCGCTGTGCAAATTAGCTTGATAAGACTAATGAATCAGACCCCCAAAAAGGATAATCTCCTTAAAGATCAAAAATAAGATTTTAAGCCTGATATTACTCAATCCTTGAGATTGACTTTTAAAGATTGAGAATTACAAACTCATGGAATTCGATGATATCTAAACTCGAGCTTGAACGAGAAAATATATTGATCAAAATTACAAACCGATTTGTTTTCTAAAAAATCCATTTTTAATGCGTTCATTACCATTGAACGTAAAATTCTAGGAATTCACCTGGAATTCATTAGGTCACCTGAACCAAATCGGGTGTTAACCGTAAGAACGGTGGTTGCATAGCATGGTCGAAGACAAGACCTTGTGCCAGACTGAAAAACTATAGGGTGAGCTTTACTATTGCTCCTACCAAGGATAGTAATTGTATCCAACACGTTATAGACCATAATTAAAAGCATGTCAGGGGACATTGCCTTAACAGTTGCTTGTTCAACGCTTTCCTTTATAACCGGACGGTAGTTTACCGAAAGGTAATATACGGAGCAAGTATATTGGACGTGTTGCTTTCCTAATACAAGGTTAGCAAGTGGGTGACACAAAATCGCAAGCTTTGAGCTAAAATTTTCAAATCTGAAACCCACCAAACCCACAAAAACAATTTGCAAACACCGGTGAAGGGTTATTCCGGAAAACTTATCTAGGGTGAAGCTAGATTTAATTTTCAAAAGATCAAATGTTTTCATAAAGATCCAATTTCCTTAAGGATCTAAATTTTTATAGTCATGTGGGACTGTAAACCACATCATTACTACCATTGTTCATACCGCCGTATAGAAATCACTGATGTGCAAAGTGTGAGGAATAAAGAAGTGATTCTAGTATGTTTTTATTTCAAGACTATATTGCTTGAGGACAAGCAACGCTCAAGTGTGAGAATATTTGATAATGCTAAAAAATGAACATATATTTCATAATGTTAGCGAATGTTGTAAGGGTGTAAGTCGAAATTCTGTCCGTGTAATGCTACGCTATTATTAATCATTGTAAGTTATGTTCAACCTTTTTAAATTAATGTCTCATAGCTAAGTTATTATTATGCTTATTTAAGCCGAAGTAATCATGATGTTGGGCTAAATATTAAAATTGGGTAATTGGACTTTGTACCATAATTGGGGTTTGGACAAAAAAACGACACTTGTGGAAATTAGACTATGGGCTATTAATGGGCTTTATATTAACTAAACGATACCTCGTTAATTTAATATATAGACTTATAATTTGACGTATTTATATATAACCATGTATGCTTGACTGGGTACGGTGGGCGGGATATCTATAAATACCAATAATTATTCATTTGACCGGACACGGAACTGGATTAATAGTTAATAGACTTGTTGAAACAGGGGTGGATTACATTCAAGGGTAATTGGTGTAATTGTTAACAAAGTAGTAAAACCTTGGACTACACGCAGTCAATAACCTGGTGTATTCATTAAACAAAGTATTAAGACCTTGTTACAATTCGAATCCCCAATTAGTTGGAATATTTGACTTCGAGAATAAGAATAATTTGACGAAGACTTCCGCACTTTATGATTATGACTGATGGACTATTATGGACATATCGAATAATCCAGGACAAAGAACAATTAACCCATGGTAATAAACTAAAATCAAGACGTCAAACATCATGATTACGGAAGTTTAAATAAGCATAATTTCTTTATTTCATATATAATTTCCTGTATTTCATATTTAATTGTACTTTTAATTATCGCACTTCAATTTATTGTCATTTTAATTATCGTACTTTTTAATTATCGCAATTTTATTTACCGTTATTTTATTTATCGCACTTTAATTATTGTCATTTACTTTACGCTTTAAATTAAGTTATATTTATTTTTAATAGTTTACATTAGGTTTTAACTGCGACTAAAGTTTTAAAATCGACAAACCGGTCATTAAACGGTAAAAACCCCCTTTTATAATAATAATAATACTACTTATATATATTTTTGTATTTTTACAATTATAAGTTAAAAAATATAGCGTTAAACTTGGCGAGTTCCCTGTGGACGAACCGGACTTACTAAAAACTACACTACTATACAATTAGGTACACTGCCTATAAGTGTTGTAGCAAAGTTTAGGTATATCCATTCTATAAATAAATAAATATCTTGTGTAAAATTGTATCGTATTTAATAGTATTTCCTTGTAAAAATATAACTATTTTGTATACACCTCTACGCACACCATCGGTTTAGGGAGCTAGCAATAAAACAAATTACATATTTGGAATCCTCTCTTCGTCCTCTATAATTTGATACCAACTTCATCTCGATTGGGTAACATTTTTAAAACTCTAGATTTTCTCAAATTCGTGTTTTTGACTTGAAATGGTGTTAGTTAGTGTTTATGGCTCGTGTCTAACATGAATATATGATTTATTTGCTCGATTTGTTGTTTTTAGTAACTAGTTTGAATATTTGAAATGGGTGTGCTTAATCTTGAGTTTTGGGTGATTAAATGTTGTTAAATTGTTAAAGTTCATGTTTTAATTGTGTTACTAGTATCACTAGCTTCGTTTTGATGTATAGGTTGATTAAGAAAACTTCAAACACATGAATATTGATTTTCTGAGTTTTGGTTAGGGTTTGATAACTCTTAAAATGGACTTTTGATGATTTGAATGCCATGAAATATTGTTGGTAAGTGTTTGGTTGGATTGTATGCTTGATTACCTTCGAAACGGCATACCATACATGTAAATTGGTTGCCCGAATCATGAAATGCATTTTGCGGACTTTGATTATGAACATTTAATGATCACTTGACGAGTTTTCGGCCATTGTAAATGATGTCATTGTTTGATGATATATGTTTAGTTGTATTCCTTGTCAAAATACATTTCCGATGACATAAGATACATGCTTTAATCATTTGCGGATCATAAATTGTGAATGTTTGATGTTTGGTTCTTGCATTTGTGTGATTTCAGCAAAGCAGGCCTGAGTACCATTTTGGACGCCGTCCAACCTTTGGGACGCCGTCCAGTCCTTTATTGCTGGACGCCGTCCAGTCCTTTATTGCTGGACGCCGTCCAACCTTTTTGGATGCCGTCCAGATGGCCTATCAGATGCTGTCCAACTTGGTCTTTTTACGAAAAATTTTTGCTATGCTACGCACCTCCGATTCACATGTAACTTGTTCTAACATGCTCATATATGATTAAAAACCTCAGAAAAATAGTTCGAGACCCGACCCGAACGTGTTGACTTTGGCCCGACCAAGTTTGACTTTTAGCCAAACTTAACCGGATACTTATACAATCTTTCTAACTTGCTTCTATGCTAGTATCTTGCATGAAACTTGACAATTTGATTCACATGCTACATAATCGAGTCGTAACGAGCCATAGGACTAATTGAACACATTTCGCCCGACCTTGTGTCGTAACCGGTAATTAATACAACTTACTTGTTTAGGTCAAGGCTAAGCAACTTTCATGCACACGTTTACTTTGTGAAGTACATTTATACTCGTGCACTCGAGGTGAGATCATAGTCCCACATTTTCAACAACTTGGCTACTTGGCTACTTGATACATGCTTCCGCACACTTTGATTACTTGCTTGAGGTCAAGCATACATGCATACGCTAGTGATAGCACCTTTGGATTCAAACTTAAAGCATACATACTTACGCTATTTATAGCAACCGTGATTTTCAACTTATTATGTCGCAAGTTATATCATTTATACATTATACTTTTGTAAACTTAAACTTATTGTCGATCCGTTTGGTAAACTAAACTTTGTAAGTCTTGTACGTTTCAAATGAATGCGACATAATTTTGGTCAAACGCATCTCATATAGGGACTATGACCACGCAACGGGACCTAAGTTAACGGTGGCGTCAATGACGATTTTGTCGGGTCGTTACAGATGGTATCAGAGCGTTGGTTGTAGGGAACTAGGATATGCATTAGTGTGTCTGACAGAGTCGTTAGGACGCATTAGTGAATCTAGACTACAACCGGATAGTTAACTATTGCATTCTGACCTACATTTGCTATAGATAGCACTTACTTGACTACTTGTGCATTATACTTGAATCATTCTTAGGCAAACTTTTTAATGGTACCAAACTTTCATCATACGAATCCGTATTCTGCCACTTTCTGGTAACACACGTAAATTCAAGATTCATATGCGTAAGGATGACGACGACTTCATTAGTCACACTTGTTCGAGAACTCTGTCTCCCAGATTATTATTCACCATCGTTTCAACTTACTATCGTTGTCACACCGGTGTTCCTTACTATCTACCACTTTTTGTTACTACCCCCACTACTCTAGGTGAGTATCGTCATCACTATTTTTATCACTACGGTTGCGTACTATTCGTTATCATGATTCGTTACACTTCTCGTACCGGAATACATTATTGTTTGACTTGAACCGCATTGACGTGAACAATCATTATACATTTCCCTCGGGGAACGCTTCTTTAGAGTTGCACTAATTCTTTCGATTCAATACGAGTCACGTTAGAGACGTCGTTACACTTTGTCCATTTTAAAACTTCACGATTACACGAACTTGAATCTATGGAGTGATGTGGGAATGGAGGTATGAGTTAGCGTAATATAACGACACTCGATCAACGTGGTTATATTACGGTAAGTCATACCAAAGTTCTAATGACTCGTGATGGTGATTGGACTCGATCAACCTAATCACTGACATGTGCCATGTACATGACTTCATTTTTCTGGTTTTGATATCCGAAAACTCTGAGAATACTGACAACAACCATACCCGGGACACATCTTCGATTATTGTCGAACCATATTTATTCTTCCGAATGAATGACAAATTCTTCCGACTTCAAACATATGTTATACGCGTATACTATCTTGTTTTCTTACAGTTTATCGACGAACTACAATATGCTTGTTATGCTCACATCGAGGCGGAAACTTCTCTCGCCTTACACTCGTACTTCCGTTTAAGGAAATCCTTTTATCTAAATTCTCAATGGAGAGAGAGAGACTCTTCACATTATACTAGTATTCGCCTCGAGGGTGAATAGTCCTATCGAACGTTTTCGGAGACCGATAAATCTTCCGCGACGTGAAATTCTTGAGAAACAAAAACTTGTTCAAAATATATCTTGAGGAGATATACTTCGTTTCGGATCGAGATCCTCGTTCACTTCTAAATTTCGGGGTACTTTACAAAAAGCCTCGGGACCACGTTTAAACATGAGTACAACACATCAACCACATCCTGAAGGACCAAACAAACATATGATTCAAACCTTGGAAACTATAATACGAGTTCGTGTTATCGACTTCAAATTTACTTGAGAAAAGTATTTGCCTTTAGCCGAATTCTAGTACTACCATAATTTTTATTCGGGTATTAACGCCACACCTTTCAAAAACTCATATAGCCGCCATTGTCGTCTTCTTAATTGTTGAACCGAAGTAGGTGACAAGCAAACCACCGGAATGGAACTCATTCATGAAATAATCGTTAAGATCGTTCAAATCCGAGAAAGGCTCAAGACGGCCCGTAGTCGCCAAAAGAGCTACGCCGGTGTTAGACGAAAACCTTTCTAATTCCAAGTGGGTAACTGCATAACGTTAAAAGTTGAACCTTAGAAAGGTGTAATCCATTTCGGGAAATGTAGAAAGCTAAACCCGCGATATTTTAATCCTTTGAAAATCTTGGGGCGTTTTGGACCCGTTGCTTACCGTTTAGATTTTCAGACTCATTTGAGTCTCCGTTCATCCTACATTCTATGTATCAAACTTAAAGACGTGTCCTGCGAAACAAGAACTCGTTATTCTTTTCGATGAGCTTACTATCGATGATAAACTTCACTTCCTAGGAGGACCGGTTGAAACTATGAATCGTGAAACCAAATTTTGAAACAAAGTAAAACCCCGATTTTTGAAGTTTGTTGAAATGCCCAAGGAAGTACCTTCACTTATCCGTAGATTTGACTACACAAGATCTCGAGGAAGAAACAACGACGATTACTTCCAACTAAATTTCGGGACGAAATTTCTTTTAAGGTGTAGGTAATGTAACATCCCGCATTTTTTCGTTAAATTATTTTAACGCCTTTTTTTTAGATAATATCTTCTGTTATCTAAATTCGTACTTTTCGTTGACTAACGTTCTAATATTTCCGTTATTTAATTATAACATCACTCGTTTACTCGAGCGTTTTTAAAATATTCGTTCGGTAAAATTCCGCACCCACTTTTAAACTTGAGGGACCAATATTGCCAAGAGACCAAAGGTGTGACTAGGTCAAATGGTCAACACCTTCCTCATCCATTCATTCATCCACCTCTTTCTTTCTTTCTTACTTCCTTTTTCTCTCAAGAACACAAACAAGAATTCATCATCTAAATTCGGTTGATAATGCTAAAAAACGAACATATATTTCATAACATTATCCCTCAAGAAAGACAAGCTTTTAGTTGCAATTGTTCTATTTACAAGTAATATTCGTTTAAATAATAAAAGGTGATTCGACGAATTGAAGACGCAAACGACCAAAAAGCTCAAAAGTACAAATTACAATCAAAGTGGTTCTAATTATTGATGAGAAACGTCTCAAAATTACAAGAGTACAAGCCGCAAAACGCAAAATACAAGATATTAAATTGTAAACAAGGACGTTCGAAAATCCGGAACCGGGACCAGAGTCAACTCTCAACGCTCGACGCAACGGACTAAAAATTACAAGTCAACTATGCACATGAATATAATATAATATTTAAATAATTCTATAAATTATTTTTATATTATATTATTATTAAAAAACCGTCGGCAAGAAAGCAAACAAAGCAATGTGAGCTGGATCCTACCTCCATGCGATCGAATGGCCTGTAGGCTTAATATCCATGCGATCGCATGGGCCACTTTTTGTGGCCACATGCCTATAAATTTCGCAGTTTTGAGCGAACTTAAACACATCTTTTTCTCTTCACCTATCAACGTATATATATATATATATATATATATATATATATATATATATATATATATATATATTATAATTTTAATTTTAATTTTAATTCTAATAATTAGGGTATGTTAGCGAATGTTGTAAGGGTGTAAGTCGAAATTATGTCCGTGTAACGCTACGCTATTATTAATCATTGTAAGTTATGTTCAACCTTTTTAAATTAATGTCTCGTAGCTAAGTTATTATTATGCTTATTTAAGCCGAAGTAATCGTGATGTTGGGCTAAATATTAAAATTGGGTAATTGAGCTTTGTACCATAATTGGGGTTTGGACAAAAGAACGACACTTGTGGAAATTAGACTATGGGCTATTAATGGGCTTTATATTAACTAAACGATACCTCGTTAATTTAATATATAGACTTATAATTTGACGTATTTATATATAACCACATACGCTTGACTGGGTACGGTGGGCGGGATATCTATAAATACCAATAATTATTCATTTGACCGGACACGGAACTGGATTAATAGTTAATAGACTTGTTGAAACAGGGGTGGATTACATTCAAGGGTAATTGGTGTAATTGTTAACAAAGTAGTAAAACCTTGGACTACACGCAGTCGATAACCTGGTGTATTCATTAAACAAAGTATTAAGACCTTGTTACAATTCGAATCCCCAATTAGTTGGAATATTTGACTTCGGGAATAAGAATAATTTGACGAAGACTTCCGCACTTTATGATTATGACTGATGGACTATTATGGACAAATCCGTATGGACATATCGAATAATCCAGGACAAAGAACAATTAACCCATGGTAATAAACTAAAATCAACACGTCAAACATCATGATTATGGAAGTTTAAATAAGCATAATTCCTTTATTTCATATTTAATTGCACTTTTAATTATCGCACTTCAATTTATTGTCATTTTAATTATCGTACTTTTTAATTATCGCAATTTTATTTACCGTTATTTTATTTATCGCACTTTAATTATTATCATTTACTTTACGCTTTAAATTAAGTTATATTTATTTTTAATAGTTTACATTAGGTTTTAACTGCGACTAAAGTTTTAAAATCGACAAATCGGTCATTAAACGGTAAAAACCCCCTTTTATAATAATAATACTACTTATATATATTTTTGTATTTTTACAATTATAAGTTAAAAAATATAGCGTTAAACTTTGCGAGTTCCCTGTGGACGAACCGGACTTACTAAAAACTACACTACTGTACAATTAGGTACACTACCTATAAGTGTTGTAGCAAGGTTTAGGTATATCCATTCTATAAATAAATAAATATCTTGTGTAAAATTGTATCGTATTTAATAGTATTTCCTTGTAAAAATATAACTATTTTGTATACACCTCTACGCACACCAAGTATTTTTGGCGCCGTTGCCGGGGATCGAAAACGCCAAAAGCGCAACGCTATATATATAAAAAAAATTGAAAAAAGACTTTACTTCTTTTTAATTTACTTTTGTAAAAATACGCTTTTGTAAAAATACGTTTTAATTATTAAAAATACAAAAACCATAAAAAGAATAACAATATATTTATATTTTTAAGAGTTTGATAAAATATATAAATTATAAATATTTCTATTTCTATTTTTAGTTTGTAAAAATATAAGTTTTTATTTAATTTATATAAATATTTTATATAAATATTAAAACAGAATTTTAAAATATATATATATATATATATATATATATATATATATATATATATATATATATATATATATATATATATATATATATATATATATATATATATATATATATGTATATATATATGTATATATATAAAACCAATCGGCCCGAGAACTGTAGCAGCCCAGATCCTGGCCCGAAACCCTAATCCATGCGACCGCATGGATTTAAAACGAACAAACCATGCGATCGCATGACTGGCTCTGACACGCCAGGTTTGACCTACAACAGCATTAATTACGGGGTAATTATTATTATTATTATTAATTAAAACCCTAATTAGGGTTAGTGTATTTAATTAGTTTTTATTTTAGTTTTAGTATTTAATTTGTGTTATTTAGTTTAATTAGTTTTAATAAATTATAAAATTAATACTTTTATAAAATAAATAATATAAAATTAATATTTTTACAAAAATTGTACTTTTTACAACTTCAAGTTTATTTTTATATTTTGTATCTTTTTATTTGTTTTAGCGTAATATTTGTATTTTTTCGCTCGTAATTAGTTTTAAGTCATAGTTTTTGCCGTAGTTACTTTTATTTCTAGATTCTTAGGCTTTGCCGTAACATCCCTTAAGTGCTTTTTCTTTAGACTAAGATTTAAGTGCTTTAGAATTTTTCGACGCCGTTTTAAGATTTTAGTACTTTTTAAGATAATGCCGTTTTAGATTTAGAATTTCTCTAAGCTTTAATACCTTCAGACGCAACTTTTAATTTTTAGTTTTTAATTTTAAGTTTCGACGCGCTACGTTCTTTTTATTATTTTTCGATGCTTATTTTTCGACCTTTTATTTTTCGACGCGCTCTTTTTCTTTCTTATTTTTCGCCGCTCTAGTTTTTAGGACTTAGAATTTTTCTATTTCTTCTCTAAATTTCTTTAAACTTCAACGAAAAATTATTTTAAGTGGTTAAATTGATAGACATCCAAAATTTTCTGGTTCGTAGTAATAGTTGAATTTGTTAGTGGCTGAGTTGTGAGCTTCCGATTTAAAGGGTTCTGGCTCCCTGCTACATCTTTTGGCTATTCGAAACGTAGGCAAAATCAGAAAAGTCTATTAATTTGATAACTTATATAATTTTTATCTTTTATAACTAATAGGATATTCAGTGAATGCACCGAGCAAAACGTTCACCACCTTTCATACGTTCACCACCTGTAACCAGATCAAGACATCTAGCCAATATTGTCGCCGTTGATTTTTCTTTAGAATCGTCATCAAGTCGACCAAGTACTCCAATTCAAATTTTCGATAATCCATTTTTTGAACCCGACCTCACAATTGAGAATCCGGAGGATATTCAGGGACAATTCAGAGATCCTGAACCACTAATCTTTCCTCCGGAACCACCAATCATTCAAACGGAGATTGTCGAGGAACAACCTATTAAATCAGAATCCTCTAGTGATTCAGATTCAACAAATTCAATCATGAAAAATCTAGAACCTCTAAGTATGAAAGACCGAATGCGAGCTAAACGCACTGGCCAAGGTCACGCAATTACTCAACCAGACATCAATGCGCCAGATTATGAAATCAAAGGACAAATCCTACACATGGTAACTAATCAATGCCAATTTAGTGGTCCGCCGAAGGAAGATCCAAACGAACATCTTCGTACATTTAATAGGATCTGTACACTATTTAAAATAAGAGAAGTGGAGGATGAGCAGATATATCTCATGTTATTTCTCTGGACTTTAAAGGGAGAAGCCAAAGATTGGTTAGAATCGTTACCTGAAGGGGCGATTGATACATGGGACGTTTTAGTTGAAAAATTTCTTAAACAATTCTTTCCGGCATCTAAAGCCGTGAGACTTCAAGAAGAAATTGTTACGTTCACACAAAAACCAAATGAAACTCTATATGAGGCGTGGACAAGATTTGGAAAGTTATTAAGAGGATGTCCGCAACATGGTTTAGACACCTGTCAAATAGTACAAATATTCTACCAAGGATGCGACATCACTACAAGAAAAGACATAGATATAGCAGCTGGTGGTTCCGTTATGAAGAAAACCGCAGCTGACGCTTACAAAATTATTGATAACACTGCTTCCCACTCACATGAGTGGCATCAAGAAAAAGATATCGTTAAATCATCTAAAGCAGCTAGAGCCGATTCTAGCCATGACTTTGATTCCATTTCCGCAAAGATAGATGCTGTCGAGAGACGAATGGAAAAGATGACTAAAGATATCCACTCAATACGAATTAGTTGTGAGCAGTGTGGAGGACCACATTTGACAAAAGATTGTCTCAGTATTGAACTAACAATGGAACAAAGAGAGAATGTTTCATACATAAACCAAAGGCCTGAAAATAATTATCAGAATAATTATCAACCGCCAAGACCAATCTACAATCAAAATCAAAATTATAACCGAAATGTTCCATATAACAACCAACAAGGTCCTAACAATCAACAAGTATCCAATAATACTTACAATCAGCAAAGACCTATTTTTCAAAACAAACCACCACAAACCGATGATAAAAAGCCAAATTTAGAAGATATGATGTCGAAGCTAGTTGAATCTCAAACTCAGTTTTTCACATCTCAGAAACAAACCAATGAACAAAATGCTCAAGCATTTAGAAATCAACAAGCTTCTATTCAAAATTTGGAACAAGAAGTAAGTAACCTAGCAAGGTTTATAGGTGAAAGAAAACCAGGAAGTCTGCCTAGTGATACAAATGCTAACCCCCGGAATGAAACAGCTAAAGCCATTACCACAAGAAGTGGTATTACATTTAAACCACCTGAAATGCCTGTAATTTTTGATGACACTATTCCTACTTCACAAGAACCACAATCTGAGTAAGATAAGGAAACAGAACCGGTAGTTGAAAAGGTTAATGAAGATAACACAATTAAGGCTAAACCTTATGTTAAACCATACCAACCACCACTTCCTTACCCGAGTAAAATGAGAAAAGAGAGACTTGAAGCCGAGCAATCCAAATTCTTGGATATGTTGATGTTATGCTAAGGTGTATAAAATACTATTAAATTTTACAAGGAAATACTATTAAATACGTTACAATTTTATAAAAGATATTTATTATTTATTTACAGATGGGATATACCTAAACCTTGCTACAACACTATAGGTAGTGTACCTAATCGTAGAGTAGTATAGTTTTTAGTAAGTCCGGTTCATTCCACAGGGAGCGGGCTTATTGTACACTATATTTTAATTAACTATATTTGTACAAAATATTTATAATTATATATAATAATATATAAAAGGGGGTTTACCGTTTAATGACCGGTTTGTCGATTTTATATTTTAAGTCACAATTAAAACCTAATGAAAAATATAAATGACTATAATTTAAGTGCGTAAAATAAAATGCGATAAAAAAAATACGATAATTAAAATGACAATAAATTAAAGTGCGATGAAATAAAATTGCGATAATTAAAAATGTGATAATTAGAAGTGCAATTAAATATGAAAATAAAGGAATTATGCTTATTTAAACTTTCGTAATCATGATGTTTGACGTATTGATTTTATTTTATTCCCATGGGTTAATTGTTCTTTGTCCTGGATTATTCAATATGTCCATCTGGTTTTTGTCCATAACAGTCCATCAGTCATAAATATAAAGTGCGAGTGTCCTCGTCAAATTATCCTTATACCCGAAGTCAAATATTCCAACTAATTGGGGACTTAAACTGTAACAAGGTCTTAATACTTTGTTTAATAATTACACCAGGATATCGACTGCGTGTAACCCAAGTTTTTAATACTTTGTTATCAATTATACCAAGTGTCCTTGTACATAATTTCACCCCTGTTTTAATAATTCCATAGACTATTAATCCATTCCCGTGTCCGATTAAATGAACGATTATTCGTACATATAAATATCCCGCCCATCGTGTCCGATAGAGTGTATATGGTTATTTATAGGTACGTCCAATTGTAAATCTTTATATTAAAATTAACAAACTATCATTTAGTTAAACAAATATAAAGCCCATTAATAGCCCATAATCTAATTTCCACAAGTGTCGTTCTTTTGTCCAAACCCCAATTATGGTACAAAGCCCAATTAACCAATTTTAATTATTTTTAGTCCAACATCATGATTACTTCGTCTTAAATAAGCATAATAATAACTTAAGTACGAGACATCAATTTAAAAAAAAGAACATAGCTTACATTGATTATTTATCGCGTAGTGTTACACGGACAGAGCTTCGACTTTAAAACCCGTAAAATAACCTTTACATAACCCAAACTAATCTAATATAAAACTACCCTATACTATAATATATATATATATATATATATATATATATATATATATATATATATATATATATATATATATATATATATTATTAGAGGAGTATTATTATTATTATTATTATGTTTAAAACTCGTCGAATAAGCTGGCTATTTATAGGACCTGACCAACTTTTTTAGGCCATGAGATCGCATGGGATATGTGCCTTCTGGCCATGCGATCGTATGGTGTCTGGCACCAGCTCACATTCATTTGTTTTTTAGTCTGCCGACACTATTTAATATAATATAAAATATATAAATAATTTATATAATTATTTAAATATTATATTATATTCTTGTGCATAGTAGACTTGTAATTTTTGGTCCGTTGCATCGGGCGTTGATAGTTGGCTCAGGTCCCGGTTTCGGATTTTTGAACGTCCTTTCGTATAATTTAATATCTTGTACTTTGCGTTCCGCAACTTGTACTTTTGTCATTTTTAGACATTTCTCATCAATAAATTGAACCACTTGGATTGTATCTTGTACATTTGAGCTTTTTGGTCATTTGCGTCTTCAAATCGTCGTTTTCGCCTTTTGTCTTCGCACTTATTTAATATAAACGATTACAACTTAAAATAGGACAATTACAACTAAATAATTTACATATTGGGAGGATATTGCTACTAAATATATGTTCATTTGGAGCACTATCAAATATCCCCACACTTGAACGTTGCTTGTCCTCAAGCAATACAGAACTTGAAATTAAATTACACGAATCACTTCTTTATTCTTCACACTTTATACATTAGTGATTTTGATACGGCGGTATAAACAATGATAGTAATGATGTGGTTTACAGTCCCACATGACTATAAAAATTTAGATCCTTAAGGAAATTGGATCTTTATGAAAACATTTGATCTTTTGAAAATTCATTCTAGCTTTTACCCTAGATAAGTTTTCCGGAATACCCCTTCACCGGTGTTTGCAAAATGTTTTTGTGGGTTTTGTGGGTTTCAGATTTGAAAATTTTAGCTCAAAACTTATGGTTTTGTGTCACCCACTTGCTAACCTTGTATTGGAAAAGCAACACGTCCAGTATACTTGTCCCGTATATTACCTTTCGAAAAACTATCGTCCGGTTGTAAAGGAAAGCGATGAATAAGAAATTGTTAAGGCAATGTCTAATGACATGCATTTGTTCATGGTCTAAAACGTGTCGGATGCAATTACTATCCTTTGTAGGAGCAATAGTAAAGATCACCCTATAATTTTTTTCGGTCTGGCACAAGGTCCTGTCTTCGACCATGCTATGCAACCACCGTTCTTACGGTTGACACCCAAATTGGTTCAGGTGACCTAATGAATTCTAGGTGAATTCCTAGGATTTTACGTTCAATGGTAATGAACGCATTAAAAATGGGTTTTCAGAAAACAAATCGGTTTTAATTTGATCAAAATATTTTCTTGTTCAAGCTCGAGTTTAGATATCATCGAATTCCATGAGTTTGTAATTCTCAATCTTTAAGGTCAATCTCTAGGATTGAGTAATATCAGTCTTAAAAGCTGATTTTTAATCTTTAAGGAGATTATCCTTTCTGGAGATCTGATTCATTAGTCTTATCAAGCTAATTTGCACGGCGCCCTCCCCATTTTACGAGACAGATCCTCACATGGTTAGGATAAGTCTGACCACTTGGCGACCCTGTTTGATGCTGAGGTCCGTGGATTTTCTGCTGATTTTAGAGATGACTTTTCTTGATTTTTTGTCAACCTACAGCTGGTCTGGACGACAACTTCTTGACCTAAATCAAGAAGCGCGTGTCTTTTTCGGAAGACTTTACTTCCTTTTAATGATGGAATTGATTCATCGTGTAGATCCATCTATTCTTTCATCTTTATTATAATATTGTGGGTAAAACAGTCAATTTAGTCCAAAACAAAAGCACCTGCAATAACTTTACAGAAACATGTGATAGATAGTTTTTTTAATTGAATAACTTGGTACATTCTCCCCACACTTAGTTTGTTTCTTTGCCTTTTTATTCTCCTTTATTCTATTTTAAATGAATTCAAGTGTTTTAGGGTGTTTCTCAATTTATGTCCTTTCCGAGGTAACGATAATTTCGGTATTAACACCTAGTTTTCATCATTCATAAATATGTATAAACATAATTTTGAATTCATTTATTTGAAAATTTTTAAGATTTTCACAAAAATTTGGCAAATAAACTAAGTGCAAACTCGAGAGAATTTATAACCCTTCCCCACACTTGAGATCATGCAATGCCCTCATTTGCATGAAATCAGACTATAATTATAAATTCACGAGAATGATAAGTGTAGAAAAGTGATTAAAAATACCCAGTTTGTAATTACAAAGCTCGTCGAATGATAGATGGCGCGCCTCATCGTTCATTCCTTCTTGTTTTATCACACATGTTTTTCTTCAAAAACGGTTGCTTTTCTGAACTGTTTGCTAATCTTTAAAAATGCGTCTTTTACCCTAACTTATTATGCATGTTTATTAATGAGTTATGCACTAACCCGAACCCCGAATTTAACGTTAAGTGGGGTTAGACTTCCCCATACTTAGCTGACGACATGTGAAGTCGGTAGAATAAGTTCCACAAATTAGAATAGTGAGCCAGTTATTTACATCTCGGGTGGTGTATAATATATCAATGGGTTTAAAGTTTAGAACCACTCGATCGTCACTACTTAATTCTTTTTTAAGTGTAGCTTTTAGTAAATGGATACGTCTCTTTTCTGGTTCTTGGTCAAATGGATCGATATACACCGACATACATATTTCTATAGGGTGGACAATTCCTAACATTTCCTTTCGTTCATTCTCGGGATCAAGGTTTTCACCTCTATTACCCAATTGGGTGAAATTCGAGGTGTCAATATCTATTACAGCTTGTAGTTTATCTTTGGTAGATGACTCGTCTATTGAGAATATTGGGTTGGAAGGTTGTGGAATGGTGAATTTCGGGATCGAAGCAAATTCTTCTTCATTAATGGTACTTATTGGTCTCACCATTTTGGTCTCGGGGGTAAAATTTTCAACGTTATCGTTTTCCCAAGAGTACCAATTTGTCACCCTTACTTCTTCTTCATTCATTGATGGATCGATGATTTTGTCGGTAGAGGCTAATGTGTCGATATGTTGTGAAATTGGTAAAACTGAATAAAAAGTATCATCGGGATAATTGGTGATTTTGGAGCTCTCGAATTCATCAAAATTCGATGATATGAGATTTTCTTGTACATGACTCCTCAGATCAATAGGTGCGTAATCTGATAGAGTTTCAGCTTGCCTATTTACAAACTCTCTCATTTGTTCATTTTGAGCATCAAGTTCTTCGAGTTTGATTTTCATATAATCTAAAGAATTTTCAGACACATAATTTTTCTCATCTTCTGGTTGTGGAGTTTGGAAATATTCTTGGAAATAATCCCAATTTGAATTGTATTCTTCATAATCGTTCCCTTCAGGTTCCATGGGTTCATAATTTTCCACAGGAACGTAATAATAACATTCCCATGTTGAGTGATAATCTCCACAGATTTCACAACCAGTTATTGTTTCGTCATTCGTGATCCAAGATTGACCGAACGAATTTTCATCAACACCCGTTTGAGAGTATTGATTAAATTGATTTCGGATGTCATAAAGAGTTTCCAAAATATTCTCGAGATTTTCCATAATGCGCTTATTACCAAATTTTAGCTACAATGTGGTGCATTTACTTAATTATCCTATTAGTTATAAAAATAAAAATTATATAAGTTATCAAATTAATAGACTTTTCTGTTTTTGCCCACGTTTCGAATAGCCAATAGATGCAGCAGGGAGCCAGAACCCTTTAAATCGGAAGCTCACAACTCAGCCACTAACAAATCCAACTATTACTACGAAGCAGAAAATTTGGATGTCTATCAATTTAACCGCTTAAAATAATTTTTCGTTTTTGAAATTTTAGAGAAGAAATAGAAAATTCTATGTCCTAAAAACTAGATCGTCGAGAAATAAGAAAGAAAAAGAAGTGCGTCGAAAAACGTCAAAAAATAAAAATGTCGAAAAATAATAGGCGTCGAAAAATAAAAATAAGAAAGTAGCGCGTCGAAACTTAAAAAGGAACTAAAAACTAAGAATTAAAAGTTGCGTCTAAAAATATTAAAGCTTAAAAGGAATACTATATCCCAAAATGGCAATAATTTAAAAAGGTACTAAAATTTATAAACAGCGTCGCAAAATTCTAAAGCACTTAAGTCTTAGTCTAAAGAAAAAGCACTTCAGGGATTTTACGGCAAAGCCTAAAAATCTAGAAATAAAAATAACTATAGTAAAAACTATATTAAAACAAAATACGAGCAAAAAAAAAATACAAATATTACACTAAAACAAATAAAAAGATACAAAATATAAAAATAAACTTAAAGTTGTAAAAAGTACAATTTTTATAAAAATATTATTTTTATATTATTTATTTTATAAAAGTATTAGTTTTATAATTTATTAAAACTAATTAAACTAAAAATACAAATTAATTAAATAAAACTAAAACTAATAATTAAATAAACTAACCTAATTAGGGTTATAATAATAATAATTATAAATTAATTAAAACCCTAAACTGTCAGCTGAGGTTACCAGACCTGTCAACTCAAGCCATGCGATCGCATGGTTTGGAAGTTAAAATCTCATGCGATCGCATGAGGTAGGGTTTCGGGCCAAGAGCTGGGCTGCTACAGTGTTCGGGCCCGAGAGTTTTTATTTAATTTTTTTTTATATTGTTTTTCTAAAAATGATATACAAATATATTTATAAAATATAGTGTTTCGCCGAATCCCCGGCAGCGGCGCCAAAAACTTGATGTTATGCTAAGGGGTATAAAATACTATTAAATTTTACAAGGAAATACTATTAAATACGTTACAATTTTATACAAGATATTTATTATTTATTTACAGATGGGATATACCTAAACCTTGCTACAACACTATAGATAGTGTACCTAATCGTAGAGTAGTATAGTTTTTAGTAAGTCTGGTTCGTTCCACAGGGAGCGGGCTTATTGTACACTATATTTTAATTAACTATATTTGTACAAAATATTTATAATTATATATAATAATATATAAAAGGGGGTTTACCGTTTAATGACCGGTTTTTCGATTTTATATTTTAAGTCACAATTAAAACCTATTGAAAAATATAAATGACTATAATTTAAGTGCGTAAAATAAAATGCGATAAAAAAATACGATAATTAAAATGACAATAAATTAAAGTGCGATGAAATAAAATTGCGATAATTAAAAATTTGATAATTAGAAGTGCAATTAAATATGAAAATAAAGGAATTATGCTTATTTAAACTTCCGTAATCATGATGTTTGACGTGTTGATTTTATTTTATTCCCATGGGTTAATTGTTCTTTGTCCTGGATTATTCAATATGTCCGTCTGGTTTTTGTCCATAACAGTCCATCAGTCATAAATATAAAGTGCGAGTGTCCTCGTCAAATTATCCTTATACCCGAAGTCAAATATTCCAACTAATTGGGGACTTAAACTGTAACAAGGTCTTAATACTTTGTTTAATAATTACACCAGGATATCGACTGCGTGTAACCCAAGGTTTTAATACTTTGTTATCAATTATGCCAAGTGTCCTTGTACATAATTTCACCACTGTTTTAATAATTCCATAGACTATTAATCCATTCCCGTGTCCGGTTAAATGAACGATTATTCGTACATATAAATATCCCACCCATCGTGTCCGATCGAGTGTATATGGTTATTTATAGGTACGTCCAATTGTAAATCTTTATATTAAAATTAACAAACTATCATTTAGTTAAACAAATATAAAGCCCATTAATAGCCCATAATCTAATTTCCACAAGTGTCGTTCTTTTGTCCAAACCCCAATTATGGTACAAAGCCCAATTACCCAATTTTAATTATTTTTAGTCCAACATCATGATTACTTCGTCTTAAATAAGCATAATAATAACTTAAGTACGAGACATCAATTTAAAAAAAAAGAACATAGCTTACATTGATTATTTATCGCGTAGTGTTACACGGACAAAGCTTCGACTTTAAAACCCGTAAAATAACCTTTACATAACCCAAACTAATCTAATATAAAAATACCCTATACTATAATATATATATATATATATATATATATATATATATATATATATATATATATATATATATATATATATATATATATATATATATATATATATATATATATTATTAGAGGAGTATTATTATTATTATGTTTAAAACTCGTCGAATAAGCTGGCTATTTATAGGACCTGACCAACTTTTTCGGGCCATGCGATCGCATGGGATATGTGCCTTCTGGCCAAGCGATCGCATGGTGTCTGGCACCAGCTCACATTCATTTGTTTTTTAGTCTGCCGACACTATTTAATATAATATAAAATATATAAATAATTTATATAATTATTTAAATATTATATTATATTTTTGTGCATAGTAGACTTGTAATTTTTGGTCCGTTGCGTCGGGCGTTGATAGTTGGCTCAGGTCCCGGTTTCGGATTTTTGAACGTCCTTTCGTATAATTTAATATCTTGTACTTTGCGTTCTGCAACTTGTACTTTTGTCATTTTTAGACGTTTCTCATCAATAAATTGAACCACTTGGATTGTATCTTGTACATTTGAGCTTTTTGGTCATTTGCGTCTTCAAATCGTCGTTTTCGCCTTTTGTCTTCGCACTTATTTAATATAAACGATTACAACTTAAAATAGGACAATTACAACTAAATAATTTACATATTGGGAGGATATTGCTACTAAATATATGTTCATTTGGAGCACTATCATATGTTTAAACAAATAAATGTCAATCTTCCTTTCATTGATGTGATTTCAGGAATGCCTAGATATGCTAAATTCTTGAAAGATCTAATCACAAATAGAAAGAAAATGGAAGAACTCTCGGCTGTTACTATGAATGCTAATTGCTCTGCATTACTATTGAATAAGATACCAGAAAAATTATCTGATCCAGGAAGTTTCACGATTCCATGTTTTCTGGGTAGTCTTAGTTCAATAGAAGCATTGGCAGATTTAGGTGCTAGTATAAATTTAATGCCGTATTCACTATACGCTAAACTAGACCTTGGAGAATTGAAACCAACATGAATAAGCATACAACTAGCCGATAGATCAGTAAAATATCCTAGAGGGATAATGAAAAACATGCTAGTTAAAGTTGGTACTTTAGTATTTCCAGTAGATTTTGTTATTCTGGACATGGAAGAAGATTCTCGAGTTCCTCTCATATTAGGAAGACCATTCTTAAACACGGCTAAAGCAATAATAGACGTGTTTGATAAGAAACTGACCCTAATTATAGAGGACGAGAGTGTTACCTTTTCTGTGGATAGAGCCATGCAACAACCGCAATCTCCAGATGATACATGCTATTATATTCAAACTATAGATTCACATGCAGAATTGTTAGAAGAATTTCCAGAATTACAAGGAACAGGAGAGTGTTCTTTAGGAGAAGGAACTGAACCAATTGATGAAACTGAAATGTTAGCCACACTTATGGCTAATGGATATGAACCAACAACAGAAGAAATTCAAATGCTAAAAGAAGAAGATAGATATAGATATAAATCATCGATAGAAGAACCACCGACATTAGAGTTAAAGCCACTTCCAAACCATTTGGAATTTGCTTATTTACATGGTGAATCTGAATTACCTGTAATAATATCGTCTTCTCTTACTGAAAATGAAAAATCTCAACTCATTACTGTGCTAAAAGCTCATAAACCAGCTATTGCATGGAAAATTCATGATATTAAAGGAATAAGTCCTTCGTATTGCACACATAAAATCCTTATGGAAGAAGGTCATAAAACGTATGTGCAACGCCAAAGAAGACTAAATTCTAATATGCAAGATGTTGTTAATAAAGAAATTATTAAACTGCTAGATGCAGGTTTAATTTATCCAATCTCTGATAGTCCATGGGTAAGCCCAGTTCAATGCGTACCTAAGAAAGGTGGCATGACTGTCATCACAAATGAAAAAAATGAGCTTATTCCTACTAGGACTGTAACAGGATGGCGTGTTTGTATTGATTATAGAAAATTAAATGATGCCACCAGAAAAGATCACTTTCCCTTACCTTTTATTGATCAAATGTTGGAAAGATTAGCCGGAAATAGTTACTATTGTTTTCTTGACGGTTTTTCCGGATACTTTCAAATTCCAATAGCACTCGAAGATCAAGAGAAAACCACATTCACGTGCCCTTATGGTACTTTTGCTTACAAACGCATGCCATTTGGACTTTGCAACGCCCCTGCAACCTTTCAAAGGTGCATGATGGCGATTTTTCACGACATGATAGAAGAATGCATGGAAGTTTTCATGGATGACTTTTCAGTCTTCGGTGATACATTTGAATCATGTCTAGTTAATCTTGAACGAATGCTTATTAGATGCGAACAATCAAATCTAGTACTTAATTGGGAGAAATGTCATTTCATGGTTAAAGAAGGCATCGTTCTTGGACATAAAATTTCAAAGGAAGGAATTGAAGTGGATAGAGCTAAAGTAGATGTAATTGCTTTCCACATCCCACCAATGTTAGAGGAGTTAGGAGTTTTCTCGGGTATACCGGTTTTTACCGACGTTTCATAAAAGATTTTTCTAAAATTGCCACTCCTATGAATAAACTCCTAGAAAAAGATGCTCCATTCATCTTTTTTCAGATGAATGTATCAAATCTTTTAATATTCTTAAAGAAAAACTCACTAATGCGCCGATCATGATAACTCCAAATTGGAATCTACCATTTGAACTAATGTGCGATGCAAGTGATTTTGCAATGGGAGCCATTTTAGGACAAAGGATTGAAAAATGATTTCAACCTATATATTATGCTAGTAAGACGTTACAAGGAGCACAAATGAATTATACAACTACTGAAAAAGAACTCCTTGCCATTGTCTTTGCTTTTGACAAATTTCGTTCATATCTCGTTCTAGCTAAAACGGTGGTCTATACCGACCATTCTGCTCTTAGATACTTATTTTCGAAACAAGATGCCACACCACGATTAATCCGTTGGATCTTACTCTTACAAGAGTTTGATATAGAAATCCGAGATAAAAAAGGAGCAGAAAATCTCGCCGCTGATCATCTTTCTCGTCTTGAAAATCCCGAATTAGAAGTTCTAAATGAATAGGCCATACAAGACAACTTTCTTGATGAATATCTATTGAAGATAGATTATAATGAAATTCCATGGTTTGCAGACTATGCAAACTACTTAGTATGTGGATTCCTTGAAAAAGGATTGTCGTACCAAAATTGAAAGAAATTCTTCAGTGATATAAAACACTATTTCTGGGAAGATCCACATTTATTTAAAAGTTGTCCCGATGGAATAATACGCCGATGTGTATTCGGAGATGAAGCCAGTCAAATCTTAAACCATTGTCACACAGGACCAACAGGAGGGCATTATGGGCCTCAACTTACAGTAAGAAAAGTTTACGATGCTGGATTCTATTGGCCTACAATTTTCAAAGACGCACACCTTCTTTGCAAATCCTGTGATGCATGTCAAAGGGCCGAAAAAATAAGTCAACGTGATAAAATGCCACAAAATTTCATTCAAGTATGTGAAGTATTTGACATTTGGGGTATTGACTTTATGGGTCCATTTCCAAAATCTCATAATAATCTCTACATTCTCATTGCCATTGATTATGTATCTAAATGGGCGGAAGCACAAGCTCTCCCAACTAACGATGCACGAGTTGTAGTCAACTTTTTAAAACGTCTTTTTGCAAGGTTCGGAACACCGAAATCTTTAATAAGTGATCGGGGTACTCATTTTTATAATAATCAACTTGAAAAAGTTCTTAAAAGATATGGAGTAACTCATAAAATCTCAACCGCTTATCATCCACAAACAAGTGGACAAGTTGAAAATACCAACCGAGCTTTAAAACGTATTCTAGAGAAAACCGTAGGATCAAATCCGAAGGAATGGTCCATGAAATTTGAGGATGCACTCTGAGCTTTTAGAACAGCCTACAAAACTCCAATTGGAACCACACCTTTTAAACTCGTTTACGAAAAAGCATGTCATCTTCCAGTAGAAATTGAACACAAAGCATTTTGGGCTTTGAAGACATGTAATCTTGATTTACATGAAGCCGGACGTCTACGATTAAGTCAACTAAACGAATTAGAAGAATTAAGACTTGAGGCATATGAAAATTCCTTAATCTATAAGGAAAGAATGAAGAAATGGCATGATAAAAGAATCAGAAGTTCAAAAGAATTTAAAGAAGGAGATAGAGTTCTTCTTTTCAATTCACGATTCAAGCTATTTCCTGGAAAATTGAAATCAAGATGGTCTGGACCATTAATAGTCAAAAGAGTTTTCCCGTACGGAACAATAGAGTTAATAAATTCAAATGGAATTGAATTTAAAGTTAATGGTCACAGAGTTAAACATTACATACATGGTCCGATGGAAGTTGACAATGAAGTCAATCATAATTTCACCACCCAAGAAAACCTTCAAAATGAAAACATAAATATGTTATCAACAACATATGAAAAATTAAAATTGGAAAATGGGGAGGATTCAAATTGGAGTAATGAAGAAGAATTCCTATATAAACCTCCCATTCCAAGAAACGAAGAAAAATGAGAATAAGAAGTTCAAATAGAAGTGAAAGTACCAAGAAAAGAACACCCGAAAAAGGTTTACAAACCAACTCGACTTACTAAAGTAGGAGACCCGGGCGAATTTATCATTTCTTGCTTGCTTAATGATGGTGCTATATATAATGGACTCGCAGATTTAGGAGCAAGTGCAAATATTATGCCTCTTTCCTTATACAAAAGATTAGGTATGGGTAAATTAAAACCAACCAAAATAGGTGTTCAATCATTTGACCTAACCATTAAGCACCCGGTTGGAATAGCAAATAATTTACTTGTTAACGTGGGAAGTTTGACCTTTGTTGCAAACTTCATAGTTATTAATATGGAGGAAAATCTTGATATTCCTCTAATTTTAGGTCGCCCATTTTTAGCAACCACCGAGACGTTCATTGATGTAAGAGAAGGTAGAATGACACTTAAGGATGGTAATAAATCGATCACCTTTGTGAACCGAAAGTTTAGATCTCCACCAACCAAAACTGTTAGACCAATAAAAACGCATAAGTGTAGGGAAGATGAAGAAACACTCAATGATGATCAGATCACAAAGAACCCCGTTGATGATACAAAATTAGATGAACCCGTTTTTAGCAGTTCAACGAAGAAACTTTATAAACGGATTCACGATGCTAGGATTAAGGGAAACTTTAAGTTATGTAACCGATTAGTATCCAATTTATCGCCAAAAGAAAAGGCGATGTTAGTTGAATTTGTGAAAGTTACGGAGGAAATCAACAAATGGATTGAAGCAAAATTCAGAGATATACAAGTTGTTGATGAACCAATTGACAATGAAGTTAATCACAAATTCGATACCAAATCTAACTAAGTATGGGGAGAATCAAATCTTTTTAGGGTAATATATATTTCTGTTAGAGTTAGATTTTCTATTTTCGTGTAGTTTCCAAGAATGGAATCCGAATGGTCTTTCCCTAGCAGACCCTAAAGAACTAGTCTTCTCCCCCCATTCTGAATTTTTATTTTTTTTAGGTTTTATGAGATGAAGAATTCCTTTGATCTGAACCATGGTCTAATGCTACACGCTTTGATTACTAAACGTAATAATGACACACTTCCGAGTGATCTGGTGTCAGTAATTAGAAGCAAATGTGACGAAGTAAGGAAAGAACTTAGGAAAGATCATCATAAGATACATTTTGGTAAAAGTAAAATCAAAATCCGCAACGAAAAGAAGAGCACGACATCGTGAAAGATGTTATAAATGCGGAAAATGGTCACACGAAGGTAAATATTCAAATAATCGAACATATTCAAATACCGAATTTGTTACTCTATGCAGAGAAGGACCGTTTATATGTTTAGAAGAAAAGATATTAAAGATTCGAGGTTATGCTTACGTAGCTATGGAGAACCAAATCACACGACTCTCCTATGAGTCGGCTAAAGCAGGTCTCTGAGAAATCTTTCTCACAGGTAAGTATGTACAGTTTTTATTTTTATTGCTTTTAACCTTTTGATAATAAACGCTGAATCGTTCGCTATAAAGTATTAAATTGGTATTCAATAAAATTAGGTATGCGTAACCGAAATTATTGATATCATACAAAAATTTATTACATCACTGCGAAATTTACCGTTTATTCTTAAGGTATAAATATCTTTAATCAATCAACCCAAAATATTTCAAAAATTCGTCAGGAGTAAAACTAGGTAATATAGTCGAAATTACTTTACCGAAAAGAGGGGCGTATATTTTTGATAATATTTGATTGATTAAAGTGGGATAAAAGACCAAAAAGATTTTTAATTTTTAATTTTTACCATGTTTTTAAAACTAATATATAAATATTAAATTAATATTGTAAACTTTTTAAAATCAATATATTTAAGTTTGTAAATATTTAAAAAATTAATATTTTTAATATAAGTTTGTATGTATAAAAACAAAAATATAATATAAATTTGGTGTGAATTTTTAATTTTAATAATATGAATTTTTAATTTTATGTTTTTTAAATTTAAGTTTGGTGTGAATTTAAAAATAAAAATTTACTTTATTTCTTTAAGTTAAAAATATGATTTTTAAAATTCGTCGTGAGTTGAAAACTAGGTCGTTGAACCGAAATTTCTCTACCCAAGGGAGGGACGAGAACTTTTATTATCATTATTTTTAATGTTATTGAATTAAAGTATGCCAAAAACATTAAAAAAAAAAAAAACCTGAAAATCTTTGCTTTTAAAACTGCGCTTAAAAATGACAAATTTTAAAATTTTGTTGAGAGACGGACTAGGACAACGATCC
Organism: Rutidosis leptorrhynchoides; assembly: GCF_046630445.1. Lineage (NCBI taxonomy): Eukaryota > Viridiplantae > Streptophyta > Magnoliopsida > Asterales > Asteraceae > Rutidosis > Rutidosis leptorrhynchoides. The sequence continues at coordinate 103,856,859 of NC_092343.1, forward strand.
GAAACGTCCTCACTCCTAAAAAGAAACAAATTTTTAAAATTTATTAATTATATGTTTTATTAGTAATGGTTTTTATATAAAAAAAAAAATACTAGACCCCCATACGATCGCATGGGGTTTGGCCTTCGACCTCATGCGATCGCATGAGGTCCAAAAACTGGTCAGGAGCATAAAGCTCATCGACCTGCTGCTGCTGCTCCACATTTTACACACACATACACGAGCATATACACATATTATCACCAAAAATCACCATTTTTCACCCAAATTTCACCAAATTTGATCCTACAATCCGTTACAATCTTGCCTAGGTTTGGATTATTCAACAAAAAGGTAAAAATTACACCCCTAAACTCTTAAATTTTCTAGTTTTTGTGATATTTAATAATATTTTACCTAATTTAATTTTGTTAATTTCTAGTGTAATTAGTGTTAAATTGTTAGTATATTATGCATGTATAACCTAGATTGATGTTATTTAACATGATTTGAAGCCAAAAACTTCAAAATTTTTAGAAATCTAGGGTTTGTGTTCTTGAGCAATTTGGGGCTTTTTGATATAAACAGGTTATGGCCGATTTTTGTCATGAATTATTGCTAAATTAAGTAGTGTAACATGTTTAGGTAGCTAAATGATTCAAACTTTAATCCTAAACATGATTTTTGAGAATTAAAGTGGACTTTTTAGGTATAAAATTCATGAACTTGATTAAATTGATGTAAATGCCATTTGAAACTTGTTTAATTGCTAGTAATGGTTGTTTTAACATGTTATTTGAGTTGAATGCTTATGAACTTTGTAAACATTTTCATATATGCTTATTTGAAAAAGTGTAGAATTGTAAAAATTGTGAAAATGCGTATAAGTTTAATTTTGATTTAACATGTTATTGTAATTGTGTTAATTTTGAAATTTTGCTAATACTAATGCATATTTGGATGCACAAATTTTGTGTTTAATGTGTTTTGCAGAGATTTACTAATACTGATGGTACATCATCATCATCTAGACAACCTGCTCCAGAACCTGAACCGGAAATGCAATATGAACCGGAGCAACAACAGGAACACCAACAACAACCTGATCAACACGTACCTTATTATGATCCGTATCAAGAATATGTTGATGCTTACATAGTATTTCTGATGCATCCGATAGTAGCACATCCGACGATTCATGAAGAACAGTTGCATCCCAATCTAAGATTTGATCGAAGATGGAAAGATTACCCGACATATCAAAGTAACAAATTCAAACTGGTACCGAAAAATGTAGAAGTGCCAAGGGTAATCGATTGGGAGCCTTTGGAAAGGGTCCAACTTGCTAACTCAGTTAGACAGCATTTGATCCAAAGGGTAAAACAGCGCATTTTCAAAGACTGGCATTAAATTCAGCAAAAGCTACTAATTTTGACGACAAAACGAAAAACAAATGTGATGTAACAACAAGACAGAATGAACAAATGATGTGCACCATTTATCATTCAACAAACAAACGCCAATATGTTTGGAAACTTTGGTAAAATTTAATCATTTTTCTACGCTAATCACCCTCAATAATTTAATCTGTTACTGATTTCTTGCAAATGAGGGCATTGCAAGATCTTAAGTGTGGGAAGGGGTTAAATTCTTTCAGATTTTTTAATTTTTTTTTACTTATACACTTGGTTACCATTTAAAAATACTAGTAACGCAGTAGTTATATTAGAATATAGTGCTCTCTGATAATAAAGAATAGCCCTAGTCTTATATACTGACTACCAAATTCTAGTAAAAATTTTTCAAAATTTTCAATTAAATGAACTCAAAATCATGTTTATACATATTTATGAACGATAAAACTAGGTGTTAACACCGAAATTATTATTACCTCGGAAAGGACATAAATTGAGAAACAACCCAAAATGTTAGAATTCATTTAAAATGGAATAGAGGACAATAAAAAGGCAAAGAAAATAAAAGCCAAGTGTGGGAAAATTCATCAAGTTATTTAATACATATGTCACATATTTTTGTACAAATAACTGAAGATACTTTTGTTTTGGACAATTTTATCAGTTTTACCCAATTTCTTATAATATATTTGAAAGAAAGATGGATCTATACGATGAATCAATTCCATCATTAAAAGGAAGTAAAGTCTTCCGAAAAAGAAACGCGCTTCTTGATTTAGGTCAGGAAGTTGTCGTCCAGACCAGTTGTAGAGTCTACGAAAAACCTTGAAAAGTTTTCTCGAAAATCAGCTGGAAATCCACGGACCTCAGCATCAAACAGGGTTGCCAAGTGGTCAGACTTATCCTAACCATGAGAGGAACTGTCTCGTAAAATAGGGAGGGCGCTGTGCAAATTAGCTTGATAAGACTAATGAATCAGACCCCCAAAAAGGATAATCTCCTTAAAGATCAAAAATAAGATTTTAAGCCTGATATTACTCAATCCTTGAGATTGACTTTTAAAGATTGAGAATTACAAACTCATGGAATTCAATGATATCTAAACTCGAGCTTGAACGAGAAAATATATTGATCAAAATTACAAACCGATTTGTTTTCTAAAAAACCCATTTTTAATGCGTTCATTACCATTGAACGTAAAATTCTAGGAATTCACCTGGAATTCATTAGGTCACCTGAACCAAATCGGGTGTCAACCGTAAGAACGGTGGTTGCATAGCATGGTCGAAGACAAGACCTTGTGCCAGACTGAAAAACTATAGGGTGAGCTTTACTATTGCTCCTACCAAGGATAGTAATTGTATCCAACACGTTATAGACCATAATTAAAAGCATGTCAGGGGACATTGCCTTAACAGTTGCTTGTTCAACGCTTTCCTTTATAACCGGACGGTAGTTTACCGAAAGGTAATATACGGAGCAAGTATACTGGACGTGTTGCTTTCCTAATACAAGGTTAGCAAGTGGGTGACACAAAATCGCAAGTTTTGAGCTAAAATTTTCAAATCTGAAACCCACCAAACCCACAAAAACAATTTGCAAACACCGGTGAAGGGTTATTCCGGAAAACTTATCTAGGGTGAAGCTAGATTTAATTTTCAAAAGATCAAATGTTTTCATAAAGATCCAATTTCCTTAAGGATCTAAATTTTTATAGTCATGTGGGACTGTAAACCACATCATTACTACCATTGTTCATACCGCCGTATAGAAATCACTGATGTGCAAAGTGTGAGGAATAAAGAAGTGATTTTAGTATGTTTTTATTTCAAGACTATATTGCTTGAGGACAAGCAACGCTCAAGTGTGAGAATATTTGATAATGCTAAAAAATGAACATATATTTCATAATGTTAGCGAATGTTGTAAGGGTGTAAGTCGAAATTCTGTCCGTGTAACGCTACGCTATTATTAATCATTGTAAGTTATGTTCAACCTTTTTAAATTAATGTCTCATAGCTAAGTTATTATTATGCTTATTTAAGCCGAAGTAATCATGATGTTGGGCTAAATATTAAAATTGGGTAATTGGACTTTGTACCATAATTGGGGTTTGGACAAAAAAACGACACTTGTGGAAATTAGACTATGGGCTATTAATGGGCTTTATATTAACTAAACGATACCTCATTAATTTAATATATAGACTTATAATTTGACGTATTTATATATAACCACGTACGCTTGACTGGGTACGGTGGGCGGGATATCTATAAATACCAATAATTATTCATTTGACCGGACACGGAACTGGATTAATAGTTAATAGACTTGTTGAAACAGGGGTGGATTACATTCAAGGGTAATTGGTGTAATTGTTAACAAAGTAGTAAAACCTTGGACTACACGCAGTCAATAACCTGGTGTATTCATTAAACAAAGTATTAAGACCTTGTTACAATTCGAATCCCCAATTAGTTGGAATATTTGACTTCGAGAATAAGAATAATTTGACGAAGACTTCCGCACTTTATGATTATGACTGATGGACTATTATGGATATATCGAATAATCCAGGACAAAGAACAATTAACCCATGGTAATAAACTAAAATCAACACGTCAAACATCATGATTACGGAAGTTTAAATAAGCATAATTTCTTTATTTCATATATAATTTCCTGTATTTCATATTTAATTGCACTTTTAATTATCGCACTTCAATTTATTGTCATTTTAATTATCGTACTTTTTAATTATCGCAATTTTATTTACCGTTATTTTATTTATCGCACTTTAATTATTGTCATTTACTTTACGCTTTAAATTAAGTTATATTTATTTTTAATATTTTACATTAGGTTTTAACTGCGACTAAAGTTTTAAAATCGACAAACCGGTCATTAAACGGTAAAAACCCCCTTTTATAATAATAATACTACTTATATATATTTTTGTATTTTTACAATTATAAGTTAAAAAATATAGCGTTAAACTTGGCGAGTTCCCTGTGGACGAACCGGACTTACTAAAAACTACACTACTATACAATTAGGTACACTGCCTATAAGTGTTGTAGCAAAGTTTAGGTATATCCATTCTATAAATAAATAAATATCTTGTGTAAAATTGTATCGTATTTAATAGTATTTCCTTGTAAAAATATAACTATTTTGTATACACCTCTACGCACACCATCGGTTTAGGAAGCTAGCAACAAAACAAATTACATATTTGGAATCCTCTCTTCGTCCTCTATAATTTGATACCAACTTCATCTCGATTGGGTAACATTTTTAAAACTCTAGATTTTCTCAAATTCGTGTTTTTGACTTGAAATGGTGTTAGTTAGTGTTTATGGCTCGTGTCTAACATGAATATATGATTTATTTGCTCGATTTGTTGTTTTTAGTAACTAGTTTGAATATTTGAAATGGGTGTGCTTAATCTTGAGTTTTGGGTGATTAAATGTTGTTAAATTGTTAAAGTTCATGTTTTAATTGTGTTACTAGTATCACTAGCTTCGTTTTGATGTATAGGTTGATTAAGAAAACTTCAAACACATGAATATTGATTTTCTGAGTTTTGGTTAGGGTTTGATAACTCTTAAAATGGACTTTTGATGATTTGAATGCCATGAAATATTGTTGGTAAGTGTTTGGTTGGATTGTATGCTTGATTACCTTCGAAACGGCATACCATACATGTAAATTGGTTGCCCGAATCATGAAATGCATTTTGCGGACTTTGATTATGAACATTTAATGATCACTTGACGAGTTTTCGGCCATTGTAAATGATGTCATTGTTTGATGATATATGTTTAGTTGTATTCCTTGTCAAAATACATTTCCGATGACATAAGATACATGCTTTAATCATTTGCGGATCATAAATTGTGAATGTTTGATGTTTGGTTCTTGCATTTGTGTGATTTCAGCAAAGCAGGCCTGAGTACCATTTTGGACGCCGTCCAACCTTTGGGACGCCGTCCAGTCCTTTATTGCTGGACGCCGTCCAGTCCTTTATTGCTGGACGCCGTCCAACCTTTTTGGATGCCGTCCAGATGGCCTATCAGGTGCTGTCCAACTTGGTCTTTTTACAAAAAATTTTTGCTATGCTGCGCACCTCCGATTCACATGTAACTTGTTCTAACATGCTCATATATGATTAAAAACCTCAGAAAAATAGTTCGAGACCCGACCCGAACGTGTTGACTTTGACCCGACCAAGTTTGACTTTTAGCCAAACTTAACCGGATACTTATACAATCTTTCTAACTTGCTTCTATGCTAGTATCTTGCATGAAACTTGACAATTTGATTCACATGCTACATAATCGAGTCGTAACGAGCCATAGGACTAATTGAACACATTTCGCCCGACCTTGTGTCGTAACCGGTAATTAATACAACTTACTTGTTTAGGTCAAGGCTAAGCAACTTTCATGCACACGTTTACTTTGTGAAGTACATTTATACTCGTGCACTCGAGGTGAGATCATAGTCCCACATTTTCAACAACTTTTTATGCTTTTAAATTGTGGGCTGAGAAACATATACTTTGTTACATTTTGTACTACCTACTTTTATACTTTGAACACAAGTACGATGAAACAAACATTCCACAGCGAGTTAGAACAAAAATCCTCAATTCGATTATCATTAGTTACACTTGCAGGGTGTAAGCGAGAACTTATATTGTGTAGCCATACGGGTTTGACAAACCCTCATTTCGGATGGTTCGCTACCGTCTACGGATGAAATATATTTTCGAGAAACAGTGTATGTTCTAACACTATTGTGATGGGGTTCTATGGAAGGAAACGTTAAGTCTTTATAATTGGGTGCTCGCGAACAAACTTTTGGAATGCAACTTTTGGATGATCAATTTTATGAAAATACTAAATCTTGTGGTTCAAAAATAACGTTTATTACTACACCTATGATTTCACCAACGTTTTTTGTTGACAGTTTTCTATATGTTTCTCAGGTTCATACTTGGCTACTTGATACATGCTTCCGCACACTTTGATTACTTGCTTGAGGTCAAGCATACATGCATACGCTAGTGATAGCACCTTTGGATTCAAACTTAAAGCATACATACTTACGCTATTTATAGCAACCGTGATTTTCAACTTATTATGTCGCAAGTTATATCATTTATACATTATACTTTTGTAAACTTAAACTTGTTGTCGATCCGTTTGGTAAACTAAACTTTGTAAGTCTTGTACGTTTCAAATGAATGCGGCATAATTTTGGTCAAACGCGTCTCATATAGGGACTATGACCACGCAACGGGACCTAAGTTAACGGCGCCGTCAATGACGATTTTGTCGGGTCGTTACATAATTCATCAACATTCCTAATACATTTCAACACAAACATAAGTTAAACTCGCCTAATTCATTAAACCTACCTATCCTAACTTTCTTTACAACTATTGAACACATGATTAATTAGTTACTTACACCACTCCCAATTATCACTCAAATTTTATCAAAGACAAATTTTTAGAGCATCACGTCATCATTTCCTCCTCATCAATAATGAACAACATATTCACTTCTAAGTTCTAACCATACACACTTCTTTAGATAAATTGGACATGCTATATTAAATAAATAAATGGTACAACAAATACAAGTAACAACCTCGTCGTCCAATATGCTTTAAAATGACGAATAAGAGGGCGAGATTATAAATCGCGATAGAAGACAAGGGAATGAAATCCATGTCATGGATGGCGAGGTAATCACAATTCCTATCACAGAGCAATGGGAATGCTCTTAGTTGTTAAAATATTAGTGCACAACTCAAGTGGCTCAACTTGCTCAACTTGATTTTGAACTTTATTGCTCAAGTTGCTCAACTTATCCAAATGGGTTTAGGTCATTATTGACCAAATTAATTGTTAAGGAGTTTAGTGGCCAACTTGACATTATCTTTTATGGCATACTTGCATAATGAAGTTGCCTTTTATCTTATTTTATTAGGTCTAGTTGTTGGTGTGTTCACATGTATACTAGTTGTCATATTGGTGTGTTCACATGTATGCTAGTTGTCATCTAGCTTTACTAGTGGGTCAAGTTGTTGGCGCGTTATGATTATATTTTGCTTTAATCCTCTATATAAGGATTTGATTGCAACCATTTGAAATCAATCCAACACATTTAGTTTTTCATATTCTTGTTCATATTATTTCCTTAACATTTTATTCATAGCAAATAACTTGTTATTTTATGGTATTTAGAGCTTGGTTCCAAGTTAAATTTTTGTGTGCAAATACTCAAAGTTTACTCAAAAGTTCCAAACTAGTTATATTGCTATCAAAAATGGAAGGCACAAATGGAAACAATGGTGGTATGGTCAATGGAATGGAGAAACTTGTAGGTAACAACTACAAGTATTGAAAGATGTGTATGGAGGCTTTTCTTCAAGGTCATGATCTATGGGAACTTGTGGCCGGAGGTGATGCCATAATTCCCGTAGAAACTCTAGAGAATGTAGAGTCTCGAAGAAAATGGAAGATACGATGTGGAAAGGCTCTCTTTGCATTGAGAACTTCAATTAGCAAAGACTTCATAGAACACGTTTGTGATATTACTTCGCCAAAAGAAGTATGAGGTACTCTTGAGAAACTTTTTTCTAAGAAAAATACCGCAAGGTTGCAATTCTTGGAAAACGAGTTAGCAATCTTAAGGCAAGAAGGTATGACGGTTTCTAAATATTTCTTACGAGTCAAAAATCTTTGTTCTGAAATATCAGAGATTGATGACAACAGAAAAATTAGTGAATCTCGTTTGCGAAGATATTTAATTCGCGGTTTGAAGAAAGAGTATGTCCCGTTTATAACCTTTATTCAGGGGTGGGCTACTCAACCTTCAGTTGAAAAATTGGAGAATTTACTCTCTAATCAAGAAGCTTTGGCCAAGCAAATGGCTAAAGGATTTGAAATTGATGCGGTATTGTTTCTAAAAGGGAAGAACTTCAAGAAAGGTTCTTCTAGCAAAGAAAAAGATGAAGAGCAAACTAGTTACAAAATTAACTATGAGAAGAAACCTCCCACATGTTACAAGTGCATGAAGGTTGGTCACATCAAGAGATATTGTCGTTCTAAAGTCACAAAAGCAAACGAGGCTTGTTCAAGCAATGATGATGATGATGAATTCAAATGGGAGCAATGTTTTACCATTGATACGGTTGTCAAGAAGAATCAATGAATTGTCGATTCGGGTTGCTCTCATCATGTGACCGGTGATGGAACTCTCCTTCATGACGTTAATGTTATTATTGATGCTAATAATGATACGTTTACTTTGGAAGATGTTTATCTTGTTCCTAAATTGACCAAGAATCTAGTTTCGGTACCTCAAATTACCGAATCCGGAAAGCATGTTCTTTTTGGTCCAACGGATGTGTGGGTTATGTTCTTTTCATGGTAGAAAAGAAAGGTTCTTTGTTTGTGTTGTCCGCATGTGAGGCTTATGTGAAGAAAACAAGTTAAACCGACAACGGAGCTATTTGGCATGCAAGACTAGGCCATGTGGGATATCAAATGTTACAAAAGATATTCTCACATAAGATAGTAGATGGTATTCCTCAATTAAAGAATGTTCGTCAGGAGGTAATATGCCAAGGGTGTCAATATGGAAAGTCACACCGACTTCTGTATAAGAAGTCAACAAATCGAAAACAAGGTTTGCTTGACTTGATTCATACGGTTTGATGGGGCCAACAAGAACACCAAGTTATAGCGGTCATTGCTATTTCATGGTGTTAATCGATGACTATTCTCGGTTCACTTGGGTAAAATTTCTAAAGGAAAAAAGTGAAGCCTTATCAAAGTTCACGGAGTTCAAAGAAGCGGTAGAATCCGAATTTGGGAGAAACGTAAAAGCTCTTAGGAGTGATAACGGTGGAGAATTCATGTCAAATGATTTCTTTACCTATTGTAAAACAAACGGTATTTCTCGTCAAATGACTTGTCTGGATACTCCTCAACAAAATGGTGTTTCAGAAAAGAAGATTGCTTACCTTGTTTCAATATGCTTATCTTGGTTGCATGACAAAGGATTGCCTAGGGAGCTTTGGGCGAAAGCACTTCAATGTGCTTGTCATGTGTCTAATCGGTTACCATCTTGGCCAGATACACAAAAATAATCTTTTGAGCTAGTTTATGGTGAAAAGCCTAATGTAAGCTATTTTACGGTGTTTGGTTCTATTTGTTATGTTCATGTTCCAAAAGCTAACCGAACCAAACTTGACCTAAAAGCTCAAAAGTGTATTTTTGTTGGTTTTGATTCTCACAGGAAAGTTTGGAGGTGTATGGATCAGTTTACCACTTCAAGAGATGTGGTATTTGATGAAGTGTCTTCTCAATTTTCTGAATCAAGCAAAGATGGTGAAGAAAATAGAGATCACAAATTTATGTTTCCTAGCTTCGACACTCAAGAAGAAAGTGAGAATGATGGTGTTTCTCAAGCTCAAGAAGAGGCACCTAGTACCAACACAAGTTAGAAGGTCAACAAGAGAAAAGAGACAACCAAGACATCTAAGTGACTATGAGGTGAACACGGTCACAAGTTGTTTCTTTTCAGGTGGCTTAACCAAAGAACCAACATGTTATGAAGAAGCTAAAGATTCTCCAGATTGGAGAAAAGCAATGCAAGAGGAGATTGATGCATTGGAAAAGAATGAAACTTGGGAGCTTGTAAAGAAACCGGAAGAATGTAAACCGGTTACTTACAAATGGGTGTACCATTTGAAGAAGAACTCGGATGGAACCATTAATAGGTTCAAGGCTCGTTTGGTGGCTCGTGTCTTTTGTCAAAGTTATGGGCTTGATTATGAAGAAACTTTTAGCCCCATGGCTAAAATGGTGACGGTGAGAACAATAATCTCACTAGCGGCTTACAAAGGGTGAAAATTATGGCAACTTAATGTGAAGAATGCTTTTCTATATGGAGAGCTTGATCGCGAGGTGTTCATGGAACAACCTATTGGGTTCACTTCAAATCAATTTCTAGAATATGTGTGCTGGTTAAAAAAACTCTTTATGGCTTGAAACAAGCTCTGAGAGCTTGGTATGGTAAGGTCGCACAATACCTTGTCTTTTGTGGTTTTAAAATTTCTGATGCGAATTCTAGTTTGTTTGTGAAGAAAGAATCAGGTATTCATGTCTTGGTATTACTATATGTTGATGACATGATTATCACCGGAGGAAACGAGTCAGAAATTTCTCGTTTAATTGATGATCTTTTAGTTCGTTTTGAAATGAAGAATCTGGGGGAGATTGGATGTTTTCTTGGCTTGGAAGTTGATAAATTAGAAAACGGGTACTTTATCTCTCAAATGAGTTATGCAAGAAGTCTCTTGGAACGTTTCAACATGGGGGAGTCATAACCTATGTCTACTCCAATGGAACCAAACCTCAAAATGAAGAAGGATCAAGGAAAAGAGCTCAAGTATGTAAAGTTGTTCCGACAAATGGTTGGAAGTTTGATTTATCTAACCATCACAAGGCCAGAAATTGCTTATTCGGTTGGCATTGTTTCACAAATTATGCAATGCCCAACTAATGTTCATCTTGATGCAGCTAAAAGGATCCTTCGTTATGTGAAAGGATCAATGGGCCATGGCTTGTGGTTTAAGAAGTGTAATGATGTTTTGTTAAATGGTTTCGTAGATACAGATTGGATGGGAGATGCAAATGATCGCCATTCAACTTCGGGTTACTGTTTTAACATGGGTTCCGCGATTATTTCATGGTGTAGCAAGAAGCAAGATGTTGTTGCTTTATCTAGCACGGAAATGGAATACATAGCTGCAACTATGACAGCTCAAGAGTGTACTTGGATAAGAAGATTGATTGGTGACATACTTGAAGAAGTAGATTATGTTGTCAAACTGAAATGTGACAATGAAAGTGCAATAAAACTTGCTTCGAATCCTATTTTTCATGCTCGTACTAAGCATATAGAAATGAGGCATCATTTCATTCGTGAAAAGGTTCTTAGCGGGAAAATCGAGCTAGCAAATGTAAGGACAAATGATCAAGTAGCCGACATCTTTACTAAAGCTCTAATGAAAGCCAAGTTCATGGAATTTCGAGAGGCGTTGGGGATTATTGATCGGGAGTTTGCACTAAGGGGGAGTGTTAAAATATTAGTGTACAACTCAAGTGGCTCAACTTGCTCAACTTGATTTTGGACTTTATTGCTCAAGTTGCTCAACTTGTCCAAATAGGTTTAGGCCATTATTGACCAAATTAATGGTTAAGGTATTTAGTGGCCAACTTGACATTATCTTTTATGACATACTTGCATAATGAAGTTGCATTTTATCTTGTTTTATTAGGTCTAGTTGTTGGTGTGTTCACATGTATGCTAGTTGTCATATTGGTGTGTTCACATGTATGCTAGTTGTCATCTAGCTTTACTAGTGAGTCAAGCTGTTGGTGTGTTATAATTATGTTTTGCTTTAATCCTCTATATAAGGATTTGATTGTAACCATTTGAAATCAATCAAACACATTTAGTTTTTCATATTCTTGTTCATATTATTTCTTTAACCTTTTATTAATAGCAAATAACTTCTTGTTTTATTAGTTACATGCACTGTTGTAAACGGCGTCCATTGCGTCCGTTGCGACGCCCGTTGCGGCGTTTTGGTGGCTAAACCGTTTCGACCCCGTCCCGTTTTCTTATAAGCCGGTCAACGGTCAAAATTCAGGTCAAATGCAGGAAAAATTGGGTCAACGCCGGTTAAAAGTCAGAAATTCGGTTAAAACCGGTCATAAGTCGATCAAATCAATCAAAATTGACTTAGTTTAGTATTCCATTTTGTATTATATTAACACTAATAACAATTATAGGTACAAACTTGTCAACGAAAGTTTTTTAACTCTAAAATATGTGTAATATATATTCATATATATTAAAGTCAACATTAGTCAACATCCGTTTCGACCCCGTCTAGGCCCCGTTTTTTCCGTTGCGACATTTTGAAGTCGCTACTGTTTCGGCTCCGTCTCGCGTCCTTTTCAACCTTGGTTACATGTGATCTATGTTATAGAACATAAATAGCTATCTATTTCCACCATGAATTTTAACAAATTCATTTTTTATTGCAATTTGTAGTTATACTACGTTACAATAGATCCATAAATATTGGTGTTTAACGTAAATAGTGGGGCATTTATTATAAACATCCGGAAAATATACGCCTGAATGAACTTTGGATTCCTTTTATTTGAGTTTGTGCCCCCCCCCCCCCCCCCCCCCCCCCCCCCCCCACAACAAAACCAGGGTTGGAACCTGAGCTTTTGACTTAAGGGTTGGTGACATGGTTGAACCACGAAGGGTGACAGTTCAAATAGTTACTTTAGCTGTTGAGGGGCAGACTTAAGCTCGATAACGCCGAAGATTCTTTCAGATGCTCCCCCTGCAGGTGGGAAATCCACTCTCAGGTAGTCGCTCTGCTGCGTCTAGCCCGTCTTCTAAGCACCTTTGGAAGGCAGGAAGTGTGACACGCTTATTTGAAAGAATATGTATTCCCTCGGTCCCAAACTAGTATTATCGTTTTGACTTTTGAAAGTCTTTATTTCTTAACTTTGAATTTAAATAACTTTTTTGTTTTATATAATATTTGACGAAAGGTATACCAAATGAAAGCACATATAAAACTTAACTAATTCATATAAGTTTCATTAAATATTATACTATAACACACAAAAGTTATTTAAGGTCAAAGTTAAGAAACAAAGATTGTAAAAGTTATTATACGACTATTAATTTGGGACGAAGGGAGTATATGATTTCAGCGATGGAAGAAGTAGGCGGAAACTAGAGATGAGAGAAGCGAGACCGGAAAGAAGAAGAGGAAGGAAACTACGAGCGAAGGGCCCATGGATAACTACAATTTCGATTAGTGGTGTTTCACTTTGCGTTAAAAACAATTATAAAGTTGATCTATAAAATCAACTACTCCGGACCGGCCCGCGCGATGCGGCGGGGGCTTTCGGTCGGCGCATTCATATTTAACGCAGTTTTATTTAAAGAAGGGAAAACGGACCATGAGTTATACGTCGTTGGTGGTGTCGTCGTCTTTAACGTTTTTTAAAATCTTTCCGGTTCGAACGCAGTAAGTTTCGATTTGTTGATAAAATTATTTCGAGCCTAATGGTGTTGGCGAAAACATTTAACTTGTGTCGAGCAGGAAGATACGGGCTGTCGTTGTGTTTAGCGTTTTTTAAAAAGTGTCCGTTTCGAACGTAGTTAGTATCGTTTTGTTCATAAAATTATTCCGAGTTTGACACTACCGCCGAAAAAATTTAACTCGTGCCGAGCGGAAAGACACGGGTTGTCGTTGTGTTTAGCGTTTTTTTGAGAAGTGTCCGTTTCGCGTATAGTTAGTCCCGTTGGATTCCTAAGATTTTTCCGAGTTGAACGGTAGTCTCTGAAAAATTTAACTCGCACCCAGCGAGAAGATAGGGGCCGTTATAAATTCGGGTGGAATTAGTCTTATATTTTAATTAAATTATGTATTTACATTTTTTACCCCTTAGAAAGTGTAAACTTGGGGGACTTTTGTGGAAATATACGCAAAGTTGAAGGACCTTTTGTAATGTGAAAACAAACATAAAACTACATTAAGATTTAATTGAAACTACAACATTTTGCATGACGTTTAGTATATAAAAGGTCATGACGTTTAGTATATAGAAGGTTAATTAATCAAGATATTAGAGGGTCAAAACTTAAAAATGAAAAAGCAATTCACTGCAACTGTATTAAAAAGTGATAATCATATTTCGTTCTTTGCACCTAATATTTTCCTAACTACTTGTCAATTTACCAAATCATCTTTTTACCAAATTATCTGATTTACTAAACACTTGAATCTTTATTATTTATTATTAGATTATTACGTTATCAAACAACATAATTAATTTCAAAGACTTACAACTGATTATTTGATTCTAATTATTAATATGTATTTACAAACAATGTCAAAGGTTTATTTAATTATTTTGAAACTTCTAAATACATAATTAATCAAGTTGTTAAAACAAAAAAATCAAACACCCTACTTTTAGTCTCACATGTATCATTAAGTGCAAAATCTTTCTTAAGCATCAAAATAAATAAATTTTATAAATAATTTAATGTCAATACACTGATAAAAAAAAAAAAAGAGTATATAGCATACACATACCATACCATACCATACCATAATTAAGCATAAGAAACACAATGAACATGAGCCCAATAAACCTTATTGATTGTATGATATGATTGGGCTTCCAAAAAAGTAATTAGCACAATCTTCCCATGGATTTTGATTTCTAGTTTCCGAACAAGAACAAATTCCCTTATTATTGTTAATCCCCATTTGTTGCCTCCTAATCTTAGCTAAACATGGCCAACTCCCAAAAATACTTTCACAAAACTCCACAACTTCCGGGTCGTATACATTTGCAGGAACTTGACCCACTTGATCTCCATATCCATATTGACAATCATAACCCACTCCATTTCCCCTTACATAATCATATTCGGGCCAAGGATAATCGTATTCGGGCCAACGATAATCACATTCATCTTTCGAATAACCGTTTTCCTCCATAACCGTTTCTCCAAATGGGTCGGGCATAGGAACCAGAGCTTGCCCAGACTCAGGTTCAGGATCCGGTTCCGGGTCTACAGAAGGAACCAGAGTAGAAACGGGCATAGGCGTAATAACCGGAACCGGCTCAGGCTCAGGTTTAGACTTGGGCTCAGCTATAGGAATAGTAGTGGGAACGGGCATTGGCTCAGGGTCAGGCTTGGATTTGGTTTCGGGCTGATTTTCAGAGTTGGGCCTGGATTTGGGCTCAATGGGTTTCGGCCCAGAACGTGGGTAGCAAGTTTTATCTGAGGGTGGAAGTGGCTTGCCATATGTGGAAACAATGTCATAACCACCCCCATATGGGGTTGGATCATATTCCTCAAATTCGGGCTCGTTAAACCCGGTTTGCATCTCCGGGTTAGACACTGAATAGTGTGTGTGGTATGACACATAGCCTGTATCACACTGACCCGGTTGGTATGCAATTAACTTGGTCTCCACATAGTTATGTGCAAAGTAATTCATCCCATTATTACCATTACCATAATCATAACCATAACCATAATTATAATTATAATCATAATCAGAATTAGATTGATGGTTATAATTTATGAATTTGGGCTGATCAAAGCAAGGAAGTGTATATGCATTATAAGTATCAAGATCATAAGGATCATACCTAGAAAAAGTAGATGAATCTTGGTAGGATGTATGATCGTAAGTGGTGTTTTCTTGAGGCCAAATGTACCCATCACTAAAATAAGCCATTTTTGATGAATCAAAGGATCAAAGTGATCAATTTAGAGAATAATTTGAAACTTTATATCATGAGGAATACTTATTAGATTCAGGGTTTTTAATCAAGTAGTGAGTTGTAGATCATTTGTTGAAACATGTGTAGTGTTTTTGCTATTTGGGAAAATTGTGAATAGTAGTAATCGGTCATGTGAACCACTTAATGCTTATCCGGTGAGAAAGTTGGATTGGACATTCCAACAACTAGATAGAAGGTATATGCACATGTCATATTTCTAACTTTGGATAACTATAACCAATATAGATAATTTTATAAACTTTTACTAGTAATAGTAAATTACATAGTGTTTTTGTATGAAAATAATTTTTCCTTCTACCTAATTATCTTACTCGGTACAACACAACAAAACAACAGATGTTGTGATTTATGAGGATCGCCTGGACGTTGGTACACAAATTTGAGAGAAAATAACTCTATTACTCACAAGAATAGATTACAGAGTATTACAAAACTCAAATAAACAAAAACCTCTCAAACTAACACACTAGGAATTCTCACCACTCTCTAGGGTGTATTCACTCTTGGTTATGATTACACTTTAACTCACACACACTAACTAGGTGTAATTACACTTTTCTGAATGATTTACAAATGAGGCTTACACCTCTATTTATAAGGAAAATTTGAGGAGGTGGAAGGTGTGAACGCAGATTGGTGTGAACGCAGAAAAGGGTGGCTAGCCGTAATCGTTTCCAATTTGAATACTTCTATATGAGTTGTCAAACAAGTGGCTAGCCGTAATTGTTTCCAACTTTGCTTCTTCAACCGGCTTCTTTGAATATCTAGAAAAATCTAGATTACGGCTAGAATGGAAACATCTAGATGACGACATCTAGAAGATACGGCTGGAAATCATCAATTCTCCTCCTCCAGAAGTATTCATAGAAAACATTCTGGTTATGTCTCTGCATAACTCTAACTTCTCTCGAGTCACCACCTTTGTTAACATATCCGCAGGATTCTCCTTTGTATGGATCTTCACTAGTCTCAACAGTTGTCGATCAATTACCTCGCGTATCCAATGATAGCGAATATCAATATGTTTTGTACGGGAATGGTACATGGAGTTCTTGCTCAAATCTAGAGCACTCTGACTGTCACAATGTACCTTGTATTCCTTTTGCTTGATTCCAAATTCTTGTAGATAACGCTTTAACCATAACATTTCTTTTCCAGCTTCTGCGGCAGCAATATACTCTGCTTCAGTTGTGGATAATGCAACACACTTTTGTAGTCTTGACTGCCATGAAACAGCTCCCCCTGCAAAAGTGTAAATGAATCCTGAAGTAGATTTTCTACTATCAGGATCTCCAGCCATATCTGCATCTGTATAGCCTTCCAAGATTGGACCAGCTCCCCCGTAACAAAGACATATCTTCGTTGTACCTTTAAGATACCTGAGAATCCATTTTACCGCATTCCAATGCTCTTTCCCGGGGTTAGAGAGAAAACGACTCACTGTTCCCACTGCGTGAGCAATATCGGGCCTCGTACACACCGTCGCATACATCAAACTTCCAACAGCCGAAGAATATGGTACTGACGACATCTCCCCAATCTCTTCCTTGGATGAGGGACAAGAACTCTTACTTAACTTGAAATGGTTGGCTAATGGAATGCTAACAGGTTTGGCATTATTCATATTGAAACGTGAAAGCACTCGTTAAATATACTTCTCCTGAGATAGCCATAACCTTTTATTCTTCCTGTCTCGAGTTATCTGCATTCCCAAAACTTGTTGAGCTTGTCCTAAGTCTTTCATGTCAAAAGACTTAGAGAGTTCCTTCTTCAGCTGGTTGATCTTCGTTGTATCTTTCCCTACGATCAAAATATCGTCTACATATAGTAAAAGAGCAACGGAATCTCCTTCAGAAAACTTCTGAATGTAGACACACTCATCTGCTGCAGTTTTCTTGTACCCTTGACTCACCATGCACGAGTCAAACTTCTTGTACCACTGCCTAGGTGCCTGCTTTAAACCGTACAAACTTTTCTTCAGCTTGCATACGAGATTATCCCCTGAAACCTCAAAACCTTCTGGCTGCTCCATGTAAATTTCTTCATGTAAATCTACATGAAGAAAAGCCGTCTTTACATCCATCTGTTCAAGCTCCAAGTTCATACTTGCGACCAATCCAAGTATGAATCTGATTGAAGTCATCTTGACTACTGGTGAAAATATCTCGTCAAAGTCAATTCCTTTCTTCTGTTGGAATCCTTTGACTACAATCCGTGCTTTGTATTTCACCACTTTTCCGCTGCCATCCTTTTTCAGCTTGAACACCCATTTATTTTTCAGTGCCTTCTTCCCGCGTGGAAGTTCTACAATCTCATAAGTTTGATTTTTCTGCAGAGAATCCATCTCATCCTGCATTGCGAGCAACCATTTTTCTTTGTCCTTATGAGATACTGCTTCATGAAAACTCTCTGGTTCTCCATCTTCAGTAAGTAGAAGGTACTCAGATTCCGGATATCTACTCAATGGAATCCGACCTCGTTTAGATCTTCGCCTTGTGATGGTCCTGGAACGTCTGGCAGATGGGGTTGTGGCTCCCCCTGCTCAGCACCGTCATTTTCCTCATTATCTTCTACTTCCGGTATTTCATCTTGCACTGCATGTTCATTTCTCATAAATGATTCTTTTGTTACCTCTGGTACCTGAGTGACAACATTTGATTTCTGAGATATTGTGGACTTTTCAATATCTTCTATTGTCTGGCTTTCATGGAACACCACGTCCCTACTTCTGATCACCTTTTTCTCCTTTGGATCCCATAATCTGTATCCAAATTCTTCATCTCCATAGCCTATGAATATGCATGGAGTAGTCTTTACATCCAGCTTCTGCCTGAGCTCCTTGGATACATGTGCGTACGCCAAACATCCAAATACTCTTAAGTGAGAGTATGATGGATCCTTTTCAGTTCAAAGTTTCTCCGGAACTTCAAAATTCAGTGGTACTGATGGAGATCGGTTGATCAAGTAACATGCGGCTCTGACTGCTTCTCCCCAGAATGGCTTTGGCAGCTTAGCCATACTGAGCATGCTCCGAACACGTTCCATGATTGTTCGGTTCATTCTTTCTGCTATACCATTGTGTTAAGGGGTACGTGGAACTGTCTTCTCATGTCGGATGCCATATGATCTGCAATAGGCATCGAACTGTCTGGAAGAGTATTCACCGCCGTTGTCGGATCGAAGACACATTAACTTCTTTCCTGTCTCACGTTCTACCATGACATGGAACTGTTTGAAGTAATCGAAAACCTGGTCCTTCGTCCGCAAGAAATATACCCACACCTTTCGAGAAGCATCATCGATAAACGTTAGAAAATATCGATTGCCGCCAATTGATTCAACCTCCAAGGGACCGCAAACATCAGAGTGCACCAGACTGAGTAACTCTGATCTTTTCGTTGAAGAGGAATTAAACGGGACTCTATGTTGCTTACCAAACAGACAATGATTGCAAGGATTTAGTGCAGCGTCCTTGTCTACATTGATAAGCTCCTTCTTTATTAGGGTAGACAACCCTTTCTCACTCATGTGACCGAGTCTCTGGTGCCATAAATTTTGTGAAGCCTCCTTTTCTGCAACATTAAGGCTGTCTGTGCAAATGTTCACATGAGTTTTGTATAGTGTGCCACAAATGTGTCCTCGAGCGACTATCATAGCGCCTCTTGACAATTTCCATGTGCCTCTACTGAAATGACTATCATAGCCCTGTTTGTCAAGAGCTACTCCAGAAAGTAGATTCAGCCGAAGATCTGGCACATGGCGGACATCCTTCAGAGTGATTGTGCTCCCGGAACTTGTCTTTATCGTGACATCACGAATTCCGACAATCTCAACGGAACTCGAATTTCCCATTTTCACAGCTCCAAAGTCACCAGCTTTGTATGTTGTGGAGTATTCCTTGTACGGAGTCACGTGGTAGGATGCTGCAGTATCTACCACCCATTCCGTGTCTTCTCCTCGTGAGACGTGAAGGCATGCCTCATCATGAGTCGAACAATAAGCTACATCACCAGTGATAGTAACTAATGTTTCTCCACCTGTATTCTTTGATTGTGAACTGCTATGACCTTGTTCTTCTTTCAATCTGTAGCAGTTCTTCTTCATATGCCCCTCTAATCCACAATGATAGCATTTATATATTGATTTTCTGCTATCAGAGGACCTGCCCTTGCTCTTACTTCTGCCTCTCCATTTATTTTTGCTACTTATTTGTTGTCTCCCCCGATTCTCTGTGACAAAGGCATGGGTCTGATCTGTGCCCATGTCCTTTCTCCTTGCCTCTTCACTGAATAGGGCATCCTTGACCATTGACATGGTAAGTTTGCCATTCGGGGCTGAGTTGCTGAGTGTTACTACCAGCGTTTTCCAACTATCGGGAAGAGAACTAAGTAGCAGTAGCGCCTGAACTTCATCGCCAAGCGGCATCTCTACAGACGATAACTGGTTGACCAAGCTCTGGAACTCACTGGTATGCTCGGCAACTGAAGTTCCACTTTTAAGCTTCATGTTGACTAAACGCCTCATCAACAGGGCTTTATTCCGAGCAGTCTTGGCCTGGTACATGTCCTCCAACTTTTTTCAGAGGACATATGCGTCTGTCTCTTGTGCAACATGGTGGAAGACACTATGATCAATCCATTGACGGATTTGACCAATAGTTTTTCGGTTTAACTTCTTCCACTCTTTCTCTTTGGCGGAATCAGGATTTGTACCCTTTAATTCAATAGGGTCAAACAAATCCTTACAGCTGAGGAGATCTTCCATCCGAGGTTTCCACAACGTGTAGTTGGTGGCAGTGAGCATAATCATGGCTCCGGAAGATGATCCTGACTCTTCCGTGGACATTATCACCTTACAAATAACTTTTCAACACAAACGGGGTTGAAAACTTCAGAAAACTCAAACACTCGACCAACGCCTCTAACCTAGCTCTGATACCACTTGTTGTGATTTATGAGGATCGCCTGGACGTTGGTACACAAATTTGAGAGAAAATAACTCTATTACTCACAAGAATAGATTACAGAGTATTACAAAACTCAAATAAACAAAAACCTCTCAAACTAACATACTAGGAATTCTCACCACTCTCTAGGGTGTATTCACTCTTGGTTATGATTACACTTTACCTCGCACACACTAACTAGGTGTGATTACACTTTTCTGAATGATTTACAAATGAGGCTTACACCTCTATTTATAAGGAAAATTTGAGGAGGTGGAAGGTGTGAACGCAGATTGGTGTGAACGCAGAAAAGGGTGGCTAGCCGTAATCGTTTTCAATTTGAATACTTCTATATGAGTTGTCAAACAAGTGGCTAGCAGTAATTGTTTTCAACTTTGCTTCTTCAACCGGCTTCTTTGAATATCAAGAAAAATCTAGATTACGGCTAGAATGGAAACATCTAGATGACGACATCTAGAAGATACGGCTGGAAATCATCAACAGACCCAATCCTACATGTGTAGGATATGAGGGAGATAAGACGTGGACAATCCTTCATCTATTCTTGAATAAAGAGAAATCATTTCTCTACCCCGAGTGAAACACTCCAAAGAGTAGAGAAGGTCCTCTCTCCCTTAGTTCAATGGATAAAGAGATTGCTTCCAAAAGACCTCCGGCCAAAAAATAAATAAAATAAAATAAAATAAATAGATAATATATATATATATATATATATATATATATATATATATATATATATATATATATCACTATTACATTCCGGCACAATTAGACGTGTGAAAAAACCTTTTTAAACGTGTTGAACACGTCTACATGTGACGGCTTCAATTGAGTGGTGACATATAGTGCGGTTCAAGGAACCGCTCTAAAAACTCTCAAGTAGACGTGTTGTCAAATCGTTAGATTAGGTTGTTCCGTCCGTTATGTCTTTTAGACGTGTTCCATTATTTACAATTAGACGTGTTCCGTTAATTGCAATTAGACGTGTTACGTTAGATGCAATTAAAGGTGTTCCGTTAGTTGCAATTAAAGGTAACATTTAGACGTGTTCTTCCTTTTTTGTCAATTAGACGTGTTCCCGGTATCAATTAGACGTGTTCCCGGTATCAATTAGACGTGTTCCAGTAAATGTTAACAATGGTTAAAATCATATATTTTAAATAATAATACATGCAAACTACCAGATATTTCTCCTCTCAAATATTTCAAATAATACCCGCCAAATAACAAATGCACATAATATAACAAATTAATTTTCTACAAAACCAAATTATATATATATAATATAAAATATATTTAAAGTATTTACAAAAAAAAAAAAAAAACAACTATAAATTTAAATTACAATGGAGGAAATTCTAAACTAAAAATAATAATATAAGATCGTTATAGCTGGTTCTTTGAGCACTCATCTAACATGTCATCCCTATCCCTCTTCGTGCCTCTTGCCTCCCTCTGCCAACAACATTTAAATTAATTAATACAAAATTGGTATGCTAAAATGATGAGTACCTGAGATTGTAACTGTTGTAACTGAGATTGTAACTGAAATTGTGATGATCTTATCAACATCACATTAAGTATAAATATGCATAGACATATATAGTATATAACATATAAACTTATCAACATCACATTATGCACTTTTCTGCAAGTTCAAAACGTCGTAACCATCCTCGTCGATAGATCGTATAGATCTTATATCTTATATATGAGATAAAACACAACTAAAATAGATGTAATCTTTAGTAAACTTTATCAAAATTTCCATCTATATGCACAATCAAGGCGAATGAAAAATTAGCTTAGCTTCTATCACTGTACATTCAATAAGTGCTCATGGGCATAGAGGATACATTCTATTTTTTTTTTTATTATTTTTTTTTTTTTTGCTACTTGTGTTTCTTCACATAAAACAAGCCTCTAGTGATTGAATTGAGGGTTGCACAAATCATTTCGACAAGAACACAACATTTTAACTAAAAAAAGTACAGAACTATTATACTCCGGATCAGATACATTTCATGAAAATAACTCGATACTTGGATATATGGTACTCAC
The DNA here is from genome assembly GCF_046630445.1 of Rutidosis leptorrhynchoides. Classification (NCBI taxonomy): domain Eukaryota; kingdom Viridiplantae; phylum Streptophyta; class Magnoliopsida; order Asterales; family Asteraceae; genus Rutidosis; species Rutidosis leptorrhynchoides. Next base: position 103,879,732 of record NC_092343.1, read on the forward strand.
ATAAATGGAAGCTCATCAAACACCTTTCATGCACTCATACCCTATTCTGTTCATCAAGCATTTGCCACACCTGTAAATCCAACTCAATTAAAATGAAATTGAAATTTCATATAAGGCCAAGTCTTCACAAAGCTAAACCCTTGATATCAGGTACCAAAACAGAATGCTATTAGTTACAGATTCATTGAAATATGTCATACACAATGCAAGGTTATTGAGACAAAAAAATTAGTTTTGTAATATCATGTGAAACACATAGAACAAACATTGTGCAAACACGAAAATAGAGCATAGTTTAATGAATTACAGATCGTTACAATTAGCGTTATTTCACAATACCTATTAGGAATATACCTCTTTCTAATTATGCTAAATTAGACAAATGATGATATTTATGTCATTGTGAATTTTAATTCTAATGCTCATATGTGTAGTATTACCAAGCTTTTAATAGAGATATTATATAGCCACATTTTTTTTTTTTAAATATATGGCCCCTGATTCCTAAGTCAATGTTGTTAATTAAAGAAAATAATAATCAACGCAATGATGCACTCCTATCAACCAAATACTACGTAATTAAACAAAAAAACCTTATTACCAACATTCTTGCAGTGTTTGAACATATAAAAGCTGATGGAGGAAGTAAGGTGAGTTCCCCCTATAAAATACAAAAAATCCTTATTGATCCGCATATCATCCACCTGCAGAAACACATTATGCAATAACAAAAAAGATGTGAGTGGTGTGTCTAACCTTTATATACAAACAATTCTACATTTATCTCTAACCAAATAGAAGTTGTTTTATTTCATGTATATATATATATATATATATATATATATATATATATATATATATATATATATATATATATATATAGGGGCAGGATCAATGGGGAAGTAACCAATCGGGGGGAAGCGGGGGGAAGCAAAAAAAAATATTTTTTTTCCGTTTTTTTGAAATTTTTTTTTCCCGGCATCAAGATCACACGAAAATATGAACATTTAGAAGAGACACTTCGTGATGAATGTTATTATTTAGGCGGGAAAACGATCGACAAAAATAACATTCAAGATAATATTGTTCGTGAAGAATATGAACGTTTTTTTTTTCATGTTTTGTGAAGTAAAATTTAGCCCGATTTAGAGTTTAGGGTTTAGGCTTTAGGATTTAGGGTTTGGTGTTTTGGGTTTATTCCATAAACCCTAAACCCTAAACCCTAAACCGTTCGTGTTAAAAACTCAATCTAAATCCTAAATCTAAACCCTAAACCCTAAATTTCTAAACCCTAATATCTAAACCCTATAAACCCTAATATCTAAACCCTAATATCTAAACCCCAATAGCTAAAACCTCAAAATACGCTCAAAAAACACGATAATTGTTATATATTAATTCTTCGAGCATTTTCCCGCCAAAATAAAAACATTTATCACAAAGTGTCTCTACTAAATGTTCATATTTTCATCTCATCTATAATGTTTGTGAACAAAGTTTTTTCAAAAAACGAAAAGAAAAAAAAAGTTTTTGCTTCCCCCCTTTCCCCCGAATGGTTACTTACCTCTTGATCCTACCACTATATATATGTGTGTGTATATATATATATATATATACCTGTATTTGTAAATTTTATACAAATAATTAACTCTTATTCAACACATATCAAACCCTAGAATATTGAATAAATCAAAAACAAATCTAATGACTTTTTATCAAATAAATCATCCAAGGTCACTGGTAACTTCAGTTCATTTTTCTTGACACACTGAAGACATAATATTGTAACCTTAATCGATCTCCTAACCAAAACATATTAGTAACAAGTCAAATATTGTAATACAGAAACATAATCAATCGATTAAAAACATAAATTAGGCTAACTGAATAAAATAATGATATGGTATAACTGGAAACCCTTACGTATCAATCTTCAATGCGTTCATACAAGAAATTCTGACTGTGGCAGGAACCTATAATCGTTGAATAGATCTCGAGGGAAAGAAACTATATTTAATTGTATGACACCGAATTAAGAGAATCGAATCATGGAAGATTTTAATCGTATGAAACGAAGATAGTTAATCAATTTCAGAGTGAGTTGCGTGATCGCCAGGGATTTTGAATTTAGGGTTTGTAAATTGGATTCCTCTTCAAGCGTGTAAGCTAAAATAAATACCTAGGTTTATGGATGGGTAGAAATGTAATTATCCAAGGTTAGTGACGTATATCGACTAACTGATACGTATACAAATTTTTGAATGGCAGAGATCTAATACTCCCTCCGTCCCAGATTAATTGTCTCCAGACAAAAAATACACACAGTTTAAGAAATGTCATTATCTCACTGTACTTTTTCTGTACTTTTTTCTTACTTTACTGTTTTACCCTCAACTAATTAATTAGAAATCTCTCTCACCTTTGTAATTTAATTAATTCATTAGGGACAATATTGTAAACATCATCAAATTTACTTTCCATATTTGGAAGTGGACAATTAATTTGGGACGTCCAAAAAAGGAATAATAGACAATTAATCCGGGACGGAGAGAGTAATAATCTTGCATCTAAGGCTGGTGGCAAAGCCACCTAAGATTTTTTTTTAATATTGATGATGTATTTGTAGTTTTGATATATATATACATATATATATATATATATATATATATATATATATATATATATATATAAAAGATGGATGGATTAGGAATAGGAATTAGGAAGAGTTAAGGTTAAAAAGTTTAAAGTGATTTAGAGGGTAGAAGCTCGCCTAAAAGACTTAATAACACCTCTAAATTAGACGTGTTCTGTTAACTTATGTTAACAGAACTGTAAGGATTAGGTTGATTAAACGGAGCTCGTTAACTTATATAACCTGTTAACTTATTTAGACGTGTTCCAGTTAAAAGGCGTTTGTTGCAAACTAATTAGACGTGTTTTTTGTAACTTATTAGATGTGTTCGTCATTTAGACGTGTTCCTGAAAAAAACTTATTAAACGTGTTTCCAATTAGACGTGTTCTTTTTTCAGCAGACGTGTTCCTGGTAAAAGTTATTAGACGTATTGTTTATTAGACGTGTTCCTTGAAATACTTGTTAGACGTGTTGTCAATTAGAGGTGTTCCTGGTAAAGTTATTAGACGTGGTTACCAATGAGAGGTGTTATACTTATTTAGACGTGTTGCAGGATTCTAATTAGACGTGTTGCTACTATTATTTAGACGTGTTCCGTGTTTTTTTTTTTTTTTTTTTTTTGTAAAAACCTTAATTAGACGTGTTCCGTTTGATAAATTAGACGTGTTATGTAGTGAATACGTCTAAATGAAAGGCTCTAAATAAGCCGAAACCGAAATGTAGTAGTGAAACTTATAGAGACATAGAGTGATAGATATATTGTTGCGACAGAACACTTAACTTATAAAGTGGTAAACATATTCAAACTGATTCAAAGATTACTAAACATGATAACAGTAAACAAAAATTAAACATATTGAACAAAAAAATAAATTGTTGCAGTAGAAGAACTTTATAACAGATTAACAGAACATTGAAAACTGATAAACAAAATAAATTAAAACATATAAATACTTACAGATTACAAACTTACAGTAGAATTGTTGCAGCCTTGAGTGAAACGAATTCAGTGATGAACCGAGCAAGAAGATGAACCAACGATCTAGATAGATAAAGATGAACCGAATTCTGATGCAAAAAAATAAAACTACCAAAAATTAAAGAACCAAATTAAAGGAAGCAAATTGGGGAGAAGTCATAGAACCAAATATATTCTTGAAGGGAGTTGATCTGTACACCACCTTGTTTTTGCCATACACCACCAAAATAATTATTTAGACAGTTTTAATCCTTCCTTTGAGAAGTTAGGGGGAGTTGGTGGTGAACAAAAGGAAGGGTAAAAATGTCCAGAAAATTTATTTAGTGGTGTATGGCAAAATAGAGGTGGTGTACGGATCACCTCCCATTCTTGAATCATGGTGGTGGAAGGATTATTTATGGTGTTTGATGTTATAGAGAAAATAAATGATGACAGATGATCTTGAATTGGGAATTGGGAAAAAATTAATGCGTGCATTCTTTTCATTTACTCCGTAATTAATTCCGGGAGAAGGGAGGGAATCAAAAATATAGGGAAAAAACATTAATTTGGGCCTTTGTTTTTATTGAGTTAGAGGGCCCGACTTTGATTGTAGACGTGGTCAAGGAGGTTAAAAATAATTTGAGCCCGGAGTCGTTTTTTATCCGCGTTAATGAAATATCTTTGGCTGAGATTGATCGTGTCCTCAATGACGATTTCCCTTTGTTGGATTTGGCCACTTCGAACCGTGCTGTTTGTGAAGGTAACTGTAGACGCTGGGAGAGGATCTTAGAATCAACCTAACACGATCTAGAGGCGGAATAACACTATAACGAGCTTAAACGAATATCTATGGGTTTTCGGGTTCGTACGAGTCAAACCAAGATTAGATCTTGATAAACACGAAGCCTAGATTGACATTCTGTGGTATTTGGACATGAAGATTGAAAGAGACCCGACCTGGAACTGTTTTTGTGTGTGAAAATATACAGGGTGATTAACCAAATTAGTGGAGATTAACTTGGCTTAAATATCCCAGTTCCTATGTCGGTCGACTGTGGTTGACAGTCGGTCGACTGACTATGTCAGTCGGCCGACTGTCGAGTAACATTACAGATTATAATTAAACGTTTACAAATATAAAATAACAAATCGACAATCAACATTTAACAATTTTGCAGGTTACAACATGATCGAATAAAACGTTAAAGTTCATGGAACTAGGGATTACAAAATATGCACTAACAAACTCCCCCTAAGACCTAGTTCCTCATAAGTCTTCGATCTGCTTCAATCTCTGTACGGATCTGTAACCATATTGTTCAAATAGCAAACCTTTGCAACACGAATATACTGTTGTGCTTGAACTCTATTTTCTGGCCTGTACAGCATCCGATTGTAGTACAATGTGAAGATGTCAGCTTCACAGCAATTTCTCAACCAAACGGGATCTAAAACCCGTATCGAGTCGGTCTCATCTTCCTTCAATTTGTCCAAAACGATGACTGCTTCTTCTGAGCGTTCATCGTAGTACCACCAGCGAAAACGTGGGCTAAAGTTCTGCAGCATTTTCATCACAGGAACCTTTCTCATATAATTTACTGGCTTGTATCTAACAATCTTTCTTCGTTCGCCCGTTTTCTTGTTTGTTCGATAAGTGATCGTGGGAAATTGAGGGCTGAATCCCTCAAAGTTCTTTGACAAGTACGATCGTCTTATCTTCTTGCAGACAATATTAGGAATTCCGTCATAATCCCTTGATGTGCAGCGGGGTAGTATATAAAATAGTTATTAATTTTAGCAGAAAACACTATTAAATACGATACAATTTTACACAAGATATTTATTTATTTATAGAATGGATATACTTAAACCTTGCTACAACACTTATAGGCAGTGTACCTAATCGTACAGTAGTGTAGTTTTTAGTAAGTCCGGTTCGTTCCACAGGGAAATCTTTAAACAAAGCTCAACGCTATATTAGTTTACTTTTATAAAAATACAAATATATATATAAGTAATATTATTATTATAAAGGGGGGTTTTTACCGTTTAATGACCGGTTTGTCGATTTTAAGACTTTAGTCGCAGTTAAAACCTAATGTAAAATATAAAATAAATACAAGACTTAAATTAAAGCGTAAAGTAAATAACGATAATGAAATTGCGAATAATAAAAATGCGATAAAATAAAAACAATAAATAAAAAGTACGATAATTAAAAGTGCGATTAAATATAAAATAAATAAAAGTGCGATAATTAGAAGTGCAATTAAATATAAAATAAAGGAAATTAAATATGAAATAAAAGAATTATGCTTATTTAAACTTCCGTAATCATGATGTTTGACGTGTTGATTTTAGTTTTATGCCCATGGGTTAATTGTCCTTTGTCCTGGATTATTCAATATGTCCGTCTGGTTTTTGTCCATAACAGTCCATCAGTCATAAATATAAATTGCAAGTGTCCTTGTCAAATTATTATTATACCCGAAGTTAAATATTCCAACTAATTGGGGATTCGAATTGTAACAAGGTTTTAATACTTTGTTTAATGAATACACCAGGTTATCGACTGCGTGTAAACCAAGGTTTTACTACTTTGTTAACAATTACACCAATTACCCTTGAATGTAATTTCACCCCTGTTTTAATTATTCTAGTGGCTATTAATCCATTCCCGTGTCCGGTTAAATGAACGATTATTCGTACATATAAATACCCCGCCCATCGTGTCCGATTGAGTGTATATGGTAATTTATAGGGACGCCCAATTGTAAATCTTTATATTAACATTAACAAACTTTCATTTAGTTAAACAAATATAAAGCCCATTAATAGCCCATAGTCTAATTTCCACAAGTGTCGTTCTTTTATCCAAACCCCAATTATGGTACAAAGCCCAATTACCCAATTTTAGTAATTAGCCCAACATCATGATTACTTCGTTTTAAATAAGCATAATAATAACTTAGCTACGAGACATTAATATAAAAAGGTTGAACATAACTTACAATGATTAAAAATAGCGTAGCGTTACACGGACAGAATTTCGACTTACACCCTTACAACATTCGCTAACATACCCTTATTATTAGAATTAAAATTAAAATTAAAATTAAAATATAAATTATATATATATATATATATATCGTATGAATGAGGAGAAAAAAGATGATGAATTTTGATCAGAATTCGGTTGGCTTATAGCCAGAGTTGATTTTTGGGGCTCCGCGACTCGCGGCAAAAACCCCTTCAAACTCCGCGAGTCGCGGAGATAGTATTTACAGCTCAGTCCTTGGAGTTTTCTCTGCCGACGGTTTTTTATATATAAATATAATATATATATAATTAATATAATTAATTATATATTATATTATATTTATATACATAGTTAACTTGTAATTTTTAGTCCGTTGCGTCGAGCGTTAAGAGTTGACTCTGGTCCCGGTTCCGGATTTTCGAACGTCCTTGCGTACAATTTTATATTTTGTACTTTGCGTTTTGAATCTTGTACTCTTGTAATTTCGAGACGTTTCTTATCAATAATTGGAACCTTTTTTATTGTCTTTTGTACTTTTGAGCTTTTTGGTCGTTTGCGTCTTCAATTCGTCGAATCTGTCTTTTGTCTTCACCTTTTATTATTTAAACGAATATCACTTGTAAATAGAACAATTGCAACTAAAAGCTTGTCTTTCTTGAGGAATAATGCTATGAAATATATGTTCGTTTTTAGCATTATCAAATATTCCCACACTTGAGCGTTGCTTGTCCTCAAGCAATATTGTCTTGAAATACTAGAATCACTTCTTTATTCTTCACACTTTGTACATCAGTGATTTCTATACGGCGGTATAAACAATGGTAGTAACGATATGGTTTACAGTCCCACATGACTATAAAAATTTAGATCCATTAAGGAAATTGGATCTTTATGAAAACATTTGATCTTTTGAAATCTAGTTTTTACCCTAGATAAGTTTTCCGGAATAACCCTTTACCGGTGTTTGCAAAATATTTTTGTGGGTTTGGTGGGTTTCAGATTTGAAAATTTTAGCTCAAAACTTGCGGTTTTGTGTCACCCACTTGCTAACCTTGTATTAGGAAAGCAACACGTCCAGTTTACTTGTCCCGTATATTACCTTTCGGTAAACTACCGTCCGGTTGTAAAGGAAAGCGTTGAACAAGCAACTGTTAAGGCAATGTCCCGTGACATGCTTTTGATTATGGTCTATAACGTGTCGGACGCAATTACTATCCTTGGTAGGAGCAATAGTAAAGCTCACCCTTATAATTTGTCGGTTTGACACAAGGTCCTGTCTTTGACCATGTTATGCAACCACCGTTCTTACGGTTGACACCCGATTTAGTTCAGGTGACCTAATGAATTCCAGGTGAATTCCTAGGATTTTACGTTCAATGGTAATGAACGCATTGAAAATAGGGTTTTCAGAAAACAAATCGGTTTGTAATTTTGATCAAAATATTTTCTCGTTTAAGCTCGAGTTTAGATATCATCGAATTCCATGAGTTTGTAATTCTCAATCTTTAAGGTCAATCTCTAGGATTGAGTAATATCAGTCTTAAAAGCTGATTTTTAATCTTTAAGGAGATTATCCTTTCTGGGGATCTGATTCATTAGTCTTATCCAGCTAATTTGCATGGTGCCCCCCCATTGTACGAGATAAATCCTTCTCATGGTTAGGATAAATCTGACCACTTGGCGACCCTGTTTAATGCTGAGGTCCGTGGATTTCCTGCTGATTTTAGTGATGACTTTTCTAGATTTTTCGTCAACCTACAGCTGGTCTGGACGACAACTTCATGACCTAAATCAAGAAGCGCGTTTCTTTTTCGGAAGACTTTACTTCCTTTTAATGATGGAATTGATTCATCGTGTAGATCCATCTCTTCTTTTCTTTCATCGGGTAAAACAGTTTAGTTTAGTCCAAAGCAAAAGTATTTTCAGTTATTTGTTACAGATATATGTGACATATGTTTAAAATAACTTGGTAAATTTTCCCACACTTGGCTTTTTATTTTTCTTTTTATCGTCCTCTATTCCATTTTAAATGAATTTTAACATTTTAGTTTGTTTCTCAATTTATGTCCTTTCCGAGGTAACAATAATTTCGGTGTTAAAACCTAGTTTTATCGTTCATAAATATGTATAAACATGATTTGAATTCATTTAATTGAAAAATTTTACTAGAATTGGGTAGTCAGTATATAAGACTAGGGCTGTTCTTTTTTATCAGAGAGCACTAGATTCTAATACAACTACTGCTTTACTAGTATTTTTAATGGTAACCAAGTGTATAAAGTAAAAATTTTTAAAATTCGAAAGAATTTAACCCCTTCCCACACTTAAGATCTTGCAATGCCCTCATTTGCAAGAAATCAGTAACAATTTAAATTATTGAGGGTGATTAGTGTGAAAATGATTAAATTTTTACCAAAGTTTCCAAATATATTGGCGTTTGTTTGCTGAATGATAAATGGTGCACATCATTTGTTCATTCCGTCTTGTTGTTATTTCACATATATTTTGCATCTTGTCGTCAAAATTAGTTGCTTTTGCTGAACTTAATGCCAGTCTTTGAAAACGCGTTGTTTTACCCTGTTGTGTACATAAGATAAACTGCAAACATATATACATATTTTTGAAGTTTGGTATATTACCCCACGTTCAAAAATTATTAAAATCTAAGAATAAAAGTTAGATAATTATAAAAATGATTACAATATTAACAAAAATATTAAATGTATCAATAACTACAAATTACAAAAAAAAAAAATAATAATAAGTAAACTAAGGATGATATTGGTACCAATAGGGGTTCCAGGCATAACCATAAGTGCTATAGAATGCTTCGGCAGGGTCATACGTAGGATATGGTGGCTGCATCTCTATCGACCAAGGAGGGAAGACGGGTTTCGGTGTAGGAATATAGTTTCTACCTATATGTTGGCAATGCGCTATGATCTGGTTCTGATGAACTTGCCAATCTTCAAATGCTCTCTGTCTAGCATTTTCGTATTCCTGAGAAGCTATAAACCTATGCATTTCTTGCATCTCATTCCCCCCTCCTACATTACCTTGCTGCTGGTTTCTCTCCACCTGTGGATGTCTACCATGGTATCGTACTGCGGCGTTATTTCGCCTCTTCAAAACCTTCGCACCATGGTATACATTTAAACCTATAGTATCGCGGGGTTCCGGCTCTTCTAGTAATAATCCCCCCCGACTTATATCCACACCGAGATATTCACCAATCAAAGTAATAAAAATACCACCTCCTATTATGCTATGTGGTCGCATCCCCCGAACCATAGCTGATAAATAATAACCCACACAATATGGTATACTTACAGCGCTTTGTGGGTCTCGAATACACATATGGTAAAACAAATCTTGTTCATTTACTTTTTCTTTGTTCTTACCCCTTTGTGTAATCGAATTAGCTAAAAACCTATGTATTACTCTTAATTCGGCTCTATCTATATCCAAATAAGAGTAATTTCCCCCTTTGAAACGGTGATGGCTTGTCATTTGACTCCACACACCGTGTGTATCAAAATTCTCATCTATCTTTCTACCGTTTAGTATCAATCCTCTACAATCGGCAGACGCTAACTCCTCAGGCGTATATATACGTAAAGCCTGAGCCATGTCCAGTAAAGACATGTGGCGCATCGAACCGCCTAACAAAAATCTAATAAAAGAACGATCGGTTAAACTAGCTACCCGATCATTCAACTCTATACTACATAACAACTCTTCACACCATACTTTATATACAGGTCTACGTATGGTGAATAAACATATCCAGTCATTAAAAGAAGAATTACCATACCTCTGTACAAGTAATTCCCTAATTGGCCCGGCCAATTCTACAGCTTCCAAGGGTCCCCATTCTATGACCCTCGGTACCTCAACAACCTTAGAGTGAAGAGTATGCAAACCCCGTTGATATTTTGGATAATCTATCCAAAGTCTGTCAAATCTCAGGTTCGGGTGCAACTCTTCCAAATGCATATCGGAAAAGGTCATGACTGGATGAGGTACATCCTGCTTGTAGTAGTTATCTACCTCCTGTTGTTCCAAATTCTCAGCAGGAGCATTGCGGGCTTGGGATGAAGATTCACCCCTTTCATTCTGCAAAACACATCAACCACAAATTTTGTGCATCCAAATATGCATTAGTGTCAGCAAAATCATCAATCAAAATAATTACAATGACATTATCAATTTATATCAAACTTAAGCTTATTTTCACATTTTTATCAAATCTACACTTTTTCAAATAAGCATATACGAAAATTTTCGCCAAGTTCATAAGCATTCAACTCAAATAACAAGTCAAAATAATCATTACTAGCAATCAAACAAGTCTCAAATGGCATTATCTTTCAAAAATCAAGTTCATGAATTTTAGACTTGAAAAAGTCCACTTTAATTCTCAAAATCATGTTTAGGCTCAAAGTTTAGATCATTTAACTACCTAGACATGTTACACTACTCATTTTAGCAACAATTCATGACAAAAATCGGCCATAACCTGTTTATATCAAAAAGCCCCAAATTTGCTCAAGAACACAAATCCTAGATTACTCAAAATTTGAAGTTTAAGGCTTCTAATCATGTTAAACAGCATCAATCTAGGTTATACAAGCATAATACATAAACAATTTAAGCTTAATTACACTAAAAAGCATCAAAATCAAATTGGGGAAAAATTTACTCAAGAACACCAAATTTCGAATTAAATGGTGTTTAGGTGTAGAAATTTACCGTTTTTCTTGAGTAATTCTTAGATAGCATCCTTCTCAACATGATTTTAGCAAAAAATTTGGTGATTAACGGTTAAAAATTGAGATTTTTGGGGGTGTTTTTCGGGTTTTTTCGGCAGTATTTCGAGCTGTATTTTTTTGGTTTTGGGTGTGTGAACTGATCAGTTCGGGTGTTTATTATTTTTTTCTGGGTTTTGATCCCTCCGCGAGTCGCGGAGATTTTGTACTTCAAACTCCGTGAGTCGCGGAGTTTGCTCTTTTTTTTTTTTTTTTTTTTTTTTATAATCTTTAACTTATAAAACAATTAAGTATTTAATTTTAAAATTTTGTTTCCCTTGTTATTTAGGACGAGGTCGTTTCGGATCGATGTCCTAGTCCGTCCTTCGACAAAATTTTAAAATTTGTCTTTTTGTAGCGATTGTTTTAAAAGCTAAGATTTTTGGGTTTTTTTTTTAATGTTTTTGGCATACTTTAAATCAATAAGATTAAAAATAATGATAATAAAAGTTCTCGTCCCTCCCTCGGGTAAAGCAATTTCGGTTCAAAGACCTAGTCTTCAACTTACGACGAATTTTAAAAATCATATTCTTAACTTAATGAGATAAAGTAAATTTTTGTTTTTAAATTCACACAACTTAAATATAAAATTCAAAATTAAAAATTAATAATTAAAAATTCACACCAAACTTAAAATTTGAAATGCATAAAATTAAAATTTCATATTTTAAAAATTAAAAATTCACACCAAACTTAATTTAAAAATTTATAAATTCATATCAAACTTATATTAATTTTTCAAATATTTACAATTTTAAATATATTGTTTTTACAAAGTTTACAATATTAATTTAAGATTTAAATATTAATTTTAAAAATATGGTAAAAATAAAATTAAAAATCTTTTTGTCTTTTTATCCCACTTTAATCAATCAAATATTATCAAAAATATGCGCCCCTCTTTTCGGTAAAGTAATTTCGGTTCCAAGACCTAATTTAACTCATGACGAATCTTTGAAATATTTTGGGTTGATTAATTAAAGATATTTATACCTTAAGAATAAACGTTAAATTTCGCAGTGATGTAATAAATTTTTGAATGATATCAATAATTTCGGTCGCCAAACCTAATTTTATTTAATACCAATTTAATACTTTTTAGCGAACAAATTAGCGTTTATTATCAAAAGGTTAAAAATAAAAATAAAAATAAAAACTGTACAGACATACCTGTGAAATAGATTTCTTAGTTATATGATCTATTCCCTTCATAAGATAGTCGGTTTAATTGGTTTTCCATTGCTACATAAGCGTAACCTCGAGCATTCAGTGTCTTTTCTTCTAAACATATGAACGGTCCATCTCTGCATAAAGTAACAAATTCGGTATTTGAATAGGTTTGATTATTTGAACATTTACCTCCATGTGACCATTTTCCGCATTTGTGACATCTTTCTAGGTGTCGTGCTCTTCTTTTTGCTGCGGATTTTGATTTTCCTTTACCAAATTGTAACTTATTATCTTCGCATCTGGATTCTTTTCTAACTCCGTCCATTCTTTCTCTGATTACTGATACTAATTCACTCGGTAGTATGTCATTATTACGTTTAGTGATCAAAGCGTGTAGCATTAGACCATGGTTTAGTTCACAGGCAGTCTTCATTTCATAAAAACCTAAAAAAAAATAAAAATTCAGAATGGGGGGAGAAGACTAGTTCTTTAGGGTCTGCTAGGGAAAGACCATACGTGTTCCATTTTCGAGAACTACACGAAAACAGACAATTAACTCTAACAGAAATACATATTATCCTTTAAAGACTTGATTCTCCCCACACTTAGTTAGCTGTGGTGTCGAAATTGTGATTAACTTCGTTGTCGACTTCCATCGGACCATGTATGTAATGTTTAACTCTGTGACCATTAACTTTAAATTCCATCCCATTTGAATTTATCAATTCTATCGTTCCGTATGGGAAAACTCTTTTGACTATGAATGGTCCAGACCATCTTGATTTTAATTTTCCAGGAAATAGCTTGAATCGTGAATTGAAAAGAAGAACTCTGTCTCCTTCTTTAAATTCTTTTGAACTTCTGATTCTTTTATCATGCCATTTCTTCGTTCTTTCTTTATAGATTAACGAATTTTCGTATGCTTCATGTCTTAATTCTTCTAATTCGTTTAGTTGACTTAATCGTAGACGTCCGGCTTCATGTAAATCAAGATTACATGTCTTCAAAGCCCAAAATGCTTTGTGTTCAATTTCTACTGGATGATGACATGCTTTTCCATAAACAAGTCTAAAAGGTGTGGTTCCAATTGGAGTTTTGTAGGCTGTTCTAAAAGCCCAGAGTGCATCCTCCAATTTAATGGACCATTCCTTCGGATTTGATCCTACGGTTTTCTCTAGAATACGTTTTAAAGCTCGGTTGGTATTTTCAACTTGTCCATTTGTTTGTGGATGATATGCGGTGGAGATTTTATGAGTTACTCCATATCTTTTAAGAACTTTCTCAAGTTGATTATTACAGAAATGAGTACCCCGATCACTTATTAAAGCTTTCGGTGTTCCAAACCTTGCAAAAAGACGTTTTAAAAAGTTGACTACAACTCGTGCATCGTTAGTTGGGAGAGCTTGTGCTTCCGCCCATTTAGATACATAATCAATGGCTACGAGTATATATAGATTATTATGAGATTTTGGAAATGGACCCATAAAGTCAATACCCCAAATGTCAAATACTTCACATACTTGGATGACATTTTGTGGCATTTCATCACGTTGACTGATTTTTCCGGCCCTTTGACATGCATCACAGGATTTGCAAAGAAGGTGTGCGTCTTTGTAAATTGTAGGCCAATAGAATCCAGCTTCATAAACTTTTCTTGCTGTTAGTTGAGGCCCATAATGCCCTCCTGTTGGTCCTGTGTGACAATGGTTTAATATTTTACTGGCTTCATCTCCGAATACACATCGGCGTATTATTCCATCGGGACAACTTTTAAACAGATGTGGATCTTCCCAGAAATAGTGTTTTATATCACTGAAGAATTTCTTTCGTCTTTGGTACGATAATCCTTTTTCAAGGAATCCACAAACTAAGTAGTTTGCATAGTCTGCAAACCATGGGATTTCTTTATAATCTATCTTCAATAGATATTCATCAGGAAAGTTGTCTTGTATGGCCGATTCATTCAGAACTTCTAATTCGGGATTTTCAAGACGAGAAAGATGATCAGCGGCGAGATTTTCTGCTCCTCTTTTATCTCGGATTTCAATATCAAACTCTTGTAAGAGTAAGATCCAACGGATTAATCTTGGTTTAGCATCTTGTTTTGAAAATAGGTATCTAAGAGCAGAATGGTCGGTATAGACCACCGTTTTTGTTAGAACGAGATATGATCGAAATTTGTCAAAAGCAAAGACAATAGCAAGGAGTTCTTTTTCAGTAGTTGTATAGTTCGTTTGTGCTCCTTGTAATGTCTTACTAGCATAATATATAGGTTGAAATCGTTTTTCAATCCTTTGTCCTAAAACGGCTCCCATTGCAAAATCACTTGCATCGCACATTAGTTCAAATGGTAGATTCCAATTTGGTGTTATCATGATCGGCGCATTAGTGAGTTTTTCTTTAAGAATATTAAAAGATTTGATACACTCATCTGAAAAGATGAATGGCGCATCCTTTTCTAGGAGTTTATTCATAGGAGTGGCAATTTTAGAAAAATCTTTTATGAAACGTCGGTAAAAACCGGCATGCCCTAGAAAACTCCTAACTCCTCTAACATTGGTGGGATGTGGAAGTTTAGCAATTACATCTACTTTAGCTCTATCCACTTCAATCCCTTCTTTTGAAATTTTATGTCCAAGAACGATGCCTTCTTTAACCATGAAATGGCATTTCTCCCAATTAAGTACTAGATTTGATTTTTCGCATCTAATTAGCATTCGTTCCAGATTAACTAGACATGATTTAAATGTATCACTGAAGACTGAAAAGTCATCCATGAATACTTCCATGCATTCTTCTATCATGTCATGAAAAATCGCCATCATGCACCTTTGAAAGGTTGCAGGGGCGTTACAAAGTCCAAATGGCATGCGTTTGTAAGCAAAAGTACCATAAGGGCACGTGAATGTGGTTTTCTCTTGGTCCTCGGGTGCTATTGGAATTTGAAAATATCCGGAAAATCCATCTAGAAAACAATAGTAACTATTTCCGGCTAATCTTTCCAACATTTGATCTATGAAAGGTAAGGGAAAGTGATCTTTTCTGGTGGCGTCATTTAATTTTCTATAATCAATACATACACGCCATCCTGTTACAGTCCTAGTAGGAATAACCTCATTTTTCTCATTTGTAATGACAGTCATGCCACCCTTCTTAGGTACGCATTGAACTGGGCTTACCCATGGACTATCAGAAATTGGATATATCAAACCTGCATCTAGCAGTTTAATAATCTCTTTCTTAACTACATCTTGCATATTAGGATTTAGTCTTCGTTGGCGTTGCACATACGTTTTATGACCTTCTTCCATAAGGATTTTATGTGTGCAATACGAAGGACTTATTCCTTTAATATCATGAATCTTCCATGCAATGGCTGGTTTATGAGCTTTCAACACAGAAATGAGTTGTGATTTCTCATTTTCAGTAAGAGAAGACGATATTATTACAGGTAATTCAGATTCACCATGTAAATAAGCGTATTCCAAATGGTTTGGAAGTGGCTTTAACTCTAATTTCGGAGGTTCTTCTATCGATGATTTATATCGATATCTGTCTTCTTCTTTTAGCATTTGAATTTCTTCTGTTGTTGGTTCATATCCATTAGCTATAAGTGTAGCTAACATTTCAGCTTCATCAATTGGTTCATTACCTTCTCCTAAAGAACATTCTCCTGTCCCTTGTAATTCTGGAAATTCTTCTAATAATTCTGCATGGGCATCTATAGTTTGAATATAATAACATGTATCATCTGCAGATTGTGGTTGTTGCATTGCTCTATCAACTGAAAAGGTAACACTCTCATCCTCTATACTTAGGGTCAGTTTCTTACCGAACACGTCTATCATTGCTTTAGCCGTGTTTAAGAATGGTCTTCCTAATATGAGAGGAACTTGAGAATCTTCTTCCATGTCCAGAACAACAAAATCTACTGGAAATACTAAAGTACCAACTTTAACTAGCATGTTCTCCATTATCCCTCTAGGATATTTTATTGATCTATCGGCTAGTTGTATACTTATTCTTGTTGGTTTCAATTCTCCAAGGTCTAGTTTAGTGTATAGTGAATACGGCATTAGATTTATACTAGCACCTAAGTCTGCCAATGCTTCTATTGAACTAAGACTACCCAGAAAACATGGAATTGTGAAACTTCCTGGATCAGATAGTTTTCTGGTATCTTATTCAACAGCACTGCTGAACAATTAGCATTCATAGTAACAGCCGAGAGTTCTTCCATTTTCTTTCTATTTGAGATTAGATCTTTCAAGAATTTAGCATATCTTGGCATTCCTGAAATCACATCAATGAAAGGAAGATTTACATTTATCTGTTTAAACATATCCAAGAATTTGGATTGCTCGGCTTCAAGTTTTTCTTTCTTCATTTTACTCGGGTAAGGAAGTGGTGGTTGGTTTTGAAAATTCGGTCTTTGCTGATTGTAAGTATTATTGGATACTTGTTGATTGCTAGGACCTTGTTGGTTGTTGTATGGAATATTTCAGTTATAATTCTGGTTTTGATTGTAAATCGGTCTTGGCGGTTGATAATTATTCTGATAATTATTTCCAGGCCTTTGGTTTATGTATGAAATATTCTCTCTTTGTTCCATTGTTAATTCAATACTGAGACAATCTTTTGTCAAATGTGGTCCTCCACAATGCTCACAACTAATTCGTATAGCATGAATATCTTTAGTCATCTTTTCCATTCGTCTCTCGAAAGCATCTATCTTTGCCGAAATGGAATCTAAGTCATGGCTAGAATCGGCTCTAGCTGCTTTAGATGATCTAATGATATCTTTTTCTTGGTGCCACTCATGTGAGTGGGAAGCAGTGTTATCAATAATTTTGTAAGCATCAGTTTCGGTTTTCTTCATAATAGAACCACCCGCTGCTATATCTATGTCTTTCCTTGTAGTGATGTCGCATCCTTGGTAGAATATTTGTACTATTTGACAGGTGTCTAAACCATGTTGCGGACATCCTCTTAACAACTGTCCATATCTTGTCCACGCCTCATATAGAGTTTCATTTGGCTTCTGTGTGAACGTAACAATTTCTGCTTGAAGTCTTACGGCTTTAGATGCAGGAAAGAATTGTTTAAGAAATTTGTCAATTAAAACGTCCCATGTATCGATCGCCCCTTCAGGTAACGATTCCAACCAATCTTTGGCTTCTCCCTTTAAAGTCCAGGGAAATAACATGAGATATATCTGTTCATCCTCCACTTCTCGTATTTTAAATAGTGTGCAGATCCTATTAAAGGTACGTAGATGTTCATTTGGATCTTCCTTCGGCGCACCACTAAATTGGCATTGATTAGTCACCATGTGTAGAATTTGTCCTTTGATTTCATAATCTGGCGCATTAATGTCTGGATGAGTAATTGCGTGACCTTGGCCAGTGCGTTTAGCTCTCATTCGGTCTTCCATACTTAAAGGTTCCAGATTCTCCATAATTGAATTTGTTGAATCGGTATCACTAAATGATTCTGATTTAATGGTTCGTTCCTCAACAATCTCTGTTTGAATGATTGGTGGTTCCGGAGGAAAGTTTAATGGTTCAGGATCTATGAACCGTTCCTGAATATTTTCCGGATTCTCAATTGTGAGGTTGGGTTCAAAAAATGGATTATCGGAAATTTGAACTGAAGTACTTGGTCGACTGGATGACGATTCTAAAGAAAAATTAACGGCGGTTATATTTGCTAAATGTCTTGATCTAGTTACAGGTGGTGAACGTACAAAAGGTGGTGAACGTCTTGCTCGGTGCATTCACTGAATATCCTATTAGTTTTAAAAAGGAAAGAAAAATTATAATAAGTTATCCAATCAATAGACTTTTCTGATTTTGCCCACGTTTCGAATAGCCAAAAGATGCAGCAGAGGGGCAGGATTCGTTTGGTCTCAATATAATTGAGGACTGTTTGGCTCCAATAACCCGGTCCACGTACAAATCCAACTATTACTACGAACCAGAAAATTTTGATGTCTATTAATTTAACCACTTAAAATAATTTTCGTAATTTTAAGAAATTTAGATAAGAAGTAGAAAAAAAAAAATTCTAAGTCCTAAAACTAGAATAGCGAGAAATAAGAGAGAAAAAGAGTTCGTCGCAAAAGGTTGAAAAAGAAAAAATGGTTGAAAAATAAAAGGTGACGGAAAAATAAAAGAAACTTATAAAAACTTAAAAATACTTGACTAACCTAACCTTATTACTACAACTAACTTAAAATTATAATCGCAAATTGATATTACTAATTGGAATGATAATTGGTACATAGTAAAAGGTCTAAAAATATTAAAGCTTACAGGAAAAACTAAATCCCAAATGGAAATAACTTAAAAAGAAACTAAAACTTAAAAAGGCGTCGCAAAATTCTAAAGCACCTAAATCTTAGTCTAAAGAAAAAAGCACTTAAGGAATTCTACGGCAAAGCCTAAAAATCTAGGAGTAAAAATAACTATAGCAAAAACTAAGTTTAAAATTAAAAATGAGCTAAAAATACAAATATTACGTTACAATGATTAAAAAGGGACAAAATATAAAAATATACAAAAAGTTGTAAAAAGTACAATTTTTATAAAAATATTATTTTTATATTTTTTATTTTATAAAACTATTAATTTTACAATTTAATTAAACTTATTTAAACTAAAATATAAATTAAATAAAACTTAAATTAAAATAAAACTTAATTATAATATTAATTAGGGTTAATAATAATAATAATAATTAAAAATCCGTAATAAATGCTGAATTAGGGCATCTGTTCGCGTGTCAGACAAGCTCCGCGAGTTGCGGCAATTATTGCATCAAACCCCGCGAGTCGCGGGGTTCAGAATTTCAGCTGACAGGTTTGAGTTTTTACGCGTTTTTATTTATTTATTTTTTTTTTTTATTTTCTGTTTTTTTTTAAATAAATAAAAGATTTTAAAATAAAACTTATATTTTTATAAACTAAAATAAAAATAAAGAAACTTATAAAACTTAAATATTTAACAAAATCTTAAAAATACATATATTTTTGTTTTTCTTTTTATATTTTTGAATAATTAAAACGTATTTTTACAAAAACGAATTTTAATAAAAGTTAACTAAAAATCTTTTTTTTTTTTATATTAGCGTTGCGCTTCCGGCTTTTAAGATAAAATCCCCGGCAGCGGCGCCAAAAATACTTGATGTGCAGCGGGGTAGTATATAAAATAGTTATTAATTTTAGCAGAAAACACTATTAAATACGATACAATTTTACACAAGATATTTATTTATTTATAGAATGGATATACTTAAACCTTGCTACAACACTTATAGGCAGTGTACCTAATCGTACAGTAGTGTAGTTTTTAGTAAGTCCGGTTCGTTCCACAGGGAAATCTTTAAACAAAGCTCAACGCTATATTAGTTTACTTTTATAAAAATACAAATATATATATAAGTAATATTATTATTATAAAGGGGGGTTTTTACCGTTTAATGACCGGTTTGTCGATTTTAAGACTTTAGTCGCAGTTAAAACCTAATGTAAAATATAAAATAAATACAAGACTTAAATTAAAGCGTAAAGTAAATAACGATAATGAAATTGCGAATAATAAAAATGCGATAAAATAAAAACAATAAATAAAAAGTACGATAATTAAAAGTGCGATTAAATATAAAATAAATAAAAGTGCGATAATTAGAAGTGCAATTAAATATAAAATAAAGGAAATTAAATATGAAATAAAAGAATTATGCTTATTTAAACTTCCGTAATCATGATGTTTGACGTGTTGATTTTAGTTTTATGCCCATGGGTTAATTGTCCTTTGTCCTGGATTATTCAATATGTCCGTCTGGTTTTTGTCCATAACAGTCCATCAGTCATAAATATAAATTGCAAGTGTCCTTGTCAAATTATTATTATACCCGAAGTTAAATATTCCAACTAATTGGGGATTCGAATTGTAACAAGGTTTTAATACTTTGTTTAATGAATACACCAGGTTATCGACTGCGTGTAAACCAAGGTTTTACTACTTTGTTAACAATTACACCAATTACCCTTGAATGTAATTTCACCTCTGTTTTAATTATTCTAGTGGCTATTAATCCATTCCCGTGTCCGGTTAAATGAACGATTATTCGTACATATAAATACCCCGCCCATCGTGTCCGATTGAGTGTATATGGTAATTTATAGGGACGCCCAATTGTAAATCTTTATATTAACATTAACAAACTTTCATTTAGTTAAACAAATATAAAGCCCATTAATAGCCCATAGTCTAATTTCCACAAGTGTCGTTCTTTTATCCAAACCCCAATTATGGTACAAAGCCCAATTACCCAATTTTAGTAATTAGCCCAACATCATGATTACTTCGTTTTAAATAAGCATAATAATAACTTAGCTACGAGACATTAATATAAAAAGGTTGGACATAACTTACAATGATTAAAAATAGCGTAGCGTTACACGGACAGAATTTCGACTTACACCCTTACAACATTCGCTAACATACCCTTATTATTAGAATTAAAATTAAAATTAAAATTAAAATATAAATTATATATATATATATATCGTATGAATGAGGAGAAAAAAGATGATGAATTTTGATCAGAATTCGGTTGGCTTTATAGCCAGAGTTGATTTTTGGGACTCCGCGACTCGCGGCAAAAACCCCTTCAAACTCCGCGAGTCGCGGAGATAGTATTTACAGCTCAGTCCTTGGAGTTTTCTCTGCCGACGGTTTTTTATATATAAATATAATATATATATAATTAATATAATTAATTATATATTATATTATATTTATATACATAGTTAACTTGTAATTTTTAGTCCGTTGCGTCGAGCGTTAAGAGTTGACTCTGGTCCCGGTTCCGGATTTTCGAACGTCCTTGCGTACAATTTTATATTTTGTACTTTGCGTTTTGAATCTTGTACTCTTGTAATTTCGAGACGTTTCTTATCAATAATTGGAACCTTTTTGATTGTCTTTTGTACTTTTGAGCTTTTTGGTCGTTTGCGTCTTCAATTCGTCGAATCTGTCTTTTGTCTTCACCTTTTATTATTTAAACGAATATCACTTGTAAATAGAACAATTGCAACTAAAAGCTTGTCTTTCTTGAGGAATAATGCTATGAAATATATGTTCGTTTTTAGCATTATCATCCCTATATAACATCTTTAGCCTAGCCACCTGCATAAATTCAAAGTACGGTAGAGTGGTAAACTCGAATCCATGTTTGATGTAATCCACTCCGTACTCCTTCTTTATTGCGTATATATTAAACTCTTTGATGTAGGCCCATGCAATGATTTTTCCTTTAGCCAAAAGATTCGCCGGCCTATTAATGTAATTCATCCATTCAGGTTCCGGTGCTGGCTTCTCACAATATTTTCTGATCCTCAACAGGATCTTCCACTCAGCTTCTAAAACTTCTATCTTTTCTTTATTTATTTTGACCGGTAAAAACCCTGGAGGCAAATCTTCAGTCTTTTCTTTTTCTTCGCATTTACGGTTTAGAAGCTCTTCATTCATTTTGAAGTAGTCTTGAAACGTAGGTAGATCTTTATCGTTATTACATTCGTACTTCGGAAAATCACCTATTGGTTCATCTTCAATAATTACTTCATCAAAATCGTTGTCGTTTTCATTTCTTACGACAATTTCCTCAAAATCATCACTAGAATCGTAACGATTCTCAAAAGATGAGCTAGCAGTTGCGTCAGCTGAATTACTTGCTTGTTGCTCTTGACGCACTAGCTCGGCCTGCTCCTCAGCGCTTAGATCCGGCGGGATCTCCCCTTCTTATAACTCATCAAATACAACTGAGTGATTCAGACGATCCTGCTTTGCCAAAAAATCACGTAAAGAATAATCAATATTTAGAGGAATTACTGACCGTGGGTTCTCGCTTGTGCCTTTAGCAAGATCCAAACCTAGCTCATCCTCGCCTTGATCGTTAAAATTACCAAAGTCTATATCCTCCTCGAGATCAACAGCCTCAATATCGAAATTATTTTCCCACTCAAGCACCTTCGACAGTGCCTTGTTCGCTGCAGTCTCGGCCTTTACAATCAGCAAATTCTGAGCATCAAACTTAGTTTGTAACTTCTTCATTTCAACCTGTTGATCTTCAACCTGCTTGGTCAGTTTGGCAATCTCAGCATCCTTTCTTCTCTCTCGTTCATCAGCTTTTTCTTTAAACTTTTCAAATTCAGAAGCCATATTTACAACCTTCTCGCTTAATATAGAAACCGCAGCATCTTGTGTAATAACAGTCGTGGATGCAGCAGCATGAACTCCTGTATCAGTTTCAGCACGTGTTTCTTGAGTAGCAGCAGCTGAAGGTTGTCGTTGTGGTTGTGATTGCTGTGATTGTCGCTGTTCAGTAGCTGAAGATGACTCAGTCCTTTTTACCTTCTTAATGAATCTTATTCGCCTCTGCTTCGGCTTTGTCGTAACTTAAGGACCCTCAGATTGTTTTCGCTTTCTCAGCTCGAATTGATCAGGGTCAAAGTCATCTCATTCATCGTCTTCATCAACCAGTATCTGTTCAGTTGTAACAACTGGCGGTGGCTGATTAACCTCTTGATCGTCTTCACCAACTGCAACGATATCATCTTCATTACCCGACGTACTGTTCTCATGACGACAGGCAGCACCTGGTGGACATACATAGTTTTCATTTGCGAGGTGGCCAACCAATCTCTTGAATGGTTCATCCGGACCTCTCTTTTGCTTGACTCGATTGAAAGTCAAGTCGTTCAGATGATTCAGCTTAATCTCATCCTCCCAAACCTTATTCAATCCTTGCACTTGTTTTTCAATCATCACCTGCAAGAACCTATGAAACATTAAGTGGCTTTTCTTTTTCACCTTCACCAACATGCTTCTGAAAATCACTTTGGAGAAATTGAAATCCGCATGAAGAACTAATGCTGCAAACATCGAGCTATAAGTCTCGTTCAGCTCATCAAAACCGCCTACCATTGGACTCATGCATCTCAACAACACCAAAGTTAGGTATTTGTATTGATGACAGAATCGAGTTCTCTTAACAGCACCTTTCATCGGATCACCAGAGTATCCACATCTTACTAGACACCTTCGGACCTTAGTTCTATTCAGTGTGACTGGCATAGAATCATTATCTGGAAAACCTAAGTCTTCACGAACTGTCTGTGCCGAGATCTTCACTATTGTACCACCAACGCTGCTTCGTATCACCTTCCTTCCTTGTTCAGTGACAATAGAAGCATTGTTCCAGAATTCTCGTTGGTGTGAGTAGTATGCCTTGCATTCTAGGGTGATTGCAGTATAAATCCTGGACCTTTTCAAGAACTTGATAATATCAACGAAGCCTTCCTTTGCTTCAGGTCCTTCCTCGTTTAGACATGCCTCTAGATTGGCATTTTCGCTTGCCGTCAGGCCTGGAAGATTCTTAGACAGAATCACCTCTTCCTCATGTACGTCTTCGTTCACTGGACTACCCTGTTGAGCCATTGATTCTGCTATATAAACATATATACAATAATCGAAAAGCGTTAAATCGAAAAACATAAAAAAAAAAAATACAAGAAACAACAGTCGGTCGACATACTATATAAGTCGGTCGATTTTCAAGGACAGTCAACCGACATATATATAAATCGATCGACTTATAAAGTCGCCCGACATACGGTAAGTCGGTCGACTTAGGAGGTCAATCGGCCGACTGATCAACGAAGCAAAACACAGATCTGAACACAAATTCTTCGATTTTATGTTGTTTTGTCTCAATCAATGACTAATACAAGTACAGAGGAGGCCGATTTACATTATCTAATCAACAATTAACATTAACAGGTCCTAAACAACACAAATTGAATCGAAAAAGAAAAGTAAACAAGAAACTTCAATAACTTTCGATTTAGAAGGAATTACCTCGATTGGATTACGGCGCTGGAATCATGAAACAAAGTTGTATAATAAAAACACGATCAAAAACTCCTCCTTACAAAGTTCGAATTTTTGGTAAAACAACACAATCGCACGAAATAAAGAACATCGGCCGTCTGAGGTCTTTTTATACCCAGCTCGACAATCAGTCGACTATGTGATTATGTCGGCCGACATATGTGACAATCGGTCGACATACGTGACAAACGACCGACATACGTGACAAACGACCGACATATGTGACAAACGTCTAACATATGTAACAAGCCAGTAAGTCGGTCGATTTTTGTTCAATGTCGACCGACTTATAGTACAAATCGGTCGACTGTCTCCTCCTAATTAAAAAATTATTTTTCGATACAGAAACCCCGATAATTCCCTCTATTTACATCCACTGGCTGATTTTACACGCAAAATATTTTCGTTTTGAAGACTTTAACAAGTTTATGATTTGAGATGTGTAGTTCGTTTCTTTTTGACGTCGAGACACTATTTGTAACTTCAAGGAAATATACACATATTCACATAAGCAAACAAATAAAATGTTTTTGTATTTTTCAAAATAAATATCAATACACTGAAAAATCTTTTTGTAGTTTTTAGTATTTTAAAACTTATCACAATAAAAATGCAAATGAAGTACAATTCATGTCAGAAAGTCAATGATCAAGGTTAAGAAAGATCCAAGATTGTATGGTATAGAACATGTTATTTACAGGAAGCAGTTTCTGTAAGTCATAAACCTAAGGAAGCTAAATTATCAAAATGTTTACATGTTCAATCAACATTCAGACAACAATATGTACACAAAATTTCACAAGTAAAAGCAAACAATAACAGAGAAATTGATCTTAACATGGTATCTATTTTCATTAACCTTTTACAGACTTTCCTCTTAGACATTTTGATGATCAAGTTAATTAATTACTTTAACATATTGCTATGTTAGATTCAATCACAGACTCGGTCATCAATGTGAGATCGCACGATTTTTTAGGTAGTCAATTGAGCACAAGTCTATTGACGCTTTCCGTTACCACAAACACATACGTTAGGTCTAATTGAACTGGAAGGTTCTCATAGTAATTTTGAAATATCCCTGTTAGCCATTAGCTTCTATCGTAACGTATATTTTTCAATTCATATGATTCTGATGGATCTCATAGTATATTTAATATTCTGTCAATCGTGCAATTTTTTTATGTAACCAACTGCTATCAATCTCATTCCTTCTTTATTATTAAAGTTATTGGAGGAAACTGAATGAAAGACGTAGCTTTCTTAATAAGTGAGTATTCAGAATATCCTTCTGAAAACATCTTTCGCTGTCTAGGCCTTAATGGGCACAGTCCCATATCACAGACAATGATAATATGTCCAATAGAATGGTTTTGTTGAAGTATGAATGATTTAAGTTCTTCTTGGTAATCTTCACACTCATTAGAATTCTTACAAAGACTTCTCTTCTCGATTTCATCATTATCTTGACCTTGATATTTTCGTCTTCCATGATTTCACTTCTGTTTTCATGATATAATAACTTGATATGCAATGTGCCATAAATTTTTTTTTTTTTTTTTTAACAACACATTGCAGTCTTGACTTTGATTTAGTTCTCGAATTGACTTCCTTGCGATGAAGATCTCTTTTCTTCATTTGTGTAACAATTAACTTAAATCATTCATTCATGCACTGTCTGTAATATAGAACCACACTTTTCAACTCGTTCACAGGAAAGACACTCTCATTGAGATAAGCTTACTATTTTGGAGTTTAGGTACGATTCAAGAATTAAAGTTTGATAGAAGTCGGTATGCACAGTCAATCAGAACATTTTCAACGCTTATTGATCGCTTGAATATCCCAATTAGTCGTGAGACTCAATGGTGCAGCAATTTGGAATTTGCTTGGGGATATTCTACATCATGTGTTTCTAGATTATACGTCATGATAGGGGATACCCTCACCTTTTGTTGATTTCCTCAACAATTTTCTTTAAAGTATGCACCTGTGGTAATTAAGTAACTACCCTCAACCGCTGTAAACCTTTCCATGAGTTTCTTATCAAGATATTTACATGATTGTGATTATGATCATCTCCATTCTATGATTAAGTCTGTATCCCATTTTTATTTAGATCAAACTCGTTTTTTTTTTCTTCTGAATATCTGATGTTGCATTCATTACTCCCCCTAAAATACTAAAAATCTAAAATATTTTTGGTTTTTGGATTTTAAACACACAGAAACAATCAGAAAGAAAAGAAATATAATCACACAGTATATACAGCTATGCATGTAGAACACATAAAATGAAGTTACTCTTTGGTCTCTTCGTCAGAAACGACATCTGACAATATTTTGACACTTAACAAGAAATCAAAACGTGGTTTATCAAAAGCTTTTGTGAAAAGATCAGCCCTTTGCATAGTTGTGCCAATTTGGACAACATCAATTAGCCTTTTCTCATAACAGTCTCGAATAAAATGGTATTTAATCCCTATGTGTTTGGTCTTAGAATGATTCACAGGATTTTTCGTAACAGCTATGGCAGCAGAATTATCAACAAAAATAGGAGTGTTAGAAATATTCAAACCGTAGTCACGAAGCTGCTGTTGTATCCACACAACCTGAGATGCACAGCTTGCTGCAGCAATGTATTCAGCTTCACAAGTGGACAAGGCCACTGCTGTCTGCTTCTTGCACTGCCATGTAACTAGTATGATTCCAAGGAATTGACAACCTCCTGATGTTGACTTAAAATCTTTCTTGCATCCACCATAGTCGGAATCACTATAAGCCGTCAGTACAAAATCATTATCACAGGGATACCATAGGCCCAAATTCGGAGTTTGCTTTAAATAACGCATAATATTTTTCACCACAAGCAAATGATGTACATTCGGATTTGCTTGATAGCGAGCACATAAACAAACTGCGAACATGATATCAGGGCGAGACGATGTTAGATACATCAACGAACCAATGATGGCTCTATATAAGGTTTGATCAACCTTATCACCTTCCTTATCCGGTGTAATCCCGTGATTCACCGATAGCGGCGTCCTTGCAGGACGTTCATCTTCCATTTTGAATCTTTTCAGAATATCTGATACATATTTTGTCTGATGTAAAAAGATACCCTGATTTGTTTGTACAACCTGAATACTAAGGAAGAATTTGATAGTTCCCATTGAACTCATCTTGAACCGTTTCTGCATTACCTCCTCAAAATCATCCACCATCGTCTTATCTGTAGATCCAAAGATAATATCATCCACGTACACCTGTACTAGCATAATATGCTTGCCCTTTTCTTTGATGAAAAGTGTCTGATCGATGACACCTCTTCTGAAACCATTATCAATCATATAGTTGGACAACGTACCATACCATGCTCTTGGAGCTTGATGAAGCCCATACAGTGCTTTTTCTAGACGATATACCTTTTCTGGAGAATGTGGATCTGTAAAACCCGGTGGTTGCTTAACAAACGCGGTCTCATTGAGAGACCCGTACAAGAAGGCGCTTTTGATATCCATTTGATAGACCTTGAAGCCTTTAAAAGATGCGAATGCCAAAAATATTCGAATTGCCTCAAGTCTAGCCACTGGTGCAAATACTTCATCATAATCTATATCAGGTATCTGTTGATATCCCTTCACAACCAGTCTAGCTTTATTTCGAATTACAATACCTTGCTCGTCTTTTTTATTCTTCCATACCCATCGAAGCCCATAAGGTTTGCAACCATGAGGCGGAGTCACCAGTTTCCATACTCCTAAATGCTTGAATTGCAAAAGCTCTTCTTGCATGGCATTTACCCAGTCATCATAAAGAAGAACTTCCTCAACAGAATTTGGTTCAATTTGACACACAAAGCATGAATATGCATGTAAGAAGAGTTTGCCTGACCTATTTAGTGAAGAATAGAAAGCTTGCATAACATTTTCAGTTGAAGCTTTCTGATTTTCAGACGTTGAGGCATCATTTGATGGTGTTCCAGAAACTCCTTTCGAATCAACAATAAAATCATCTAAGTGTCGAGGTAGGACAACTGTTCGTGATGATC
This sequence comes from Rutidosis leptorrhynchoides, assembly GCF_046630445.1. Taxonomy (NCBI): domain Eukaryota; kingdom Viridiplantae; phylum Streptophyta; class Magnoliopsida; order Asterales; family Asteraceae; genus Rutidosis; species Rutidosis leptorrhynchoides. The sequence continues at coordinate 103,908,354 of NC_092343.1, forward strand.
TACGAACACCTTCAGGTTCTGGTTGTTCTTCTTAAACTTCTACAATTTGTGGCAGATTATGAACACTTTCGCCACTATCTATAGGTTGTGACTCCTCTTCAGAATCAGATTCATCATAAGATGGATCATCTTGATAATCACCGGATTCTTCATCATCTTGAACAAGTTGTTGTTGCGGCACTGTGTGATGTTGTGGTGCCGTTTGTGATTGCGGAACTATTTGTGATGGAGACGTCTGCATTTCATTCAGCAATTTTGCAATAACTTCATCATCAGTAGCAACAGACGGAAGACCAAAAGAATCAAACAAATCTTCATAATCAAACTGCCATGAAAAACCTTTCCCAGCAGGAATAGCAGCATTTCTTTGAACATCTACTTCGAAATGTTCTTCAACACGTTTAGATACAGTGTTGAAAACTCTTTTGTTTGGATTCCCATAACCAAGAAATATACCAGGAACAGCCTTAGGATTAAATTTTCCTCCAGTATCTCGTATCATGATTGAACACGGTGCACCAAAGGGTTCGAAATGTTTAATGTTAGGCTTCCTTTTATGTAGCAATTCATAGCAAGTCTTTCCATGTCTCTTGACTACTAACAATCGGTTCATTGTATAACATGCTGTAGCCACAGCTTCACTCCAGAAGTTAACCGGTAAACTTGAGTCGGCTAACATAGTTCTCGCAGTTTCAATTAACATTCTGTTACGTCTTTCAGCAACACCATTTGATTGCGGAGTATAAGCTGGACTGAACTGTTGTTGAATGCCTTTCTCGTTGCAGAAACTCTCCATCTGCTGATTCTTGAATTCAGTACCATTATCTGTTCGAGTCTTCCTAACCTTTAACTTGTACAAAGATTCCAGCTTCAAAAACAACAACTTTATATTTTCAAACGTGTCAGACTTCTTCTTTAACATCACTACCCAAGAGTATCGTGAGTATTCATCAGTCACTACCAAACTATATGAATCTCCAGAGATGCTTGTTCGATTAATCGGACCAAAAAGATCCATATGTAACAACTCTAGAGGAACAACAATTGAATGATGTTTCTTTGTTGCATGTGACTTTTTAGTCTGTTTGCCTTTCTTACACGGAAGACATCCTTCAGGAATTTGAAAACTCTTAACATTTACTCCCTCAATCAGATTATTATGAACAAGATTGTTCATCTTTCTCAAGCTCAAATGACCCATACGCTTGTGCCATGAAATTGATTCTTGTTCTGTAGCTTTGGATACGAAAGCTTGATGACCTGTTGCAGCTTTAACATGGGCTGTTGACATATCCAAAATATACAAATCTTTATTTCTGGGAGCTGTCATAAGAATCATCTCTTCCGGTATTACGTACTCTTTCTTCAAAATGTAACATCTTTGATCATCAAAAGCAACCTTATGCTTTTTATCTACTACTTGCGAAACTGACAGCAGATTATTTGACATCTGCTTCACAAAATTCACTTTATCAAAACTAACATTAGCATTAGAAATCACACCCTGAGCTGTAATAAAACCTCCTTCATCTCCTGCATAAGAAACAGATCCTCCATTTGCTGACTTGACATTAGAAAGTAAGGACATGTTTCATGTCATGTGCCGGGACGCCCCACTATCAACAATCCATGTATTTCTACTCGGATCGTAGGCGACCTGCACAATAAGAAAAGAAGTTAGTTTGAGATGGACACCTATGCCCGAATGGCAGTGGGTTTCCCATCGACACCAATAACTTGCACATCCATCCATTGACCCTTTGATCCTGATGGATCATTGGACTTGTCAACAACCTTTGTCTCGGTTTTAGGCTTCCAAACGGTACGTTTACCAACAGATTTCTTATAATAGTCATTCGTTTGAAAATTTGTATTCACCCTTGACTGTACCCTTGTGGATGAATTAGCAACAGAATTTGACTTTGGTCTATAAAAACTTTTCGACCTATTACTTGAAGTACCTATGGAACTAGAACTAAAAGCGTAGTGTGTAGTTTTCGTTTCAGTATCAGATTTTCTGTTTGGTGTTTTCCAACCCTGTTGACAGTTAACAGTACAATGACCCTTTTTTCCACATTTATTACAGTTTTGAGTTTCTTGAGTACGTGCTTTTGAACTCAGATTCTTATTGGGCAAATACTGTTTCTTGGGTGACATACGCTTCTCAACATTATATTTCAAGCCCGGTCGACGGTTAGGATGCTCATATTTAGGCACATTGTTAGTATTAGGGCTCCTTTTATTAAATAGTTCTTCAGGTGCTTGTGTAAGAACATATTCTTTATCTAGATTGAGTCCCTGCTGATACTTAACAGGTGTCTGAAATATTTTCTTTCCATTAGAATTCCTAGAGTTTACTTGTTTTCTAGGTGTGGGTTGTCCGCTTTCACTAGCCTTACTAGCATTCAATGGATTTTTCAGGATAGTGATTGGTTTGGATTTTGGTGTCACAAACTCAGAAACTTTCTCATACTCTGAATCAAATTTACTGTCCTCCGCTAAACCTTCAACAACCGGCTTAGTGCTGTCTGATTTTTCATTCTCTACAGGCTGAACACTTAGGATTTCACTAAGGCAAGAATCAGAAGGTTTATTAATGTACTCATTCCTAAGAGGAGGAGGACACTCTTTATAACCTAAACCCTTTTTACCATCATTCTTGTTGTAGATAGTATAGTCAATGACATATGACATTCGCTGCCAAGTTTCATTTCTAGCCTTTTCTGACTCATACTTAATCTTAAACTCTTCCTTTTCTCTCTTAGCACATTCAAGTTGATTTAAGTACATCATTATGGCCTTTTGGTCACCTGAAATTGTAGCTCTTAAATCATGAACTTGATTTTCTAGAGTTTTAATTGTCTCCCTGAATTCCCTTTTATTGTTAAACTGAATTAAATTTGTCTCGTATAGGCCTTTTACCTCAAGATAAGCTGCTTTAACAATCCTAAGTTCCTGTTTTACTTCAGGACAATAAATACATCCTAAGGGGATATCATTCAGTTTAGAAACTATGGATTCAAGTTTAGAAATTTCTAACTTATGATCAGCACAATCGTTACATACCAAAGGAAATTCAGTTTGTACCTTAGAGTCACTTGATATGTTTGCCATGAACGCATATTCCTTTTCTTCAGTCTCTGATTCAGGTTCAGATTCTGAACTAGAACTGGAACAGTCAGAATTACTCAACTCAACTGAAGTCTTGACATCATCTACCACAATAGTTTCGCCATCTGATGAAGACGAACTACTGTAATCAGTCCATACATCGCCATCATTGTGCATTGATTATTTGAACTTCTCATACACTCTCTTGTTAAGAACACCTCTTCTAACATATCTGATCATTGCATAAGTTCGCTCAATTTTTGCTTCCATCTTGCAGATGTAACACATGCATTCATTCGCAGTACCAACACAACCAGCTTTCTCTCTCTCTTGTTTCTCACTTTCAGTTTCTTCTTCGGTCTTAGGCATTCTAACAACGTTAGCATGATTTTCATCATCAGCAAATACTGTCCAATCACAACCTTCATCTGAATATGTTGCAATTAAGCCTTTTGCTTTATCATTTCTGATAGTATCACTGCTCGTTGTTTCAACTGGTACATTAACCTTTGTCTTATTATACTGATTGTGAAATGGGTTGTGAAAACCAGTTTTCTGTGGCCTGGTACATGTTCTTTTGAAGTGTCCTAACTCATTGCAATTGAAACATCTCACTTTTGACATATCAAAGCCTAACTTAGTATCTCTAATAACACCTAAGCTCTGTTGACCTGTCATTTTCAGAAATTTCTTCGCTCGTCTAATCACACTACCCATAGCCCAGAGGATATCCATCTTTTCAAGTTCATCCTCGTCAATCTGCTCATAATCTTCTGCTTCTAAATGAGCATTACCAATTTGACCACCAACCATTTCATTATAAGAATTAACTACCAAAGCAACTAAAGCCATATCTTCCTCGACAACTGAAAGGGCCTAGTTCTTAAATTCTCAGTGTTGAGAACTACAGTTTTTGGCTCCCGTCTAATGGTGGACTGATTTGTACTAATAGGCTTATTTACTTGGGTTTGAAACATCACATTTTAAGCAGGTTGTGATCTATTTACAGCACTATCACTAGAAACAAACACTGTTTGTAAGGGAGCATGAACATTACTCAATCCAGAAGTACCAGCTTTGTAAATTATAGAACTCTGCTGACCCTCAAGACTTTTCTTCTTGGTTTCCATATCCAAGTCCTTTACCATCAATTTTGATGTGAATTTATCTAGGGTCAGTGATTCACCAGCAGACGAAGCTCTGTCTTCTATCTGTTCAATAAACGCATCCCACTTGTGTGGTAAACCATCTGTTAATTGTTTGATAGCTTTCTGTTCTGTAACTTCTACACCTAAGTTACTCAATTCAGAGACAAGATTACGATAACGAATGATTGTCTCCTCTAACGTTTCATGACTTAGAGCAGCAAACCTTTTCCATTCACTTTTGATTATTTTAGCTTTCTTTTCACGATATGCCTTATTTCCTTCTACACCTATCTTAATAGCATTCGAAAGAGAATATGATGTTAAGTGCATTTGATATTGATGATAAATATCACCGTCTAAAGCCTGAGTCAATTGAGCATAACATCTACATTCTAAGGCATATGTTTCTTTTTCTGTCACACTATAATCTTCATACTTTTTACTATTACCATCAGTACCTAAAGGCTCTTTATATTCATGTTGTATCAAATCCCACATTCTAGGATCAAGGCCTCTAATGTAATTCATAAACCTAGACCTCCATCTAATGTAATCATTTGTATTATCAAGTCTAGGAGCACGATTGGCACTGCCTGATTCACTATCAGATAGTAAAATGTTTTGAACGCCGGAAGTAATTGCCATTGCCTGATCAGACATCGTTAAAATTAATTAAGGTTGAATCTGATCTAAAGTCGGTCGACTGTAGTTGACAGTCGGTCGATGAACAGTTACAGTCGGTCGATTGTCAATGGTTAATCGGTCGAAGTTCTGTTTAAATTTAGTCAAATGGTATTACTTTTCTCAATCGGTCGATGTTACTTCAATCGGTCGGTTTATAACTAAAGTCGGTCGGTTTAGAACATAAGTCGGTCGGTTTTAAGACAATCGGTCGATCTTATGACAATCGGTCGAACTAGTGACAATCGGTCGAAATACACGAAAATCGGTCGATTGACACCTAAGTCAGTCGACTGTGATTTCTCTCAGAGCTAGAATCCAAAAATCAGTTTTTTTGACTTCTAAACGATTTCAAGCTCAATTTTCGAACTAAAACTACTGACCAATACCTTAAACAACTTAGAATGACTTCTGTAAACACTCTAAAGCAAATAAAACCAAAACTTTAACGTAAAAGTATACAAAATTCAATCCAAAACCAATTTTTGACCCAAAAATATACCAAGAACTCGTTTAAAACAATTGATTCAGCAAGCCAATGATCTGATACCACTTTGTAGACGCTGGGAGAGGATCTTAGAATCAACCTAACACGATCTAGAGGTGGAATAACACTAGAACGAGCTTAAACGAATATCTATGGGTTTTCGGGTTCGTACGAGTCAAACCAAGATTAGATCTTGATAAACACTAAGCCTAGACTGACATTCTGTGGTATTTGGACATGAAGATTGAAAGAGACCCGACATGGAACTGTTTTTGTGTGTGAAAATGTACAGGGTGATTAACCAAATTAGTGGAGATTAACTTGGCTTAAATATCACAGTTCCTATGTCGGTCGACTGTGGTTGATAGTCGGTCGACTGACTATGTCAGTCGGCCGACTGTCGAGTAACATTACATATTATATTTAAACGTTTACAAATATAAAATAACAAATCGACAATCAACGTTTAACAATTTTGCAGGTTACAACATGATCGAATAAAACGTTAAAGTTCATGGAACTAGGGATTACAAAATATGCACTAACAGTAACGTCATACCATCGTTTGATGGTACTCGCTCTTTTACCCGTGGCTCGCAATCTGTGTACAAGGCCATTGATTCAGTTAGCATGGATCGTGTTTCGGCTAAAGTTAAAATGGCCATGGCTGTTGATCACGCACCTTCTGCCGCAAATGTTGAACCTGTTTGTGATTCTATTTGCCCGTGTTCCGGTAAAAGTTGCGAGATAAGGTGCGTGAAATCCTGGAAATTTTATAAGAGAAACAACGTTAATTTTGAATGCTTGGCTCGTAAACCGTCTGATCGTGTCGATGATGATCCCTGTTTCGTTTCTCCTAGTTCACCTAGAAGCAATGAGTTGTTTGTTGGGAGTGTTCGTATCCATACCCCGGAGGCGGGTTGTCGGATTAGTGCTTCGATTGATCCTATTCTCCCCATTTTTGACTCCGTTGATGTTTTGGAGAATGATTTTGAAGATTGTGGTAATGGCTCGTTGTTGGACGGCAATCAGGAGAAACATGGTATTGTTAGCGAGGGGTTGCAAAAAGAAAGCAGTGGTTTTGATCTTGATATTAGGTTGGCCAAACAAATCCCGGTTGATTTGGGCCCATTACCGGCAGGGCCCAGTAATGGTGTCTTTGATGGGTCTAACCCGCATAAGGATAAGGGCCCAATATTATTCAATTCAGTGGCGTCTAAATTCGATAAAGCTAACGGTAAACTACCTATTCAATCGGATTCATGTGGCTTTGGTGAGATCAAATCCTTTGCGGCTTTTAATGAAGTCATGGACAATATGGAAGGCGTCCAAATTGGTACCGTGAATAATTCTAGCGAACCGCCTCCCGTTTCGGAACAACTAAAGAGGCCGAGAAAGGGTAGAAAGCAAAAATTGGTCCAAGGTGCGGAAAGGAAGAAGTTCGGCGTTTTTATTAAAGATGCTTGAGATGCGGCTTTCGTGTGGTCCTTTGTTAGTTTGGAGGTTTAGATGGTTTTTAATCTCTCGGGAGTCGGTTAAATTGGTCTCCATCTTTATTTGTCGTGTTGGTCTCTTTTTTGACACTTTGTTCTTCTCCTACGTAGTTTTTTCTTTTGCGAGCTTAGGTTTGATTTTGTTTTTAGTTTGCTCGGTTATTATGGTTTGTTCGTTTCAAGGAGGTTTCATTTTTTATGATCCTTTTTTTGATTTATAAAAGTTCTATGTTTTTTCGCCAAAAAAATAAAAAAATATAGGACGTATAACTTTTTCTCTTTGGCTAAAATTTGGGCCTCAACTGAACCTCGTATACATTAAACTGGACTCAAACTTTGATGTCCCTTAATTTATGATGCCCAGTGCAGTTGCACTTTGAGCCCGGCCCAAAGTCCGGCCCTGATAAGAGATAATATTCAAATTTCAAGGGCAGTGTGATAGTTCGAGACCTTCAAATCTCTGATAGTGACTCAATTTGTTCTCATGAATGGAGTTTTGGAGTGTTTACTTAAATAATAATATTCGTGAAATCCATTGACTTGCAACGAAATAAAAATAGAGTCAATGGACTGAACCCGCATCATATCTGACTTTGAACCGACAGTTTCAACGATTTTTAGTTGATCGCCATTCTACAATGATATAATTGTCAAAGAAAATATAATATAGAGATCAAAGTTATCATTCTTAGAATACAATATATTTTTATTCCTTTGAAAAGTAGGGCAAAATTTGAATATTAAGAGGTAGTATAATCAAAAGAATATAACTTAATTTTGACAAAAAAAAAAAAAAAAAAATTACTCCATAATAGTTTCGATGTTAACAACATAAAAGAAGCAAGTTTAATAAGTTAGTAATACGGAGTATAACTTACACCGATTTAGAAAAGGAGATATACTAAAGTTACAAAAATTTTACAAACGAACACTAATTATCAAAATGAAATGACATGATTTAAGGACCAGTAAAATCACATTCATATTTCTTTTTCATATCATTCTATCGTTAAATGATTTTTCCAAACCATTTTGTATATTTATTTTGTAAAACTTTTGTATGTTAATCATATCTCTTACAAAAATGATTCATTTAAGAAAATACTCTTTCTATTCCAATTTAAAGTAAGCAGATAAAAATCGTACTTAAGAAAAATCGTTATTACATGTTACAAATTTACTTACAATTTTTCACTTACTTTTTACTAATATTTTTGTCTGATATGAATATATTAAAGGGTATAAAAACTCAACTACTAATTTTTTAATTTGTATGGAATTGCACTTCTAATTTACAACAATATAAAAAGAAACATCTGACTATTAAATTAGAATGAGAGAAGTATAAGTTAACTAGTGCTTTAATATGTTGCTGACGAGGTGACTACAAAGTTGATAGCTGGAATTATACACAACGGATACGGAGAGGGCGAGAGTTTAGAGTGAAAAGAAAAGAGTTAGTGGTGCATCGTCTCTCAAATGTTTTGTGCAATAAATTTAATTTGAAATGAAATAAAGAGAAGTGAAAAGAAAAATAAAAGGATTTATTTATGTTAAAAATAAGATAGGATGAAACATAAGATTGGTTTGATGATTTTACATCATTTATTAATTTTTTTTTTCAAACAAAAAATGATAAAGAATGCATGGATAATTTTGTGTAATTTGGTTGCTAATTTTTTCCTACAATTAGAAGGATTTAACTTCTTTTCTATTTCATCCTTTCATTTCATTTCTTTTAGTTTATGGTTTGCAATATGGTTGCACATTTAACATTTTCATGTCAAGTTCTTAGCAATTCAGAAAACAATGGGCCTCTGGATGGGTATTAGTGCTTAGAAGTTCTAGAAATTCATTGGTCCCGTAGTTGCTGAATCTCTGCAATCACTACTAGAAAATTGACCTTTAAGGACAACATATTTGTTCCTTTGCGGACGACATGTTATCTAGAAAAAAACTTTAAGGATGACATATCGATTCCAACATGTCGTCCGAAATATGTCGTCCCAAAAGGTTTTTCCAAACGAAAGATGTTTTTTTCTCGGACGACAGTGGGCCCCACTTTGACTTTTTCAACTGGAATAGAGCTTTCTGGACGCCTTTTAGAGACGCCATGTCGTCCGGAAAGTGAAAAAATAAACTATATTTAATTTATTAATCACATAATATTGTTTATTTAACTCTTTTTATGGACGACTTTTAAGGACTGACATGTCCCGAAAAGCTACTGTTTTTTTTTTTTTTTGCTTTTAATTATATATTTTATCCGCCGTGAAAAAGGCACTTTTTAAATCATCAAATCTGCTTTACGAATACGATACATTTCACAAAATGACACAATAACATATATTAAAAATATAAACGCCACAATTACATTAAATGTTCAGGCATTAAACATCCGAAACAAACGCCACAGTTACACATTCAAAACAATGTTTAAACATTAAACAAATTGCCTATCAAACAAGTCCAACAAACAACTTACCCTTCTTCTTCGTCTTCATTTTCGTTTAAACTTGGAGTATTGGGAATCCCAAAAACATCTCGCAAATGGGGCAGGATAACCACATTTATTTGCGGCAAAGAACTCGGCTATTTGACTCGCCAAGGGTGGTTGTTCCCATGGTGGTTGTCTACTTCGAGCCGTGGATGATGTAGATCCGGAATTAGTAGCCAATAATGGTAACTTTCTTCCCACCCCGCGCTCTTGGCCACGCTGTTCTTCCAAAACTTTCTTCATTATGTCTTTCTCACATCTTCCCGGATCATCTTTTCTCATCTCCTTCATGCGTTTATACAAATTCAAAAAAATATAGAAATTAGTATCTGATGTGTAAAATCGCATCTATTATTTATTTAAGAAGAATTGCCGATTAAAACTACACACATTCACGGGCAGTGTACTCGATCGTGTAATAGTATAGATTATGATTGATATTGCTCGGTTTACACTATTTTATAGCGCAATATCGTGATCCGTTTCGTTGGTTTTATGATAAGGATTGAAGATTTTATGATGATTATAGTTGAAGATTAACGCCAATTTGCATCATGGTGTTTAAGATGATTTTTGATGATTTTAGAGTGTTTCGGGGCCAAAATATCGAGTATAAATTTATGGCTTCCAACCGGGGTTAACGCAAATTTTTAAAGTGAGTTTTCGGGAAAAAAAAATGTTTTTTCAGGTCTCGCTATCGCGAGTTTTTAATCACCAGTCGCGAGATCAGGGTCGAAGGCAAGTTCGCGAACCGAGAAAGAGAAAAGTGATTGCGAGACCAGGTTTCCCAGTTCTCGCGATCGCGAGGAAATACACACAAAATGGCTCCCGATCGCGAGACTACGTCGGCCAGACCACAACTATAAATTTTAGCTTTACGATTCGGTTTTGGATATACCCTAATTTTTACGAAACAAGAGCTAGAGTTGGGCGATTTTGACCATTCAAAAGCCATTCTTCACCAAATCTGAAGGGCTTTTCATCTAGGATTGAAGATTCAGTCATCTATCAAGATTGGTACTTAAGTTTTCATCAATATTTGCGAGATTATTATGAATTCTTTTGTATTTATGATTTTGATTGTTTCTTTCATGAATATGTCTTGCTAAACCTTTAACGTTTGCTTGGTTGTGAAACTTTATGAGTTGGATTGTCTTATATAATGGATTATGATGCTTAATTGATTAATTTTGTTAGTGAGTTCTATCATTGAACCATTGTTATGAAAGTTTATTGCTTGAATTCAATTATATGACTTGTTGACTAGTTGTTGTGAGATAATTGGTGATAAACATGTTGTACTTCAACACTTAGGAGATTTAGATAATTGCATGTGTAATTAGTGATTGCATGGTAACTTAACTTCCTAATCGTGATAATTGCATTGAGTGATCTTTGTAATTAGGATTTAAATGATTTTAATCCAAATAGAATCTTAGTGACTTAATCATTATATAATTGATCTTTTGAACAAGATTAATGTGAGTTATTCACATTTGAGAGATTGAATTATAATTATTGGACATTTGATCGGATTTAACTGTTAGAACTATCCACAATAGTTGTGACGATCGCTCCAAATCCATATGGACGAACACGTCATTCATTGATTTCATTGCGAGGTATTTGACCTCTATGTGATACATTTTGTAACATTGTATTCGTTTGAAAAGGTATTTCATAAATGAATATATAAATTCCAGGTTTTTAACATCTGATGATTCCTACGTATAGACAATCACCATTTAAATGGTTTACAATAATACATCTGTTGACAATACAGTCAAAATAAGATACATGGTAATGGTTTGGTGAATGCAAGTTTCTTGTATATAGCATGTATGACTCCAAGCACATATCTTGTATCACGTATAAGCAAACAGCGGAAGACTTCTAGAAACCTGAGAATAAACATGCTTCAAGTGTCAACACAAAGGTTGGTGAGTTCATAGTTTTAATATTACACATAATCCGTATATCAATGTGGATTACAAAAGTTCAGTTGTTTTATTCAAAACGTTTATCAATAGGTTTTACATAAAAGGTGGATCACAAGATTTCAGTTGTTTCATTCGAAACGTTTATCAATCGGTTCTACAAAATTGAGCACCCTGGTAACTAAACTTTAATGTTTATATAATTTGTACCCTTTGTATAATCATCTTAATAATATACGCAAACCAACGTGTACGCTTCTCAAATAGCATACGTCCATTAAAAGGCTAGCGCTCTAGCTCGGACGGGGATATCAAGCCCTATGGATCCATATACTACTACTCGCGCCCACCAGTTCTTATAACCAGCAGTTACTAGTTACCAAAGCTAAGGGATTTTCGGTTCAAACTCGGTGTAGAATTTAGTATGTACTTGTATCCATTGCGTTTAAAATAAAGTGCATGTATTCTCAGCCCAAAAATATATATTGCAAAAGCAATTAAAAAGGGAGCAAATGAAACTCACGCATATAAATATTGTAAATCAGTTAATAAAGCATTTGCATGTATTCTCAGCCAAAAAATGTAGAGAGTAAAAGGGATCTTATGAAACTCACAGTTAAATATTGATATACAATATTGTAGGAAAGCACGTAGACGCATCGGAGATGATAAACACGAGGTTTGATTCACAAAAAAATACCCCCGAACATTACCCATAACCTTCTTGGCAATAACCCATAATTTCCTTAGCTCTAGCTTGCTCGAAAACTCATTTTGAAAATTACTTGGACAGCACTCCGTCGTAATATTTTTTGTACATTATTATTTTTGTATCGCAAAAATAATAACACTAATAATAATAAAAAATAATAAGATTAATAATAATCTTATTAATAATAATAATAATAATAATAATAATAATAATAAATAATAAATAATATTACGGAGTATATATATATTTGTGTATGTGTGTGATTTAAATCGAGCGAAAACACTGAAATTTATAGATGTGGCCTGAAATCTGGAGTCATGCGACTCGCATGGAAATGGCCTTCTGGCCATGCGACTCGCATGAGGACCAGGGACAGCTCACATATGCTTTGTAATTTAGCTCGTCGACATAATTAAATATTAATATAATATATATAATTTAAATAATTAATTATATATTATATTAAATTCACGTGCATAGTTGACTTGTAATTTTTGTTCCGATAAGTCGTACGTCATCACTCGACTTATGTCCCGGTTATGGTTTTTCGAATGTCCTTTCGTACGCTGAGAAAACTTGCATTTTACGTTTCGTGACACGTACCTTTGTCAAGATATAGCCTTAAGTTATCCATAAACTATACCACTCATAGTATATCTTAAACTTTCGAGTATTTTGGTCATTTACTTCTATAAATCATCGTCTCGTTATTTGTTAAAAATACATTTTAAAATAGTGTTTTACTGTAGCAAAGTTACTGTAGCAAAGCCAAATTTTACTGTAGCAATTCACTGTAGCAAAGTCAATTTCACTGTAGCAAATAGTGATTTTCGAAAACACTGTAGCATTTTGAGTAATGTGGCAATTTGAAAACACTGTAGCAAATTAGTGTTTAACTGGTTCATCTTAAACGCTTTAGTTAACTTATCTAAATATCAATTGAATCAATAAACGAATGTTACTATCGTTTATTATATATATGTATATATCTTTTTAATATACATAAATCAGTTTTTAAATACACATTGGACGTTATTTATAAATAAATTTTAATAATAAATATTTCAACTTATCATATACATTCAAATAGATATTTAAACCAATAAGTTTAATGTACGGTATCAAACAATTAATACATTGTTACCTTTTCATGTTATAGTATATATGTATCTTTTTACATATAATTGTTCGCGAATCGTCGAAAACAACCGAAGGTATTTAAATATATAAAAGTAATTCAAAAATTTTGAGATTCAGTTTTACAGACTTTGCTTATCGTGTCGGAAATGTTTATCATACAAAGATTAAGTTTAAATTTAGTCGAAATTTCTGGGTCATCACAGTACCTACCCGTTAAAGAAATTTCGTCCCGAAATTTGAGTGAGGTCGTCATGGCTAACAATAAAAATGTTTTCATGACGAATATGAGTTGATAAATAGAATTTTATTACCGTTGAGTAATATGGATAAAACAATCCAATTACTCGAAGCGTATAAGAGAAGTTATCGTAATAGAGTGAAATGGAGAATAGAGATGCGTCTTATCTCTTGATGTAGTAACGATTGATTTCCGGATTTTAAGGAATAGAAAATCTTCATAATTTAAATAAGATTTGATTTTTCGGAATTTGCGGAAATTAGGATTTTCTTTGATTAAATGCGTAATCTGACTCTATTACTGCGTCCGATATTTTGCTATAAATTGACCTCTTCCGTTTCATTTATTTTCAACACTCCTATAATTTTCTTTATTATTTCATACATCCCAATAGATTGTGAAAATGCTTAATCCAGTTCTGATTCTTGATATTTTCCTGGCTATCGTATCCTTCATTCTTCTTTTTCATCTGCCACCAGAGGAAGTTATTTTCTTCTACTATTACCTTGGGGTTATAGTGTTTTTCATTCTCCCGTGTCTTTATATTGCTATACGCATTGATATACACGGTTTGTAATTTCGGGGTTGTTTTCGGGCTTTATATTTTCCATTATATTTCGGAGCTTCATGCTTTCGTTTTCTTTTCCCGACTTTAAGTCAAGCGAATAATGGTCCAAAATTCGTAGGTATGGATTTTGAAATGAACATAATTAATATTCTAAGAAAGAAACGGTAATGGCACAATCTGACTTGTCAAATTACCAGAATACCTCGAAAAAGACCTTAATCATCAAGAAAAATATTTTCTTGATATGTTTAGAGGTTAAATAGAATGAAAGAGTTATGTAACATGGTTCATGATGAGGGTATGATCTGTGAACCTTTATCACGTTCCATTAGAAACTCAGCATGACTTACTGTAATATAATCACGTTGATCAAGTGTCATTATATTATACTAATTCATGCTTCAGTTCCCAACACTACTTCAAAACATTCAAATTTTAAGGTTTCAGAATTTAGAAACTAAAATAGTTTCTTTTATGATGTAATACAGATAGCGCGAAGAGATGAATGATTTCAGATAAGAATGCTTATGAAAATATCTTCAGAAATATCGAGGATATTTAAAAGATACGATGATATCTTAGAATTTCTAATATCGAAGAATGATGAAGAAGATTTGTTCGTAACGGATTTTGAGTTAGTAGCAAGGTATTCGTTAATGACTTCAGCAGATACTGAATCATTTGTATTCTTTGAAGGCAGGTTTAGTCTTTGTGATTTATCCACAGCCCTCCTTCATACTTTACTCAATCCGTTTTCCAGTTTCAAACCTTCTTTTTTTTCTCAGCTTTACCATCATATTATTCTTTATCATCAAACTTTTGACTGTTAAGGTCGTTTACAGTTTTTGCTGCTTCATCAGCATTGTTCTAATTTCAGAGAACTAGTTTCATAGTTTGGGGTGTTTTTCGGAAATTTCACATTCGAAGTATGTAATTCGAGGAGGTAGACGTTATATGTACACATATAACTGTTGGCGTAGACGTGCTGCAAGATTTCAAAATACTGATTGCAAATTCCCGATAGTTGGAATGGCAACTATTGTTACAAGATGTGGATGAGTACATGATAGGGTTTAAATGTATATATAGTGATTTCCGGAGAGTTTCAAATAGCAGAGTGATGGAGTCGCTGGTACATTTACTGCTAATATGGTGGAACATAAAAGGTTCCCCAGTAACAAAAACGTATATGCCAAAGTTATAAGTCTGAAAGGTCGTCGTTGACTAGTTGAATGGGTGATAATACTGGATACTTTTAAAAAGGAATTGCAAGGTTATTTTCAGTAATAATAATGCCGAAGGATTTATCACAGATACGTGTTAAAGTTTTACTTAGGTTTCGAGAGCTTTCCAGATATATGACTATAAGTACAAATCTTTCTTCTCGTAGATATTGTGTAGTTGGTTTGTCTTCTCGTTTGTTCATTAGTTGAAGTGTTTCCAAGAATTTCGATGGGTTTGAATGCAAAATGTAATCATATGATGTTCTAGTACTGTTCTGAATTCAAAGCATGGTTTTCGAAGCATGGTTTTGAAAGATGTAGGAATCTAAGAGTGATGTTTTTCGTTTAATCTTGACTTGGATTCTGATCAATCGAAATCAGAATATGAAATTGAATGAAAATGGTTATTCTGCGATGAACAGATACGTATATCTATAGGTTTGAGCAGTATAGTTAATGATTGCTGAATCAGAATTGAAGAATGTATAGTGTAACATATTAATGTGGGATTTATATATTTCTAGGGTATTACCTACCCGTTAAAATATTCTCATCATTAACAGTTTGTACAAAAGGATTTTCAATTACAATCTTTATGAAAATATATGTATGTATATTTCCTTCAGATGTAATATAGATTTAATGAGTTATTAAACTCATTTGGTTTTCGGTTAGAACTAGAAACGAATAATCTCTTCTATATTAAAGATTACATAATCGTCGCAGGATATTTCTCCAATGAAGTTATGAATTAATACTTCATCGTTTATGGTTATTAGTATTCTTCGGTGCCTACGGTGCGTATGAGGTTGATACTCGTGGGACAGATTGTGAGGTTAAGGTTTACGGTGCGGATGTTGTTGTTGGTGGTACTGGTACTGTTGTTGGTTGTGCTGCTGGTTCTGGTGGTGCTACCGGTGCTGCCTGTGATGCCTGCAAATTGTGCATCATATTCTCCAAAGCCACAACTCGAGCGCGAAGCTCGTTAACTTCTTCTATTATTCCGGGATGATTGGCGGTTGGTACGAGAGGATGAATAAAGTTTAAAATTCTAGTTATCATATAATCGTTGCGAAATATCCTGGAAATTAGGGTAAAGATAGTGTTTCGAACGGGTTCGCCGGTAAGTGCCTCAGGTTCCTCACCAAGAGGTGAATTCGGTTGGTGGAAAGGATCGCCTTCCTCTTGTCTCCATTGATTAAGTTGATTACGAACCCATCCCCAATTCATCCAGAATTGGTGATGACTGATTGGTTGATTCATTCCGGTTACACTGCTTTCGGAACTCAGGTGGAAATTCATATCGGAATCCGAAGAACTCGAATTACTTGTAGAATTCATCTTACACGGTTAGATAAATAATTTTCGATGTGAAATGATTTTCGGATATCGGATGATATTTTAATTACATAGGATACCTTTATATAGTACAAAGGATCCGTAAATTATGGAGAAACTTTCGGAAACTGTCAAGTAAAGGTAACAGTAACAGATACGCTAAGATATTCATTTTGTCTATACACTAGTCATGCAATCCATGCAATAAGGTGTGTCTAGACTACAAATGATAAGCAGGTAATTTTCCACACAAGGAATGATAAGCCGGTAATTTCTAACAAAAAAAATTATAAGCAACAACTTTTATCATGCAGACATGGTCGAAGTCCAGACTCACTAATGTATCCTAACAATAACCGGTTAGACACACTAATGCAAATTCTGGTTCGCTAAGACCAACGCTCTGATACCAACTGTGACGATCGCTCCAAATCCATATGGACGAACACGTCATTCATTGATTTCATTGCGAGGTATTTGACCTCTATGTGATACATTTTGTAACATTGTATTCGTTTGAAAAGGTATTTCATAAATGAATATATAAATTCCAGGTTTTTAACATCTGATGATTCCTACGTATAGACAATCACCATTTAAATGGTTTACAATAATACATCTGTTGACAATACAGTCAAAATAAGATACATGGTAATGGTTTGGTGAATGCAAGTTTCTTGTATATAGCATGTATGACTCCAAGCACATATCTTGTATCACGTATAAGCAAACAGCGGAAGACTTCTAGAAACCTGAGAATAAACATGCTTCAAGTGTCAACACAAAGGTTGGTGAGTTCATAGTTTTAATATTACACATAATCCGTATATCAATGTGGATTACAAAAGTTCAGTTGTTTTATTCAAAACGTTTATCAATAGGTTTTACATAAAAGGTGGATCACAAGATTTCAGTTGTTTCATTCGAAACGTTTATCAATCGGTTCTACAAAATTGAGCACCCTGGTAACTAAACTTTAATGTTTATATAATTTGTACCCTTTGTATAATCATCTTAATAATATACGCAAACCAACGTGTACGCTTCTCAAATAGCATACGTCCGTTAAAAGGCTAGCGCTCTAGCTCGGACGGGGATATCAAGCCCTATGGATCCATATACTACTACTCGCGCCCACCAGTTCTTATAACCAGCAGTTACTAGTTACCAAAGCTAAGGGATTTTCGGTTCAAACTCGGTGTAGAATTTAGTATGTACTTGTATCCATTGCGTTTAAAATAAAGTGCATGTATTCTCAGCCCAAAAATATATATTGCAAAAGCAATTAAAAAGGGAGCAAATGAAACTCACGCATATAAATATTGTAAATCAGTTAATAAAGCATTTGCATGTATTCTCAGCCCAAAAATGTAGAGAGTAAAAGGGATCTTATGAAACTCACAGTTAAATATTGATATACAATATTGTAGGAAAGCACGTAGACGCATCGGAGATGATAAACACGAGGTTTGATTCACAAAAAAATACCCCCGAACATTACCCATAACCTTCTTGGCAATAACCCATAATTTCCTTAGCTCTAGCTTGCTCGAAAACTCATTTTGAAAATTACTTGGACAGCACTCCGTCGTAATATTTTTTGTACATTATTATTTTTGTATCGCAAAAATAATAACACTAATAATAATAAAAAATAATAAGATTAATAATAATCTTATTAATAATAATAATAATAATAATAATAATAATAAATAATAAATAATATTACGGAGTATATATATATTTGTGTATGTGTGTGATTTAAATCGAGCGAAAACACTGAAATTTATAGATGTGGCCTGAAATCTGGAGTCATGCGACTCGCATGGAAATGGCCTTCTGGCCATGCGACTCGCATGAGGACCAGGGACAGCTCACATATGCTTTGTAATTTAGCTCGTCGACATAATTAAATATTAATATAATATATATAATTTAAATAATTAATTATATATTATATTAAATTCACGTGCATAGTTGACTTGTAATTTTTGTTCCGATAAGTCGTACGTCATCACTCGACTTATGTCCCGGTTATGGTTTTTCGAATGTCCTTTCGTACGCTGAGAAAACTTGCATTTTACGTTTCGTGACACGTACCTTTGTCAAGATATAGCCTTAAGTTATCCATAAACTATACCACTCATAGTATATCTTAAACTTTCGAGTATTTTGGTCATTTACTTCTATAAATCATCGTCTCGTTATTTGTTAAAAATACATTTTAAAATAGTGTTTTACTGTAGCAAAGTTACTGTAGCAAAGCCAAATTTTACTGTAGCAATTCACTGTAGCAAAGTCAATTTCACTGTAGCAAATAGTGATTTTCGAAAACACTGTAGCATTTTGAGTAATGTGGCAATTTGAAAACACTGTAGCAAATTAGTGTTTAACTGGTTCATCTTAAACGCTTTAGTTAACTTATCTAAATATCAATTGAATCAATAAACGAATGTTACTATCGTTTATTATATATATGTATATATCTTTTTAATATACATAAATCAGTTTTTAAATACACATTGGACGTTATTTATAAATAAATTTTAATAATAAATATTTCAACTTATCATATACATTCAAATAGATATTTAAACCAATAAGTTTAATGTACGGTATCAAACAATTAATACATTGTTACCTTTTCATGTTATAGTATATATGTATCTTTTTACATATAATTGTTCGCGAATCGTCGAAAACAACCGAAGGTATTTAAATATATAAAAGTAATTCAAAAATTTTGAGATTCAGTTTTACAGACTTTGCTTATCGTGTCGGAAATGTTTATCATACAAAGATTAAGTTTAAATTTAGTCGAAATTTCTGGGTCATCACAATAGTTGTGAAGCATCCAAGTGAACATTGCTCTTTAATACCTGAATTTCGTTTATTTACTTGTCGTTTTAGTTTAACTGCAAAAACTCCCACTTTTACAGTTTTTTACTTTAGAATAATCATTAGTTTTAAAATCTTAAACAACTGCTATCTGTGGATCGAATCCGTACTTGTTAAATCTTTACTACATTGATCAGGATTAGTTGTCGGATTCGTGTGATAAAATCATTTAGTTTAGTGCAATAATTTTAGGTGTGGTTTTACCATATCAATAATAAATATCTGTTATCATTCCAAGGACATTTTACACGCAATTCAAGATTATATAACTAATTGCAATTAACTAAAAGGAAATGAAATAAAGAAAATTACGAATATTTGGGTTGGCTATTTAACAATTAGTTGAATCAAAGTGATTTAAACTTAAAGACAATATTTTTGGTGTTTTATGTTAACAAAATGTAGTAAAGATAGATTTGATATCAGATGATAAGAGATATGTTCACCTACACTTTATTCACTAGTGTTGGATGTTTCTAAATTAAGCCATGATCAATCACCAAACATTTGCAGTTAAACTAACCAGTTTACCAGGAATTCCCCTGAACAAAAACTTCAAACTAGATTACAAGACACGGAATTCCCCATAGCCTAAGACCTCTAGATTGTGGTTAATTAAATTGATTGGCTATTAGACTTGAATCGTGACTTAGAGTTCTCTGTAATCAACAACTGTGCCAACTCTCATTGTACACAATCAACCACTGTATCAACTAATCTATTAAAGCAATTAATAATGTCTCCGGTTAATGCACAAGTGTTTACAATATTTTAATTAATCAATTAGATATGACAGACTCCAATAAATGTCACTAAATTGAACAACCACTACAATCAATCAATCAAAAGCTTTATTCTTTAGGAACAATTGTAATAGACTTCAATGAATTCTCATTCTATTGAACAATCGTAATCATCAATCACTAAAATTAAATAACATCAACAAGAATTCAATTGTTCAAGCTAATAATCATCACACATGCAATAAATAATCATAAAAAGTCTAGATGAACATAAATAATTTAGTCTACAATCATGTTCAAAACGAAAACAGTCAATGGAGAATTCCTAGTTTGGAGATAAGAATTAACCAAGGATGATGATGAATCTTCAATGTTTGTAGGATTACAACGTGTTAATGGAACGATTGGGTGGGATTGGTGACCTTGAGATTCCCCAAAAATAACCTAAAATCGCACCTCAAAACACCTAGTTACGGTTGGAAAAAGATATTCCCAAAATATGACCTAAAAACGAATTTAAGAAAATAGGCCCGTCAGACACGGACTCGCGATCGCGAGTTCTTGCCCTTGTGAATCTCATAATCGCGAATGGCAAAAAGTTGGTTAATCGTGTTCGCGTTTGCTTGTTTCACGGGTGGAATCTGACCTCGACCTGATGCTCGCGATCACAACTTATATGCTCATGATTGGGAACCTCTAAAATCTCATTTTAGCCTGAAAAATGTCTTTAATTTTTATTTTGATGCCTGACTCAAACCGGGACCAATATATTTCGACTTTTATGCTCCGAAATATGTATAAATCACCCAAAACACCACAAACAACACCTTGACACGAAAAGGCGTAATCTTCAATAATACCATCAATAAATCTACAATATAAGCTCGAATTTAATAAGAAATGGAACCGATATTGCGATAGAAAATATGCACGATTTGAGCAATATCAGTATCATATAATAATACGAATCATTTATATAAATATTAGACCCTTCGACCTTGAGACTCGGTGTTTTTTCGTCATGTCCGTAAACTTTGAATAGCGACTTGAATTTTCTCAGCAATGAAACACAAATGGCGAGTCGCGGGAACGCAGGGTGACCATGCAACTTGCAAAGACATTTTTGCAATAAATTGTTTTAGGCGAATCGTGACAATTCGTTGGCAAAATGGACATTTTGGACAATAGCTTTATTAAAAAAATAAAAATATGATGAGTAAGAACCAATGTTTAGAGCGGAACAAGTTTTTTTTTTAATTTAATTTTTAATTTTTTTAAGATAAAGTTCCAAAGTGTAACCACTGATGATTAAACATGAGTCACTTTTAAATTGAACAAGAATGAATAATTAAGTTTATTATATCCTCAGTCTAACCTATAAAGGTAGGGTTTGGTTAACGACACTATCCAAATATGTTAAAATACCAAGTCTATTCCCTTGCTCAATCCAATGTTATACTCAATACAACAATCAGAGGCGAAGCGAGTATTTATAGATGAGAGTGACTTATGTAAGATTTAAAAAGTTGGGTCATTTAATTTACATATTTTTGGACATAATATTATAATTCAGAACATATTTCTTAATTTTTCTCTCACACACTCCCAAGGTTTACGTGCATTTCTCTTCATTTTCTATTTTCCGTTGACCTGCTGCTATTCTCCGATCTACGGTACTTGATCTCCATTTAATTCATGCATTTTCTACTCAAGAGTTAACAAACTTGCACTCTAATTTACTCTCTCTGTACATCTTCTTCCTCAAGGTAACCCTAATTTTTTGCAGCCACCAACACCTTTTCTTCTTCATCTCTCAACCGCCGTTTTGTAGATTTTCCGCGGCTCTAATTTTTCTGGCCTCCGACATCTCGACAGAGGTCGATTGACCTTTTTTCAATTTCTTTTTGCCTTTTCTCTTAGATCTGGCGGTCTCCGAGGTGTCGGATCCTTGCTTTTGATGTCTCCAGCGGCACAGGCGACGAATGTCTCAAGCATTATGTGCTTAAAGGTCATATTTGGTAAGTCTCCTCTCTGATTTGGTGTTCTTTAACATTCCGGCGATCTTCGCCGTTTCTCTCCTTCGTCGTTCACAGGAGACGATCTCCGGGTAAGATCTGTGAACTTCGTGCTAAGATTTAGCGTTTTTATACAGGGTTGTTGCTTTGTTCCATGTCGTCCGCGTGTTCTTGGGCGTTAGAGCTTTGTTCCGGCGGTTTTTTGCCGGAATTTTTTCTTTCTAGCTTTCATTTTTTTTCTTTTTCTTTTTTTCCTATTTGCTTTATCCTTAGAAAATGGCGATTTATTGGCTTTGATTTGTTGGTTGTCTGTTTCCGCCGTCGGTCGGTAGTGGGGGCCGGTTTCGGCTACCGGAAGCTGCTAGTTGGTAGGGTATGGTTTTGGTTCTTTGGTTTGTTGTGTGGTTTTGTTCCATTCCATCCTCCCTGTTGTCATTCTGGTTCGGATTGGGACGACGTCGTTGTCCAGTAGTCGACTTTGTCGATATCGAAAAATGAGGTTTACAGTAGGGGTCTCTCGAGAGCTTTTCAACCGCCCGTACGGTGATTTAGCCTTTTAATTTAGGGACTGTTTTGGTTTACTGGTCTCAGTGGAGGTGTTCTTTGGTTTTTCGGTGGGCAGATTCGCTGGATTGCTGAAGATCGGATGCTGCTCTTTGGGTTGGTATGGTGAGGTAGTGGGCCGGGGGCCTTTCTGGGCTTTGCAGGGCTTGAGGGGTGTATATTGATAGGTTAGGAGTCTTGCACCGGTTCATGGGTTCGAGGAGCAGTTGGATTGTGTTTATAGCTGCTTTTATGTTTTCAATTCAATGTTTTAATGTACTTGTCAATGATTGTAGGTTTAAGGTTCGATCACGAACAACAGATCATCAGATCTGATCAATTATGTAACGTGTATCTGTTGCTTGATCTTTATGATCTCTCTCCCCCTCCTCCTCTCTCTCTATATATATATATATATATATATATATATATATATATATATATTGCCAAAAAAATTATAATTCAGACTTCAATTTTGAGGGAGGTTTACAATTATTTAGACATAATAATACAATTGAAACTTGGGTCTTGATTGGCCTTGGGGAGGCTGAGCACTCCTCAGTCTCCCTTGTCTCCGCCCGTGACAACAATATAAAATGGTGTACTCAATACTCAATTTGTACACTCACCTTGCTCCTTCCAACGACTCACTCACAATCCCAAAACCCACCAAACATTTGAATTGTTTATTACTCCTTATTTTCGGTTGTTTAGGAGTCACAACTACCAAACATTGTGATGTTTGACTCGTTTGTAGTTAGCTTATACTCGTTTGCTAGGTGTTTTTACTGTCTCCGAGGTCAAAATCTAGGATTGAAGGTTGAGATGTTTTTGAATGTTAAAGAGAGAAACTTGCTTGATATTGACTAGTGAGAGAGACGATTTTCTTAGTGCTTTATTAGGGAGTCGTCTTTGTTTCAATAAAATTTGCTGTTTAAAAAAAAAACAAGTTCAAAAATTCGAAGATGTGAATCACTACAAGAAAAGTGAGTTTATAGGACCCTTTCCCTAGGACCCTTGTAAATTAGGGTCCTAACGTGCCATTTATTGGGACGGTTAAATATTTGAGGTCCCAGTACGAGATACACTTATAATGATGTGTCCTAATAAGCTATAAGATGTCCTAAAAACCTATACACTTATAAAGTGATGTCCTAAAAACCTTTTCGCTTTTTCAATGGTGCCCTAAAAACTATACCGTTTTACAGTGGTGTCCTAAAAAGCTATTTAATGTGACACATGAGTTTTTATGGTCATATTATCTTAGGTTTTAATAGGATACTTAGAAATTAAGCCCATTATGGTGTCCTAAGCTAATAAAGTGGAGTCCTAAGAGCATGACACATAATTTTTGGGTTATATTATTGATACGCTTATAAATCTTTGTCCTAAAAAGCTGTTTAATATGACACATAATTTGTTGGGGTCTCATTATTCGATATTTTTATAGGACACTTAGAAGATGAGTCGCATGGTGTCATAAAATCTATATGATAGGACAAATAATTTTTTGGTACTATTATCATAGGTGTTTTCATACACATGATTTTTGGGTCCTACTATCATAGGTGTTCATAGGACACTTTATTTATGAAGTCGTATTATACTGCAATGTGTTGGGTCACTTTTATAATAAGGTCACAAAAATAGGACGCTTGGATATTTGAGGTCCTAATTATCATATGACTATATAGTACTCTTAAAATGTGTGGTTGCATAAAAAAGGTACTTAATAGAACATTATCTTGTTGGTGTCTCATAATGAGACACTAACAAAATAATAAGGTCATAAAAATAGGACGTCTGGGTATTTAAGGTCCTAACTATCATATGACTATATAAGACCCTTAAATTGTGGTTGAATAAAAATGGACTTATTATGACATTATCTTGTTGGTGTCTTATTATGAGACACCAACAAGATAATAAAGTCATAAAAATAGGACGTTTGGGTATTTAAGGTCCTAACTATCATATGATTATATAGGACAATTAAATTATGGTTGTATAAAAATGAATTTATTAAGACATTATCTTGTTAGTGTGTCATTATGTGGTTATTTAATAGAACGCGTGATATGATATGAAATTGGTGTCCTAAAAAGACGTTATAATAAGACAATTGGTTATTTGAGGTCTTAATTATCACATGACTATATATATATATATATATATATATATATATATATATATATATATATATATATATATATATATATATGACTCTTAAATTATAGTTGCTTAAAAATGAACGTATTAATACATTATCGAACGAACTTAATGCATGTTACAATAAAATTAAACTAATTAAACTTTACATTAAAAGTTCAAATAAAAAACATTACAATATGTCTGAAAACTATATAACACTACTCTTACGTACTCTTTGGATTCCTTGTTTGATTCTTCTTCGACTTCATTAACTTTGTTATCGGAAATGTGAGAAGGTCGATATTTCAAGTTTTAAATATTTTATTTTTATTTACACATTCTTTTGAATTTTTTTGACGCTAACCATATTATATGCAGTCTTTATGAAGTAACCGGTCTCTTGATATCCGATGAAAAATAAAAATTTATATTTATCAAAATTTTCACTTAAACCATCAAAGATCAACGATATATTTAAGATAAATTAGTTTAACTCTTATCACGTTCATAATAATTTATAATTTATAATTTAATCTATTAAATTTCATTAAAAAGTTAGAACAAATAAAAAAATATAAAAAGTGATAATTAGAAAGTTTTAACAAAATCCTAAATTTTAGATTCCCTCCTCTTATTTTCCTAAATTTTTGAACTCCCTCCTATTATTTTGTCAAAATTTTGAATTCCCTCTCATCATATCAGATATTTTCAATCTCATATTCCCACCTCTTCTTTCACCTTCTCCATTGCCCCACCTTATGGTTTCGAACATTTTCATCTAAAATCTGATTCTTGTAAAAAGAGTTTTTGTTATATTATCTTTCTCTGTCAAAAGATTTAATCTTGTAAGTTGGTTTACATCATAGACTTTCTGGATTTAAAAATATTATATAGATAATAGATAAGTTATACGAAGTAATTTTCTCTTTTCGTTTAAAATCAATTCTATAGATGGCTTCAACTTCATCAATTGTAACGAAGTATATTATCTTTCTCTGTTTCTTCTACTTCATCAATTGTTTCTCAATTTCATCACACTCCTTCGTACTGGTATTATTTTCACCCCTACCTAATTTTTATTTTGTATAAAATTCAGTAGTACCAATAATTGCTAATTTGAGGCTTATTATTGTAAGAGTATATCCGTTTAAAAAATGGTTCAGTAGTACCAATAATTGCTACCAAGGTTTGTGATAGATAAACCGATTTCATTTCGTCTTGCTTTGATTTTGTTTTAGTATATCTCGATATGCTAGTGGTTTGTAATTGTTTTTTATTTTGATAAATTTTTTAGGCTGCCAGGAAATCAGCTCCGACAACTGGAGGAGCCAAGAAGCCCCATCGCTACCGTCCTGGAACTGTCGCTCTTCGGTGAGCGTTTATCTCTGTTTTATAAAGGCTTGTCTATGCAATTTATCGAATTTTGTTAATTCGTTTTTCTTTAAATTGGACCAATACATATTGTTGAACAATAATCATCTATAATGTACAATTGCTTGTCTAGAGATTAAAGAATATAAATTTAAAATTATATTAATTATATTATAGATTTTTGATCTTTTAAGAAGGATTTTTTTTACGCAATTACCGAATTTTATGAATTAATTTCGAGACTATGTTTTTATAATGAAGTTATATAACTTAGCAATGTACTTGTTGCTGACTTTGAAGTTTAAAACAAATGCAGTAACATGTGTTTCAATCGATATTTAGCATTAGATTAGTTTGTTTGTTATTTCACTTTTTAATTTGTTTATTTGGTGAATAAAATTTTAAAATAGGGATAAATACTTGTTTATATGTTCAGTATTGTAGGTGCCGACGGTAATGTCTTTTTGTTCGTTTTCGACTTCCATATAAAGTTTTCTAGGTTTTCTCGGGTTTTAGGCCCGTTGAATGGTTTAGTGCTGCCGATATGTGGTTCACTTGTGTTATTGCTTTAGCCGTGGTTTAGTTTTTAGTCAAATGTATTTGTCACCACGTTAGTGATTCCGTTTTTTGGGACGTTTTTTGAGTAAAACTTCATTGTTTGGTTTACGTCTGTATCGGTTTTACTCAGATTTGTGTATTGAACATCAATTTAACACCTTATTTCTATTTGTTATCAATTGGTGCAGCATATTGTGTCTATAACTCTGGACAGAGTGACTCAATACTTCAAAAGAACATAGATTATGCATGTGGAAATGGAGCTGATTGTACTCAAATCCTTCAAAATGGTGCTTGCTTTAAACCAAATTAATGTTAAAGATCACTGCAATTATGCTGTTAACAGCTATTATCAAAGGAAGAATCAAGTACCAGGAAGCTGTGATTTTTCAGGCACAACTTCAGTTAGCCCAACAGCCCCAGCTGGTATGTTTTTTAGACCAATTAATTCGGTTCGGTATTCGGTTCTTGATTTTGTGTAAATTCGGTGTCTTTACGGTTCGGTTCGATGTCCGTACCGATCTCATCCCTACTTTAAACATCATTTCGACGCATATTTCAATTATTGATTTTGTTGGTGTATCTTCTTATGAAGGTTTTTGTATATACTGGTAGCTAGCGTGTTTTATTGAAAACTTAGGCTAAATGCATCAAATTGATAAATCTAGGGACATTGATAAATCTGATCCACAAATTGTGTTTATTCTTGCTTAGTGATTTATAACTCAACTAATACCATTTATGTTTTGTGTTAATGTAGACTGATTTGGGGTCCAGAGCCATGCTGTATTGGCACTACAGGAGGCTGCAGAGGCTTACCTTGTTGGTCTTTTTGAGGATACAAACTTGTGTGCTGTTCATGTAAAGAGGGTTACAATCATGCCAAGGACATTCAATTGTCGAGGCGTTATGTTTTGAGATAAACAAGAATAAACACAATTATTGTAATTGTAATAGTATTATGTTTAATGTTTAAATGTAATTGTTATTTAATTTAATGTTTATTTATTGAGATTGCTTTATTGAAATAGTATTATGTTTTATTTAATTTTTGTTTTGTAAATTGGGCTCAAAAGGCCCAATTACATAACCGGGCCCAAAACCCGAAATGTACCTGAATATTCGAACCGGATATTCGAAATTCCTATGATTTGTTAGGATGTTTTTTTGTAGTACTAAATTAACATCAACTTATATTAGGATCCTTTTTTGTGGTACTAAATTAACATATAGTTATATTATGACCCTTTTTTTTGTGGTACTAAATTAACATCTAGTTATATTAGGACCCTTATATTAGTACTAATGTAAGTTATCTTCATATTATGACTCTTTTTTCTTTGGTACTAACCTACAATATTTTTATAATACGACCATTTTTTGGGTACTTAAATAGTTTATATTTATTTTAGGACCTTTTTATTGGTACTAACATAGTTTATCTTTGTATTAGAATACTTTTTTGGGGTCCTAATATGGTCTAACAACATAGATTTAGTGTCATATATAGTGTTTTAAAGACCTTTTTGTGCGTCTCAAAATATTATAAAGTGTCCTAATATGTCACACTATAAGGACTTTTTCGATGTTGTTTATATGACTCAAACAAAGGTCTTATAATCATATATGAGTTTTAGCTTTTAGGACCCTTTTCACTTTATACAACCGTCTTATAGGAGACGCCATTTCGGTGCGTCCTTTCAAGTGAAAGGTCCTAAAACGGCACATTTTAGGACACTTATGGGGGTCTTATATAATCATATTTCTTGTAGTGAATTAATTCTAAAATAATAAATAAAAGTAACACAAAATCAATCCATATTTAACCTTATAAATATAATATGGAGATGAATATGAGAAGAAAGATTATACTAGTATAAATTTTCTTGATGGAAGATTATAAATAGAGTTTCAACAATAGATATATGAGTGAAAGTGAAAGGTTTCAAAATATTGAAATAAACGAGAGGTTAGATAATTAGTTAATTGTTAACTAGCTTAAGACCCGCGGATTCGCGAGTTTCGTCAATAAAATCTTTAAATATTAATAAATTATGTGTTAGCTCATGTAAAAATGCACTAAAATAATGTATTAAACGAAGTAAAAATGCAAATTCTTAGTCAAAATATAATTCTTCGTAGTCATGGTAAGTGACAATCAACTAATTAATGACTTCTCACTTGGTCAATAGAATAGTCTTATGTTTTAAACAAAAATCTTCCTTTTGGACCGAACTTGGGATTTGTAAACATTGTAAGTGACAATCGTTTATGAAAATATAGGTAATTACTAAGAATATAGAAATAAACACATGAAAAAATTAACTAACTATATTGGATGAGAAGAGTTTAATACAACGCTTGATACTATAATTAATTAAATAATATAATAAAACGCTTTTTAACCTCAATTATAATACAACGCTTGTAAGTAATAACAAACGTCAATCTAGTGGTGACTTGACCGCCGATTAAAGCTTAAATTGAATTTCAGGCATAACATAAACAAAAATATTTGAAGTCAAAGTTTTAAAAGTAAGACCATAAAAAGTCAAACAGGACACTTATTATAGGACGGGGGGAGTATTTATCATAGTGCAACCCATTTTAGATCTGATTTGATTGCTTTCTTGTAAGAGAAAAACTTAACACTTGGTCATCACATGGATACTTAGGCAAATTGGAAAAGCCATATGGACAGATTACAAAATATAAAACAAACAAAAGTTTGGTGACTAATACTCCGTAGTATAATATATAATGTCAATCATTCGTTTTATTTGAACTACACACATAGCAAATGAAAATCTATAACCACCAAAAAATTTGTACAAATGTAAACTATCATATGTCAATACAAAGCGACCTAATTGGGTATACGGGTTGCAATGGCCATGTGTACCAGGTTTATTACATTTGGAAAATTTGGACTTACTTGGATATAACTTTAAAACGCGTTCGATGAAGGTCATCTGAGAATTGTCATCTTTAATACCAGATATTAGAATGTCTTTACCATCAACCGACACCATTTACTCATCAAGTTCGTAGAGAACCTGCAAAACCCAACATCAGTAAATCAACCAGAATGACAAAAGTGCAAAGCATTTATATTTTTATAAAACGCTGGGATTTGCATTAAACCGTTCTTTTACCAAATTTATGCTAAAATTCAAAGAATAATCAGTGAGCTAATCTTGATTAACCAGAATGATATTATATCCATAATCTATAACTATTAGTCTAAGTGTCTAATAAAAAGACCGGTATATAATTAACACTTCCAATTAACTTCACAATCCTAAGCCAACACACTAATTTTAAGGGTTAACACTTCATAATAATATCATAGTGCTATTCAGAATAGTTTATATGGTCTTTAATTATCTAAAATTTATGTCAACGACAACAATTTAGAAGGATTATGCAAATTTAAAAGATGGTGACAATATTGACCCATCTACTTATTAAATTCTAAGACAACCGATCTATATAGAAGGTCATGTGATCTAAGAATCATGTGAAGAGCATTGGACCTATTTCATTTCTAAGGTGATATTTGTTTTTACTAACCTCTTTGTACTGCCAAAGATGATCCTCGACCTTCATCAAGCCATTCATAAGACGGCTGGTCCAAATTGTCACCTATAAAATTCAAATACACAATAAGAAGATTTTTCCAATCATAAATGTGTTTTCTCAGCATTAGAACAACAAAACATTCTGTCTTCTAAGCAATAGAACAATAGAACACTGTGATTACTAAGCATAACCAAGTGAAATTTAGGACAATTACATAGACTGTAACCAAACACGCCTCTGCATCAGATATAATAATATCACTGTCCACTTTTCTATATCCTCATTTCTTGGTTTCTATAAAGAAAAAAAGTTGAAATCCGATTGATGAACATGAGCACCCACTTACTAGGTGCTTGGGAATTCTTATTATAAGCACGCTCCTACTTAAGAATCAAGCCGGTGTCACCATGCTTAATGTTAACAACTTATTTCTTAAGAAATAGTCAACCGAAGAGTGTTTATGTTCGCTTATATGATGTAATTACACAATAAGTAAATAAGCACTTGAGATAAGCAAATACCAGTACCCCCATAATTCGATATTAGTCCAATTGATTGACAATAGTAGGAAGACAACTATGGTCATTAACTAATAACCAGACAATAGTAGGATGAAACAATACATATAATAACCTAATAATAGGTGATACCCATAATGATATTAAAAGCCTCATTAATATTATATTGTCGTAGATCGTAACCAACCAACTCCATACAATGACAATGATGGTGTACATTTGTCATTGTACAATTTATAGCGCCGTAGGTCCTAACCATTTATCTAAAAGATTAGTGCAATTTTACTTTCATAATTTCATTTTTGATACGCCTCTTAAAGAAACCCATGAATTCGCGGGTCTTAAGCTACTAATGATATATATATATATATATATATATATATATATATATTCTCATTAATATTAATTAATATCAATTAGTAAACTATCACCATATGTGATAGAATATCAATTAGTAAACTATCACCATATGTGATAGAACTTACGTGCTTCAGCACCTCGTGTACATGATTCACCTCATCACATATGCTGCAATTTACAGAATATATTGATTGTGTATATAAACTTTCTTCACCACTTTCTGCACAATGCACCCTACACATACAACACACAATAAAATAAAACCTCAATTAAGATGATCAAAACTGTAGTCAGCGATAACCATACAATAAGTAAACTGTTAAAAAAAATTGCATCCATCCATCCAAAATATGGATTACAAACGTCTTTCAGCAAAATCTAATACATCATGATTTGTATTATCAATACCCAACATATCCTTTAAACCATATGCATAAAGATCACAAATTCAAAAAACACCAAATCAAACAAAGTTCAGAAAACTAAAACTAAATAAATAGCAAGCACCCATTTATAAAAAAAAAATAACAAAAAAAAAAAAAAAAAACAAAATATAGTAGACTAACCCGGTTATACTCCTCGGGCCAACATTATTCTTCAAACGCACCCATCCATATCTCAATCTTTTCAAGTATATCTTTCCTATCTTAAGCTTCTTCTTTAACTTTTCCAATTATGGTTTCGATTTTTTCAAGGGTACTACCAGCATCAACAACTCATTCATTGTAAAATTAGCCGTAAAACACAAAATCAGACGATATAATTTCAAATACTATGTAACTCAATCACAATTCACAATTATATTTATAAACCAGATTCATTAGCTTCGAGAGCAAGTTCAAGTGAAGTGTTGGATTCAGGTATGAAATGTGTGTTCCTGGAAATCTCTTCAAGTTCCAAGTCTTGATACTGTGTCATCACTTGTACTTTACGCCCCTTCAGTATAGGATAAATGTGGATGAACTTCATGACTCGTATGCTTAAAATCCATCCCAAGAACCAAGGGCAGAGTGAAAGACTTGCTATCCGGGGAGTACTCTTTCCGTACTTTTTAGAGAGCACTCGGCAAATCGAGTTCGTACTCGTATGTTGACCAACATTGACTTTTAAACCATTATACCTATTATTGACTCAATTTTGAACTATTTTTTTAACTAATCCCAACTTTTGGATGACTCTTGGCTGATTTTCCAAGTGCTCTCGTGTTTTGACCGGGTTTGACCAATTTTAACAAATTACTCGAAAAGTGATTCGAGTTCTACAACCATGGTCATAATACCTTTAACAATGTTCAGTGAACATAATGTACACTGACTCAATAGTTTTATTATTTAAATAATAGGCCAACTTGCTAATAACCGAAATCCTTATCATATGGTGTGTACATACCATTTATATTTGTATTGCGAAAGTAACTAACCTCAACATCTTCATGTTCTGACTATTTTAGTTTAACTTGACCCATCCAGCTACTTTCATGTCAATGGTTATGTGGATGATGAGCCTTCTTAGCAGCAGGCTAATAAGCCATAATAAATACTTCTTAATATATGGCATCACTACAATGAAATAAAAGTAGATATCTATAACCATGAAATAGAATATAGGTTTAAAGTAATCTTCGGCAGGTGCGTGTCTCTTCTCCCTCAACATGCTTAGTAGTGACCTCTTAATAGAGCCTCCATCAGCAGCATGTAGATAGATGGCATAAAAGTAAAGTCCACCTGTAAAAATATAGGTTTCATGTTACGTTAGTCCCAAATACATTAGCTTTTACAATAATATAGTTATACAGTTATATATAGAGTAAGTATTAATATAGCACTCATTATTCTATTTAACATGTCATGCTTTCAAAAAGACACAACATTTTGATTAACGCATGTAACCTATAACCTGATCAAAGAGCTCAAAATTACATGGCCATAGATATTGAAATGTCCCGTTCTTATTGATTAAAAACGTTCCATATTAATTGATTTCGTTGCGAGGTTTTGACCTCTATATGAGACGTTTTCAAAGACTGCATTCATTTTAAAACAAACCATAACCTTTATTTCATCAATAAAGGTTTAAAAAGATTTACGTAGATTATCAAATAATGATAATCTAAAATATCATGTTTACACACGACCATTACATAATGGTTTACAATACAAATATGTTACAACAAAATAAGTTTCTTGAATGCAGTTTTTACACAATATCATACAAGCATGGACTCCAAATCTCGTCCTTATTTAAGTATGCGACAGCGGAAGCTCTTAATAATCACCTGAGAATAAACATGCTTAAAACGTCAACAAAAATGTTGGTGAGTTATAGGTTTAACCTATATATATCAAATCATAATAATAGACCACAAGATTTTATATTTCAATACACATCCCATACATAGAGATAAAAATCATTCATATGGTGAACACCTGGTAACCGACATTAACATGATGCATATATAAGAATATCCCCATCATTCCGGGACACCCTTCGGATATGATATAAATTTCGAAGTACTAAAGCATCCGGTACTTTGGATGGGGTTTGTTAGGCCCAATAGATCTATCTTTAGGATTCGCGTCAATTAGGGTGTCTGTTCCCAAATTCTTAGATTACCAGACTTAATAAAAAGGGGCATATTCGATTTCGATAATTCAACCATAGAATGTAGTTTCACGTACTTGTGTCTATTTTGTAAATCATTTATAAAACCTGCATGTATTCTCATCCCAAAAATATTAGATTTTAAAAGTGGGACTATAACTCACTTTCACAGATTTTTACTTCGTCGGGAAGTAAGACTTGGCCACTGGTTGATTCACGAACCTATAACAATATATACATATATATCAAAGTATGTTCAAAATATATTTACAACACTTTTAATATATTTTGATGTTTTAAGTTTATTAAGTCAGCTGTCCTCGTTAGTAACCTACAACTAGTTGTCCACAGTTAGATGTACAGAAATAAATCGATAAATATTATCTTGAATCAATCCACGACCCAGTGTATACGTATCTCAGTATTGATCACAACTCAAACTATATATATTTTGGAATCAACCTCAACCCTGTATAGCTAACTCCAACATTCACATATAGAGTGTCTATGGTTGTTCCGAAATATATATAGATGTGTCGACATGATAGGTCGAAACATTGTATACGTGTCTATGGTATCTCAAGATTACATAATATATAATACAAGTTGATTAAGTTATGGTTGGAATAGATTTGTTACCAATTTTCACGTAGCTAAAATGAGAAAAATTATCCAATCTTGTTTTACCCATAACTTCTTCATTTTAAATCCGTTTTGAGTGAATCAAATTGCTATGGTTTCATATTGAACTCTATTTTATGAATCTAAACAAAAAAGTATAGGTTTCTAGTCGGAAAAATAAGTTACAAGTCGTTTTTGTAAAGGTAGTCATTTCAGTCGAAAGAACGACGTCTAGATGACTATTTTAGAAAACATACTTCCACTTTGAGTTTAACCATAATTTTTGGATATAGTTTCATGTTCATAATAAAAATCATTTTCTCAGAATAACAACTTTTAAATCAAAGTTTATCATAGTTTTTAATTAACTAACCCAAAACAGCCCGCGGTGTTACTACGACGGCGTAAATCCGATTTTACGGTGTTTTTCGTGTTTCCAGGTTTTAAATCATTAAGTTAGCATATCATATAGATATAGAACATGTGTTTAGTTGATTTTAAAAGTCAAGTTAGAAGGATTAACTTTTGTTTGCGAACAAGTTTAGAATTAACTAAACTATGTTCTAGTGATTACAAGTTTAAACCTTCGAATAAGATAGCTTTATATGTATGAATCGAATGATGTTATGAACATCATTACTACCTTAAGTTCCTTGGATAAACCTACTGGAAAAGCGAAAAATGGATCTAGCTTCAATGGATCCTTGGATGGCTCGAAGTTCTTGAAGCAGAATCATGACACGAAAACAAGTTCAAGTAAGATCATCACTTGAAATAAGATTGTTATAGTTATAGAAATTGAACCAAAGTTTGAATATGATTATTACCTTGTATTAGAATGATAACCTACTGTAAGAAATAAAGATTTCTTGAGGTTGGATGATCACCTTACAAGATTGGAAGTGAGCTAGCAAACTTGAAAGTATTCTTGATTTTATGAAACTAGAACTTTTAGAATTTATGAAGAACACTTAGAACTTGAAGATAGAACTTGAGAGAGATCAATTAGATGAAGAAAATTGAAGAATGAAAGTGTTTGTAGGTGTTTTTGGTCGTTGGTGTATGGATTAGATATAAAGGATATGTTATTTTGTTTTCATGTAAATAAGTCATGAATGATTACTCATATTTTTGTAATTTTATGAGATATTTCATGCTAGTTGCCAAATGATGGTTCCCACATGTGTTAGGTGACTCACATGGGCTGCTAAGAGCTGATCATTGGAGTGTATATACCAATAGTACATACATCTAAAAGCTGTGTATTGTACGAGTACGAATACGGGTGCATACGAGTAGAATTGTTGATGAAACTGAATGAGGATCTAATTGTAAGCATTTTTGTTAAGTAGAAGTATTTTGATAAGTGTCTTGAAGTCTTTCAAAAGTGTATGAATACATATTAAAACACTACATGTATATACATTTTAACTGAGTCGTTAAGTCATCGTTAGTCGTTACATGTAAATGTTGTTTTGAAACCTTTAGGTTAACGATCTTGTTAAATGTTGTTAACCCAATGTTTATAATATCAAAAGAGATTTTAAATTATTATATTATCATGATATTATGATGTACGAATATCTCTTAATATGATATATATACATTAAATGTCGTTACAATGATAAACGTTACATATATGTCTCGTTTCAAAATCATTAAGTTAGTAGTCTTGTTTTTACATATGTAGTTCATTGTTAATATAATTAATGATATGTTTACTTATCATAATATCATGTTAACTATATATATAACCATATATATGTCATCATATAGTTTTTTTACAAGTTTTAACGTTCGTGAATCACCGGTCAACTTGGGTGGTCAATTGTCTATATGAAACCTATTTCAATTAATCAAGTCTTAACAAGTTTGATTGCTTAACATGTTGGAAACATTTAATCATGTAAATATCAATCTCAATTAATATATATAAACATGGAAAAGTTCGGGTCACTACAGTACCTACCCGTTAAATAAATTTCGTCCCGAAATTTTAAGCTGTTGAAGGTGTTGACGAATCTTCTGGAAATAGATGCGGGTATTTCTTCTTCATCTGATCTTCCCGCTCCCAGGTGAACTCGGGTCCTCTACGAGCATTCCATCGAACCTTAACAATTGGTATCTTGTTTTGCTTAAGTCTTTTAACCTCACGATCCATTATTTCGACGGGTTCTTCGATGAATTGAAGTTTTTCGTTGATTTGGATTTCATCTAACGGAATAGTGAGATCTTCTTTAGCAAAACATTTCTTCAAATTCGAGACGTGGAAAGTGTTATGTACAGCCGCGAGTTGTTGAGGTAACTCAAGTCGGTAAGCTACTGGTCCGACACGATCAATAATCTTGAATGGTCCAATATACCTTGGATTTAATTTCCCTCGTTTACCAAATCGAACAACGCCTTTCCAAGGTGCAACTTTAAGCATGACCATCTCTCCAATTTCAAATTCTATATCTTTTCTTTTAATGTCAGCGTAGCTCTTTTGTCGACTTTGGGCGGTTTTTAACCGTTGTTGAATTTGGATGATCTTCTCGGTAGTTTCTTGTATAATCTCCGGACCCGTAATCTGTCTATCCCCCACTTCACTCCAACAAATTGGAGACCTGCACTTTCTACCATAAAGTGCTTCAAACGGCGCCATCTCAATGCTTGAATGGTAGCTGTTGTTGTAGGAAAATTCTGCTAATGGTAGATGTCGATCCCAACTGTTTCCGAAATCAATAGCACATGCTCGTAGCATGTCTTCAAGCGTTTGTATCGTCCTTTCGCTCTGCCCATCAGTTTATGGATGATAGGCAGTACTCATGTCTAGACGAGTTCCTAATGCTTGCTGTAATGTCTGCCAGAATCTTGAAATAAATCTACCATCCCTATCAGAGATAATAGAGATTGGTATTCCATGTCTGGAGACGACTTCCTTCAAATACAGTCGTGCTAACTTCTCCATCTTGTCATCTTCTCTTATTGGCAGGAAGTGTGCTGATTTGGTGAGACGATCAACTATTACCCAAATAGTATCAAAACCACTTGCAGTCCTTGGCAATTTAGTGATGAAATCCATGGTAATGTTTTCCCATTTCCATTCTGGGATTTCGGGTTGTTGAAGTAGACCTGATGGTTTCTGATGCTCAGCTTTGACTTTAGAACACGTCAAACATTCTCCTACGTATTTAGCAACATCGGCTTTCATACCCGGCCACCAAAAATGTTTCTTGAGATCCTTGTACATCTTTCCCGTTCTAGGATGTATTGAGTATCTGGTTTTATGAGCTTCTCTAAGTACCATTTCTCTCATATCTCCAAATTTTGGTACCCAAATCCTTTCAGCCCTATACCGGGTTCCGTCTTCCCGAATATTAAGATGCTTCTCCGATCCTTTGGGTATTTCATCCTTTAAATTTCCCTTTTTTAAAACTCCTTGTTGCGCCTCCTTTATTTGAGTAGTAAGGTTATTATGAATCATTATATTCATAGATTTTACTCGAATGGGTTCTCTGTCCTTCCTGCTCAAGGCATCGGCTACCACATTTGCCTTCCCCGGGTGGTAACGAATCTCAAAGTCGTAATCATTCAATAATTCAATCCACCTACGCTGCCTCATATTCAGTTGTTTCTGATTAAATATGTGTTGAAGACTTTTGTGGTCGGTATATATAATACTTTTGACCCCATATAAGTAGTGCCTCCAAGTCTTTAATGCAAAAACAACCGCGCCTAATTCCAAATCATGCGTCGTATAATTTTGTTCGTGAATCTTCAATTGTCTAGACGCATAAGCAATCACCTTCGTTCGTTGCATTAATACACAACCGAGACCTTGCTTTGATGCGTCACAATAAATCACAAAATCATCATTCCCTTCAGGCAATGACAATATAGGTGCCGTAGTTAGCTTTTTCTTCAATAACTGAAACGCTTTCTCTTGTTCATCATTCCATTCAAATTTCTTCCCTTTATGCGTTAATGCAGTCAAGGGTTTTGCTATTCTGGAAAAGTCTTGGATGAACCTTCTGTAGTAACCAGCTAGTCCTAAAAACTGGCGTATGTGTTTCGGAGTTTTCGGGGTTTCCCACTTTTCAACAGTTTCTATCTTTGGCGGATCCACCTTAATACCTTCTTTGTTCACTATGTGACCGAGGAATTGAACTTCTTCCAACCAAAATGCACACTTTGAAAACTTAGCGTACAATTTTTCCTTCCTCAATACTTCTAACACCTTTCTCAAATGTTCACTGTGTTCTTGGTCATTCTTTGAGTAAATAAGTATGTCATCAATGAAAACAATGACAAACTTGTCAAGGTATGGTCCACACACTCGGTTCATAAGGTCCATGAACACAGCTGGTGCATTAGTTAAACCAAACGGCATGACCATAAACTCATAATGACCGTAACGTGTTCTGAAAGCAGTCTTTGGAATATCATCTTCTTTCACCCGCATTTGATGATACCCGGAACGTAAGTCAATCTTTGAATAAACAGACGAGCCTTGTAGTTGATCAAATAAGTCGTCGATTCTCGGTAGTGGGTAGCGGTTCTTGATGGTAAATTTGTTCAACTCTCGGTAGTCGATACACAACCTGAATGTACCATCTTTCTTCTTGACAAACAAAACAGGAGCTCCCCACGGTGATGTGCTTGGTCGAATGAAACCATGCTCTAAAAGTTCTTGTAATTGGCTTTGCAGTTCTTTCATCTCGCTGGGTGCGAGTCTGTAAGGAGCACGAGCTATTGGTGCAGCTCCTGGTACAAGATGTATTTGAAATTCAACGGATCGATGTGGGGGTAATCCCGGTAATTCTTTCGGAAATACATCAGGAAATTCTTTTACGACGGGAACATCATTGATGCTCTTTTCTTCAGTTTGTACTTTCTCGAGGTGTGCTAGAACAGCATAGCAACCTTTTCTTATTAGTTTTTGTGCCTTCAAATTACTAACAAGATGTAGCTTCGTGTTGCCCTTTTCTCCGTACACCATTAAGGGTTTTCCTTTTTCTCGTATAATGCGAATTGCATTTTTGTAACAAACGATCTCTGCTTTCACTTCTTTCAACCAGTCCATACCGATTATCACATCAAAACTCCCTAACTCTACTGGTATCAAATCAATCTTAAATGTTTCGCTAACTAGTTTAATTTCTCGATTCCGACATATATTATCTGCTGAAATTAATTTACCATTTGCTAATTCGAGTAAAAATTTACTATCCAAAGGCGTCAATGGACAACTTAATTTAGCACAAAAATCCCTACTCATATAGCTTCTATCCGCACCCGAATCAAATAAAACGTAAGCAGATTTATTGTCAATAAGAAACGTACCCGTAACAAGCTCCGGGTCTTCCTGTGCCTCTGCCGCATTAATATTGAAAACTCTTCCGCGGCCTTGTCCATTCGTGTTCTCCTGGTTCGGGCAATTTCTAATAATGTGGCCCGGTTTTCCACATTTATAACAAACTACATTGGCATAACTTGCTCCGACACTACTTGCTCCGCCATTACTCGTTCCGACACCATTTGTTCCTTTCGTTCTATTAACCCCTGGTCCGTAGACCTCACACTTCGCCGCGCTATGACCATTTCTTTTACACTTGTTGCAAAATTTGGTGCAGAACCCCGAGTGATACTTTTCACACCTTTGGCATAGCTGCTTCTGATTGTTGTTGTTGTTGCGGTTATTATTGTTGTTGGGATGATTGTTGTAGTTGCTGTTGTTGTTGTTGTTGTTGGGCCGTTTGTTGTAGTTGCGATTGATGTTGCGATTGTTGGGATAATTATTGCAATTATTGTTGTAATTGCTGTTGTTGTTGTATTGGTGATTCTTATCACCGTTTTCCTCCCACTTTCTTTTGACTTGCTTCACATTGGTCTCTTCAGCAGTCTGTTCTTTAATTCTTTCTTCAATCTGGTTCACTAGTTTGTGAGCCATTCTACATGCCTGTTGTATGGAGGCGGGCTCGTGTGAACTTATATCTTCTTGGATTCTTTCCGGTAATCCTTTCACAAACGCGTCGATCTTCTCTTCCTCATCTTCGAATGCTCCCGGACACAATAGGCATAATTCTGTGAATCGTCTTTCATACGTGGTAATATCAAATCCTTGGGTTCGTAACCCTCTAAGTTCTGTCTTGAGCTTATTGACCTCGGTTCTGGGACGGTACTTCTCGTTCATCAAGTGCTTGAATGCTGACCACGGTAGTGCGTACGCATCGTCTTGTCCCACTTGCTCTAGATAGGTATTCCACCATGTTAACGCAGAACCTGTGAAGGTATGCGTAGCGTACTTTACTTTGTCCTCTTCAGTACACTTACTTATGGCAAACACCGATTCGAGCTTCTCGGTCCACCGTTTCAATCCGATCGGTCCTTCGGTTCCATCAAATTCCAAAGGTTTGCAGGCAGTGAATTCTTTGTAGGTGCATCCTACACGATTTCCTGTACTGCTAGATCCAAGGTTATTGTTGGTATGTAGCGCAGCCTGTACTGCGGCTATGTTTGAAGCTAGAAAAGTACGGAATTCCTCTTCATTCATATTCACGGTGTGTCGAGTAGTCGGTGCCATTTCCTTCAAAATAGTTAAATGGAACAAGTTAATCATACAGAATATTAAGAGTAGTTAATAGTATTTCGTAGCATAATATGAACTCATTTATAAAAGCTTTTTCTTCATATTAGCGTTTTATAAGTTTAAATTCGGGTAGTACCTACCCGTTATGTAGCGACCCCGACAAATCGTCAAGTGACGGCGTCGGCTACGTGGGTCCCATTACCTGATTATAAGTCTTTAAGATAACGTTTGACCAAAATATGTCGCCTTCATTTCAAAATAAAGATTGTTTCAAAGTTTACAAGAATTGTTCAACCAAAAGTTAAGTTACAACGTTATAAGTACGATTGAAATCTAGGCGACACGGTTTAAAGTAAAGTCAAAAGACGCTCCATGAAATGCATGTATACTCGACATCGGATGCAAGTATCAAATAGTAAGCGGAAGCATGTTTCACATATCGTGCAAGACCTGAGAAAAACATAGAAATCTGTCAACGAAAACGTTGGTGAAATCATAGGTTTAAGTAAGTAAGTACAAGTGAACCACAAGATTTGCATCAAAGAAATAATAGTAATACATTCCAAAAGTTTGTTTCACGAGCACCCAATTATCAAAGCTTAACATTCCATCCATTGTATACCCCATCCATAGTGCTAGAACAAACACTGATTCTCGAAAATATATTTCATCCGTAGACGGTAGCGAACCGTCAAAGATGAGGGTTGTCAACCCATATGGCCATATAACATAAGTTCTCGCTTACACCCGGCAAGTGTAACTAATGATAATCGAATTGAGGATTTTTGTTCTAAACTCGTATGTAGAATGTTTGTTTTCCCGTTCTTGTGTTCACTTAGTTCAAAAGAATCGTTTATGTTTTCTCATCCCAAATATAAGTTCAAAAAGAGTAAAAGTGGGACTATGATCTCACCTTGAGTGCAAGAGTTAATAAAGTACTTCGACAAGTACTCGCGTGCAAAGACAAAGCTAGTCTTGACCTAAACATATAGGTTATATCAATAACGATAGTCACGAAGGGTCAAAGATGTTCAATTAGTCCTATGGCTCAATACGACTCGATTAATATAGCATGTGAAGCAAATTGTCAAGTTTCATGCAAGATACAAGTATAAAAGCACGTTAGGAAGATTGCATAATTAATTGGTTAAGTTTGACAAAAAGTCAAACTTGGTCGGGTCAAAGTCAACGAAAAAGTCAACATGTTCGGGTCGGGTCCCGGACAAATTTTCTATGCTAATTATTCATATACAAGTATATTAAAACAAGTTTCATGTGAATCGGAGGTCGGTAACTAGTCAAACATTTCGCGTGAATTGGGACCAAGAGGTCAGAATCTGTCCAGGCCAATCCGCGCGCCGCGCGGGGATGGGGCGCGCCGCGCCACCATCTGGGCAGAGAATTCTGGTCAGTTTTTCAAAGTATGCACGAACCAAAACCTTTTCCAACCCAACTCTTGACCCGCAAACACTTATAATGCCTATCATATATCGTTGGAAAGGTATTTTGACGAGGAATACAACTAAGCACTTATGGTCCAACAATAACATCATTTACAATAGCCGAAATCTCATCAAGCGAACAATAAAAGTCCATTTCCTAAGTTTCAAGTTCATCAATTGCATTTTGAGTTTCGGGAAACCAATTCACACATATGATATGCCGTTTTGAAGGTAATGAAGCATACATTACTACTAAACACTAACAATTAACATTCCATGACATTCAAGCATCCAAAAATTCATGTCAAGAACTATCAAACCCTAGTCAAACATCTCAAAATCAATAATCATGTTTTTGAAGTTTTCTTAATCAACCTACACATCAATTTGAAGCTAATGATACTAGTAACACAATTAAAACATGAACTTTAACAATCAAACAACATTTAATCTTCCAAAATGCAAGATTAAGCAAACCCATTTCAAATGTTCAAACTAGTTACTCAAAACAACAAATCGAGCAAGTAAATCATATATTCATGCTAGACACGAGCCATAGACACTAACTAACACCATTTCAAATCAAAAACACGAATTTAGAGAAATCTAGAGTTTTAGAAATGTTACCCAAACGAGATGAAGTTGGTATCAAATTGTAGAGGATGAAGAGAGGATTCCAAATATGTAATTTGTTTTGTTGTAAGCCTCCTAGATCGAATTTAGATGATGAATGATTGAATTGGGTGTTTGTGTGTGTGTTCTTGCTAGAGAGAAAGAGAGAGAGATGGAGGTGATTGAATGGTGGTGATTGGGGTGGACTAGTTGACCTAGTCAACTAGTTTGCCCCGTGTCAATTTTAGTCCCTCGAGTTTAGAAGCGGGTGCGGGATTTAACCGATCGAATATTTTTAAAACGCAAGTTAACGAGAGGTGTTATAATTAAATGACGGAATTATTATGAACGTTAGTCAACGGAAACTACGAATTTAAATAACGAAAGGTATTATTTAAAAAAAAAGACGGGCGTTAAAATAATTTAACGGAAAAATGCGGGATGTTACATTATCCACACCTCAAAAGAAATTTCGTCCCGAAATTTAGTTGGAAGTAATAATCGGTATCTCTTACTCGGGACCTAGTGTAGTAACTCTACGAATGATTGAAGGTACTTTCTTAGACAT
Source organism: Rutidosis leptorrhynchoides (assembly GCF_046630445.1). Classification (NCBI taxonomy): domain Eukaryota; kingdom Viridiplantae; phylum Streptophyta; class Magnoliopsida; order Asterales; family Asteraceae; genus Rutidosis; species Rutidosis leptorrhynchoides. The sequence goes on from NC_092343.1 coordinate 103,952,081, forward strand.
TCCACGAATCCGGATAGTCGGGGTGTTACGTTGTATTAGGGCTTGGTTTTACGATCCACAAGTTCAGCCGGTTTTTCCTATGAGGAGGAGTTTGTCATCAATAGTTGGTGCATCTAGAAGGATTGCACGTTCCTGTTCCGTAGGACACGTTTCTAAGTTTGTTACACGAAATGTAGGGTAAACGGAAACTTAATTGAGTCGGCCGTTCTAAATGGTAGGAAGCGGCTCCAATACGCCCCAAGGTTTCAAAAGGTTCAATATTGCGGATATAACCTTCCTCGATTTCCCAAAATGAATTACACCTTTCCAAGGTGCGGTTTCTCAATATTACGCGGTTACACACTGGGATTTGTGAGGTTTTCATCTAAGTTTGGTATAACTCTTTTGGGCGACTACGGGTCGTCTCGAGCCCTTCTCGGACTTGAACGATCTAAATTGTTGTTTCTTGATGGAGTTCAGATTTCGGTGGTTGATGCTTTGGTTAAATGAACAGGGGTATGACATTAGCGGTCATATAGGGTTTCGGAAAGTGCGTGTGAACACACGAGTGGTATCTACTGTTGTAAGAGTGATCTACTAAAGGTGACAATACGAGTTTGTGACATGTCTTTCCAAGACGTAAATCGTTCGTTTGCTCGGTTCGTCGGTTTGTGGGTGGTACGCGGTACTCATGTCTAAACGGGTCTCCAAGGTTTCTTGTAAAACTAGAAGTGAAACGAGTATTTCGATACGGAATAATTGACAAAGATACACCGTGTTGGAATAGAATCTCTTAAGATACGTTTGAACAAGTTAGTTAGGGTTCGAAAAATGTTCGTTAGGACTATTCACCCTCGTGGCGAATACTTAGGTAATATGAGGAATTTCTTTAAACGAAAAATGCGAGCGATAAAGATAGGAGTGAAATGAGGACTTAGAATAGGATGAGCTTGCATCTCGAGGTTGCCATAACGTGCCTCTAGTTGTCAAAAGTTGAAGTCTGAAAGAGAAACGAGGTAGTACACGTAGTTGTATAGTTCGGGGTTGAATAATAGTTGACCGATTATCAGAAACACAAGGGCGTTAAGTCAAGGAAGAGTGAAGTATCGTTGGATTGTGTGTTATCTTAAATTCCAGTAATATCAGACGGTGACGGTGAAATAACAGAGGTATGTAGTGTGGTACGTGATGACGAGAAGTTTGATCGGATCCACAATTTAGTATTCGAATTCTTCGTGTAAAATAACGAATTTTAGTTATGTTGATTTTTGAGACGAGAGAGTATGCCTTTCGGCGTTCAAGTAGAAATATTTCCATGTTTGAGTTCCATCTAGTGCTATACGAATTTAGCTAGGAAGGTTGGTGTGAAGAATCACGTTCAAGGCTCAGACATGAAGAGGTTTAAAGTTTTCCTTAGTGAGTTAACGAGTTTAAAAGTCGTGTAACACGAGAAAAGTCAGAAATGAATCTTCGGTAAAAATAGACGAGATCTAAGATTTTACGAATACAAGTCTGAGTTGGGAGAGTTTCCTGATTACATGTGGCTTGATTTCGAGATTGATTGTAATGCCTTGACCTTTAACATCATGGTCTAGAAAATTGGACTTCGTTCAACAGAAATTCTCACTCGGAGAATTTGGTATAAAGTTGCTCTTTTCTCAAAAGTTCGAGCTTAAGATGGTGATGTTGTTCGTTTTCCTTCTTTACTTGAATAAGTTAAGATGTCATCTATAAATACAGATTAGTCTATATGAATTTGCATACGCGGTTCAAGAGGTTTATGGATACGGGCGAGCCCTAAATAAATCAAACGGTACTAAGAGAGATTTACAACTAACGTGGCGAGTTCGGAAAGTGGCTTAGGAGACATCGTCTCCCTTAACCCCCAATTGGTGATAACTGGAACGGAGGTCGATTTGGAATATACGGGATTCGTGCAAATAATCATGAGGTCATGGATGCGAGGGAGAGGGTATCGGTTTCCAACCGAAAATTTCTTAGTTCACAATAATCTATACATAAATGTAGGGCAACAATTTCTCCTTAATGAATAGGTTTTGAGTTCCTTAGTTCTATTGGTGTCGAGTTCAATTTCTTAACGTATATCCTCCGATAATATTTATAGGCACACAATATTTTTCCGTTGGTCGCTTAAATTGCCTAAGTAGTGTCTAGGGAAAAAGTGGAGTGCAAAGAGCACGAGTCAAAGACTTGGTTATAAAACGTCTAACGGTAATGAATTCGAATAAGTATGAAGTATACGGTTTGTTGTGAAGAAACGTACCCGTTACTAGTCCATCGTCGTTCCGGGCATCCTAGGTGTCAATGTTGAAGGTTCAACGGCGTGCGTTGGGGTTGATTTTCTTATTTGGGCACACATTCCTAAAATGACCCAGTTGGCCACATTCGAAGCAAGCACCCGTTCTGTGTGCGTTGGGCATCTTTCGAGCGACGGGTCCTTGGCGCCGGTGGTGAAACCTGCCACATCCTTCAAAGTGATGCTTGTGGCATTCGTTACAAAAAGGTAGTTTTCCGGCATAGCTTTTCTTGTCGTTGGAGGAAAAAGGCTTCTTGGCGGGGTTGTTGTTATTGTTGTGGTTGCTTGATTGAGAGGCTTCCCATGTTCTTTTGTTGTTACTCGGGTGGTTCTCGACCATTGGTGCCGGTGCTTCCATTTCATTCACCGTTTCTAAGGCTTGGCGGGCCATTGTTAAAGCCTCTTGTAGGTTAGTGGGTTGAGATGTCATTACCTTGTGTTGAATGCTCTTAGGGAGGCCATCCATGTAAAGTTCGACTCTTAGGGATTCGGGAGTCATGAGATTTGGACACATCGAGACTAGTTCGGTAAACCGTTGATTATAAGCTTCGAGGTCATTTCCGACCGTTTTTAAATTCCTTAGACCCTGTTCGAGCCTTCGAGTCTCGTCGCGCGGAAAGTATTCGGTGATCATTCTTTCTCTTAATTCGGTCCAAGAGAGTGTGTGGGCTTCATCGCTTCCCACCAATTGTACATACGTGTTCCACCACGAGAGAGCAATGCCGGTGAAGGTGAGGGTGGAAAACTTGACCTTATCTTGGTCTCGACAACCGCTTGTGTTAAAAACGGTCTCCATTTGTTCAAACCATCGGGTGAGAGTAACCGGTCCTCCGGTTCCATCGAAAGTGGGAGGATTGTACTTCATGAAGTTCTTGTAGGAGCAACCTTCGATTGAATTACCGGCTCCATGATTGTTGTTGTTAGAAAAGTGATCGGCCACGGCCGTACCCACGGCGGTGGTTATCATTCGTTGAAGGGCTTGTTCTAGAGTTTCGAGAGGAGTATTGTGTTGACCTTGGTGAGCCATTGTTCCTTCATGAGACAAGAATATCGTTGGTTAGTATTTTCAACAATACTAACCGGAGTATGGAAATAGGATAGGGAGGAAATTTTTCCTTGACTCGCCTTAAATTCTTTACGTCATAATGTCGGAACGTCCATGTGAATCACCGTAATATAATCCCGGAAATTATATTACCCTGATTCTCATGTGCATTTAACATTACTTCATAAAGTCAAGGTGGCGCATCAACAAAATTTATCAACGTAAGATCAAGATCGAATACGAGTTAGATATGATAGAAGAGTTCGAGTATAAATGCACAATTAGTCAAATAATTCCTACTTCAGTCTATATGCCGGTTGTAGTCTAGATTCACCTATGTACCCTATGACTCGGGGTGGACACAAATGAACTCTAAATCCCTACAACCAAGGCTCTGATACCACTTGTAGCGACCCCGACAAATCGTCAAGTGACGGCGTTGGCTACGTGGGTCCCATTACCTGATTATAAGTCTTTAAGATAACGTTTGACCAAAATATGTCGCCTTCATTTCAAAATAAAGATTGTTTCAAAGTTTACAAGAATTGTTCAACCAAAAGTTAAGTTACAACGTTATAAGTACGATTGAAATCTAGGCGACACGGTTTAAAGTAAAGTCAAAAGACGCTCCATGAAATGCATGTATACTCGACATCGGATGCAAGTATCAAATAGTAAGCGGAAGCATGTTTCACATATCGTGCAAGACCTGAGAAAAACATAGAAATCTGTCAACGAAAACGTTGGTGAAATCATAGGTTTAAGTAAGTAAGTACAAGTGAACCACAAGATTTGCATCAAAGAAATAATAGTAATACATTCCAAAAGTTTGTTTCACGAGCACCCAATTATCAAAGCTTAACATTCCATCCATTGTATACCCCATCCATAGTGCTAGAACAAACACTGATTCTCGAAAATATATTTCATCCGTAGACGGTAGCGAACCGTCAAAGATGAGGGTTGTCAACCCATATGGCCATATAACATAAGTTCTCGCTTACACCCGGCAAGTGTAACTAATGATAATCGAATTGAGGATTTTTGTTCTAAACTCGTATGTAGAATGTTTGTTTTCCCGTTCTTGTGTTCACTTAGTTCAAAAGAATCGTTTATGTTTTCTCATCCCAAATATAAGTTCAAAAAGAGTAAAAGTGGGACTATGATCTCACCTTGAGTGCAAGAGTTAATAAAGTACTTCGACAAGTACTCGCGTGCAAAGACAAAGCTAGTCTTGACCTAAACATATAGGTTATATCAATAACGATAGTCACGAAGGGTCAAAGATGTTCAATTAGTCCTATGGCTCAATACGACTCGATTAATATAGCATGTGAAGCAAATTGTCAAGTTTCATGCAAGATACAAGTATAAAAGCACGTTAGGAAGATTGCATAATTAATTGGTTAAGTTTGACAAAAAGTCAAACTTGGTCGGGTCAAAGTCAACGAAAAAGTCAACATGTTCGGGTCGGGTCCCGGACAAATTTTCTATGCTAATTATTCATATACAAGTATATTAAAACAAGTTTCATGTGAATCGGAGGTCGGTAACTAGTCAAACATTTCGCGTGAATTGGGACCAAGAGGTCAGAATCTGTCCAGGCCAATCCGCGCGCCGCGCGGGGATGGGGCGCGCCGCGCCACCATCTGGGCAGAGAATTCTGGTCAGTTTTTCAAAGTATGCACGAACCAAAACCTTTTCCAACCCAACTCTTGACCCGCAAACACTTATAATGCCTATCATATATCGTTGGAAAGGTATTTTGACGAGGAATACAACTAAGCACTTATGGTCCAACAATAACATCATTTACAATAGCCGAAATCTCATCAAGCGAACAATAAAAGTCCATTTCCTAAGTTTCAAGTTCATCAATTGCATTTTGAGTTTCGGGAAACTAATTCACACATATGATATGCCGTTTTGAAGGTAATGAAGCATACATTACTACTAAACACTAACAATTAACATTCCATGACATTCAAGCATCCAAAAATTCATGTCAAGAACTATCAAACCCTAGTCAAACATCTCAAAATCAATAATCATGTTTTTGAAGTTTTCTTAATCAACCTACACATCAATTTGAAGCTAATGATACTAGTAACACAATTAAAACATGAACTTTAACAATCAAACAACATTTAATCTTCCAAAATGCAAGATTAAGCAAACCCATTTCAAATGTTCAAACTAGTTACTCAAAACAACAAATCGAGCAAGTAAATCATATATTCATGCTAGACACGAGCCATAGACACTAACTAACACCATTTCAAATCAAAAACACGAATTTAGAGAAATCTAGAGTTTTAGAAATGTTACCCAAACGAGATGAAGTTGGTATCAAATTGTAGAGGATGAAGAGAGGATTCCAAATATGTAATTTGTTTTGTTGTAAGCCTCCTAGATCGAATTTAGATGATGAATGATTGAATTGGGTGTTTGTGTGTGTGTTCTTGCTAGAGAGAAAGAGAGAGAGATGGAGGTGATTGAATGGTGGTGATTGGGGTGGACTAGTTGACCTAGTCAACTAGTTTGCCCCGTGTCAATTTTAGTCCCTCGAGTTTAGAAGCGGGTGCGGGATTTAACCGATCGAATATTTTTAAAACGCAAGTTAACGAGAGGTGTTATAATTAAATGACGGAATTATTATGAACGTTAGTCAACGGAAACTACGAATTTAAATAACGAAAGGTATTATTTAAAAAAAAAGACGGGCGTTAAAATAATTTAACGGAAAAATGCGGGATGTTACACGTTAAGTTCATACTTAGTAGCTAATATACAATTCAACTACTACAATTCTATATGAAAAACTGATTATAATAATATTTCGCGTTCAAACTTTTATACAATATTTTACAAACTTACAATACCGCTTATTTTACATAAAGCATGAAATATAGCACACAATAACTTTGATACAAGATAGTTGTGAAGATAATTCTAGCTAGTACACAAGTCGTTCAGCAAAGGCAATAAAGACACGTAATTCATACGTCCAGAAACAAGTCATGCATTCTGGTTTTACTAGGACTACTTCCCATCCTTGGTCTTGTGGAACATAACCGTTATGGCCGTTGATAAGACAGCGTGTTGTAACGTCATCAAAGGGACGAGGGTTACGTAATGACCAACAGTCTCGTAATAACCTAAAAACCTCATTTCTTACCCCAATTACCGACTCCGTCACTTGTGAGAACGTTTTGTTTAATAGTTGTAGCCCGATGTTCTTGTTCTCACTTTGGTGAGAAGCGAACATTACTAACCCGTAAGCATAACATGCTTCTTTATGTTGCATATTAGCCGCTTTTTCTAAATCACGAAGTCCTATATTCGGATATACTGAGTCAAAATAATTTCTTAACCCGTTGCGTAAAATAGCATTTGGGTTCCCCGCAATATATGCGTCAAAGTAAACACATCGTAACTTATGGATTTCCCAATGTGATATTCCCCATCTTCCGAACGAAAGCCTTTTATAAACCAAGGCATTCTTGGAACGTTCTTTGAATGTCTTACAAACTGATCTTGCCTTAAATAGTTGTGCCGAGGAATTCTGACCGACTCTAGACAAGATTTCATCAATCATGTCTCCGGGTAGGTCTCTTAAAATATTGGGTTGTCTATCCATTTTGTGTTTTTATACTGTAAAATAGACAAGAGTTAGTTTCATAAAAAAAAATACTTATTAATACAAGCAATTTTTACATATATCATAAAGCATAAGCACACTATATTACATATATTACACCACACGAATATAACTATCTTATTCCGACTCGCTCGTTTCTTCTTGTTCGGTTTTGGTTCGTTTTGCCAAGTTTCTAGGGATATATGATGTTCCCCTAATACGAGCCGTCGTTATCCACATTGGTTTAGAAAAACCTGGTGGTTTAGAGGTTCCCGGGTCACTGTTACAACTTAAGGACTTCGGGGGTTGACGATACATATAAAGTTCATCGGGGTTGGAATTAGATTTCTCTATTTTTATGCCCTTTCCCTTATTATTTTCTTTTGCCTTTTTAAATTCAGTTGGGGTAATTTCTATAACATCATCGGAATTCTCGTCGGAATCCGATTCATCAGAAAATTGGTAATCCTCCCAATATTTTGCTTCCTTGGCGGAAACACCATTGACCATGATTAACCTTGGTCAGTTGGTTGAGGATTCTCTTTTACTTAACCGTTTTATTATTTCCCCCACCGATTCTATTTCTTCTTCCGGTTCCGATTCTTCTTCCGGTTCCGATTCTTCTTCCGGTTCCGACTCTTCTTCCGGTTCCTCTTCGGGAACTTGTGAATCAGTCCACGAATCATTCCAATTTACATTTAACTCTTCATTATTATTAGGTGAGTCAATGGGACTTGTTCTAGAGGTAGACATCTATCACATAATATCAAACACGATAAGAGATTAATATATCACATAATATTCATATGTTAAAAATATATAGTTTCCAACAAAAATGTTAAGCAATCATTTTTAAAGAAAACACGGTCGAAGTCCAGACTCACTAATGCATCCTAACAAACTCGATAAGACACACTAATGCAAATTTTATGGTTCTCTAAGACCAACGCTCGGATACCAACTGAAATGTCCCGTTCTTATTGATTAAAAACGTTCCATATTAATTGATTTCGTTGCGAGGTTTTGACCTCTATATGAGACGTTTTTCAAAGACTGCATTCATTTTAAAACAAACCATAACCTTTATTTCATCAATAAAGGTTTAAAAAGCTTTAGGTAGATTATCAAATAATGATAATCTAAAATATCATGTTTACACACGACCATTACATAATGGTTTACAATACAAATATGTTACAACAAAATAAGTTTCTTGAATGCAGTTTTTACACAATATCATACAAGCATGGACTCCAAATCTCGTCCTTATTTAAGTATACGACAGCGGAAGCTCTTAATAATCACCTGAGAATAAACATGCTTAAAACGTCAACAAAAATGTTGGTGAGTTATAGGTTTAACCTATATATATCAAATCATAATAATAGACCACAAGATTTCATATTTCAATACACATCCCATACATAGAGATAAAAATCATTCATATGGTGAACACCTGGTAACCGACATTAACAAGATGCATATATAAGAATATCCCCATCATTCCGGGACACCCTTCGGATATGATATAAATTTCGAAGTACTAAAGCATCCGGTACTTTGGATGGGGTTTGTTAGGCCCAATAGATCTATCTTTAGGATTCGCGTCAATTAGGGTGTCTGTTCCCAAATTCTTAGATTACCAGACTTAATAAAAAGGGGCATATTCGATTTCGATAATTCAACCATAGAATGTAGTTTCACGTACTTGTGTCTATTTTGTAAATCATTTATAAAACCTGCATGTATTCTCATCCCAAAAATATTAGATTTTAAAAGTGGGACTATAACTCACTTTCACAGATTTTTACTTCGTCGGGAAGTAAGACTTGGCCACTGGTTGATTCACGAACCTATAACAATATATACATATATATCAAAGTATGTTCGAAATATATTTACAACACTTTTAATATATTTTGATGTTTTAAGTTTATTAAGTCAGCTGTCCTCGTTAGTAACCTACAACTAGTTGTCCACAGTTAGATGTACAGAAATAAATCGATAAATATTATCTTGAATCAATCCACGACCCAGTGTATACGTATCTCAGTATTGATCACAACTCAAACTATATATATTTTGGAATCAACCTCAACCCTGTATAGCTAACTCCAACATTCACATATAGAGTGTCTATGGTTGTTCCGAAATATATATAGATGTGTCGACATGATAGGTCGAAACATTGTATACGTGTCTATGGTATCTCAAGATTACATAATATATAATACAAGTTGATTAAGTTATGGTTGGAATAGATTTGTTACCAATTTTCACGTAGCTAAAATGAGAAAAATTATCCAATCTTGTTTTACCCATAACTTCTTCATTTTAAATCCATTTTGAGTGAATCAAATTGCTATGGTTTCATATTGAACTCTATTTTATGAATCTAAACAAAAAAGTATAGGTTTCTAGTCGGAAAAATAAGTTACAAGTCGTTTTTGTAAAGGTAGTCATTTCAGTCGAAAGAACGACGTCTAGATGACCATTTTAGAAAACATACTTCCACTTTGAGTTTAACCATAATTTTTTGATATAGTTTCATGTTCATAATAAAAATCATTTTCTCAGAATAACAACTTTTAAATCAAAGTTTATCATAGTTTTTAATTAACTAACCCAAAACAGCCCGCGGTGTTACTACGACGGCGTAAATCTGATTTTACGGTGTTTTTCGTGTTTCCAGGTTTTAAATCATTAAGTTAGCATATCATATAGATATAGAACATGTGTTTAGTTGATTTTAAAAGTCAAGTTAGAAGGATTAACTTTTGTTTGCGAACAAGTTTAGAATTAACTAAACTATGTTCTAGTGATTACAAGTTTAAACCTTCGAATAAGATAGCTTTATATGTATGAATCGAATGATGTTATGAACATCATTACTACCTTAAGTTCCTTGGATAAACCTACTGGAAAAGTGAAAAATGGATCTAGCTTCAATGGATCCTTGGATGGCTCGAAGTTCTTGAAGCAGAATCATGACACGAAAACAAGTTCAAGTAAGATCATCACTTGAAATAAGATTGTTATAGTTATAGAAATTGAACCAAAGTTTGAATATGATTATTACCTTGTATTAGAATGATAACCTACTGTAAGAAATAAAGATTTCTTGAGGTTGGATGATCACCTTACAAGATTGGAAGTGAGCTAGCAAACTTGAAGGTATTCTTGATTTTATGAAACTAGAACTTTTAGAATTTATGAAGAACACTTAGAACTTGAAGATAGAACTTGAGAGAGATCAATTAGATGAAGAAAATTGAAGAATGAAAGTGTTTGTAGGTGTTTTTGGTCGTTGGTGTATGGATGAGATATAAAGGATATGTTATTTTGTTTTCATGTAAATAAGTCATGAATGATTACTCATATTTTTGTAATTTTATGAGATATTTCATGCTAGTTGCCAAATGATGGTTCCCACATGTGTTAGGTGACTCACATGGGCTGCTAAGAGCTGATCATTGGAGTGTATATACCAATAGTACATACATCTAAAAGCTGTGTATTGTACGAGTACGAATACGGGTGCATACGAGTAGAATTGTTGATGAAACTGAACGAGGATCTAATTGTAAGCATTTTTGTTAAGTAGAAGTATTTTGATAAGTGTCTTGAAGTCTTTCAAAAGTGTATGAATACATATTAAAACACTACATGTATATACATTTTAACTGAGTCGTTAAGTCATCGTTAGTCGTTACATGTAAATGTTGTTTTGAAACCTTTAGGTTAACGATCTTGTTAAATGTTGTTAACCCAATGTTTATAATATCAAAAGAGATTTTAAATTATTATATTATCATGATATTATGATGTACGAATATCTCTTAATATGATATATATACATTAAATGTCGTTACAACGATAAACGTTACATATATGTCTCGTTTCAAAATCATTAAGTTAGTAGTCTTGTTTTTACATATGTAGTTCATTGTTAATATAATTAATGATATGTTTACTTATCATAATATCATGTTAACTATATATATAACCATATATATGTCATCATATAGTTTTTTTACAAGTTTTAACGTTCGTGAATCACCGGTCAACTTGGGTGGTCAATTGTCTATATGAAACCTATTTCAATTAATCAAGTCTTAACAAGTTTGATTGCTTAACATGTTGGAAACATTTAATCATGTAAATATCAATCTCAATTAATATATATAAACATGGAAAAGTTCGGGTCACTACAGATATGATATCACAAGTTCTAAACTATTATACATGTATTTTAAAACACCTTTCATTTCTAGCTTCACATATTCGCTGATGTACATGAAACAATCATTTTCAATGCCTTCGCAAACTTGAAGGCGTTTCAACATTCATATCGTGCACAAATAAAGTGATTAATCTCGGATCAGATTAATCACACCTTTAAAAGGAAAATACTCAAGAAAAAATCAAATAAATTTCTGAATATAAGTAAACAAAAAAAAAGTAATGATTACAAAAGTGTAAAAAGAATTATGAGGCTCAGATTTGTTAACAAATCAAGCAAAGAAGATATATCTGTCATGGCTGCAAACTAACTACCCAGTTGCAATGTGACATTACCATCTAGATTGTATTGCCCCGCCATAATACAAATAATTTCAAAAACTTTGCTCGAATTCAGTCAAACGCAGTCATTCAAATTATTATCACAGCCTCTTAAAACTCAACCAAATATCCATCATTCAAACATAAAAGGATAAAAGGTTGTCCATGAAATTTAGATATAAACCATATAGAGGAATATTTAATTTAATGATGCTTTGAACATGATATGTAAAGTTTTCATTTTTTCGCCAAAAAAATGATTTGCACATGACGTGTACAAAAATTAAGGACTATCCGCATAATTTTGCCTAAGATGTTTAATTCAATTCGATTATAAATGATTATAACCGAATAATGAACACCCATAAAATTAAAGGCTGGTGAATTGTAAAGAAAATCACCACCAACAAAAGAAAGAATGTCGTTTGACAAGTCAGGAATAAAACTTTGTTTTCAAAAATCATAGGGGGCAACAACCCTTAAAAATCATTTTTATCCCCTCTAAAAAAATAAATATTACACGCCGCCGTGAAATACATATAAACAAAATCAATTACAAAACCCTAATAAATTAAATATTAAAATTTAATTTGTATTAAGGTTGTAAAAGATACTCACCTCATGTTGCAGCTTGGCTTCAATCAAGAACAACGATACACAGATTCCATCTATGAAATCAAATAATTGAAACTTTCTCTTTGATGACAACAAACTTGAATAATTACGTGTCGGATGGACAAACCTGCTAACTGAATCCATATAATCGAATTTGTATGGTGGATACCTGAACAACACATATAAAAACAAATAAATTTAATTGATAAAAAACCCTAATTAGGGATTTCCGAATTTGGATTGAATAACGGTTGATTTCGATTCAAATTGTAAGGCGATTGAAGAGTATTTACCCGTAAACGATTATAGATGATGATTTCTGTGGTTGATTTGTGAAGCTTCCGACCGGATCTGCATGCGATGGTAGCGATGTTCTGAGATGGAGGCTTGTTGTGTCTGTAACGTTATGTTTTATGTTTAAGGACCGCTGTACTATTAACCTAGATCAAAAAACGAAATGAAAAAACTGAAAATACTAACCTTTGAATATGAAATATGCGATGATGTTTTAATATCAATTTTTTGCAGCACAAATCAACCCATTGATTGATTCTTGAATAAGATGGAATGTAGAACGAAGAGAGAAACCATTTTTGTTTCAGGAGTAGATTAGGGTTAATGAGAATGGGTGAAGTGCGTAAATGGGGTGAATGGCGTGACCCTATTCAGTTCAGATACTCCTCGTAATTTTTATTGCATCAAGGGTATTATGGAAAGTTTAATGTGAATGAATTTAATTATAAGGTTATGGGTTGATCCAATGGTAATCAAGCAAGGGCAATGGAGGTCATTTTTTTGATCTAAGGGTTCAGATTCAATAATACTAAAAAAGTATATCTCAATTTTTCTTTTCTTTTAATGTATAGTATAGATAGATATTAAATGGATGTATTAATTGAAGAGTTCAACAAAATGTAAAAGATTTTTTTGAATGGTTTAAACCTAGAGAAAATAATGAGATTACATGCAAATTAATTAGGTTTTATTACTAAATAAACTATTAATAATAAAATAGATTAACATAAATATTAGAACTTTATTAAATAATATGACATCACTATTTTTAACGTAATAACGACACATAAGCATTTCAATACATGGGAGCTTGACAAGTCATCAAAATAACATCTTCACAACTCTCTTTTAAGGTTGGTTTTGTAACGTTACCCTAAAAGTATCAATCGACCATAAAAAATCATTTTTAACTTTGGCGTTACCGGCCATTTTAGCCACCCTCAAACCACCATGACGCCACAACGTGGTGTGAATGTATCGAATTTTTGGTGGCACAATCAAAGCATCACAAGGTGCAAGGTAGCGTGAAGGGTGTACCTGGCGATTTTTATTTGTTTATATCATTTCAACCATTGCAAAAAAAAGAAAGAAAGAAATCTCAACGATTAGAAGCGTGTATATTTAAATTTTATATTGAGTATAAAATATGAATTTTTACCTGTAAATAACTCATTTTATTTAATACACAATTATAACACACATTTTATACATTTCTCATCACTTTCTCTACATTTTACTTTTACAAACATTTATCCATTTCTCATCACTTTCTGTACATTTTATCACCATGTTAAACCCAAATCAAAATCCCAATCCTTATGAGCCCGGTTCTTCCAATCTATACAATTTCGGATCACCAAATATGTCCTGTTCGTCCTCAAGTTTCCCATAAAATGTGGGTAATCGACCTTTTAGAAGTTTTCCGTCTCAAATTTTTTTCAAGATTTCAATAACACTCAAGATCAACAATTTTTCCCCCAATTTTATAATCTCAACAACAATTTTCGCACCAACAACAATTTGAACAACCATGACAACAACAATATCAACAACAACAAATCTCACATTTCGTGCAATCGGGCATTATACCATTTCATGTACATATTACTCAACAATTTTCACAACCAAATCTAAATGTTACACCTCCGCAAGACGAAGAAGTGGAAGAAATTCGTGACGAAACACAACAACAACAACACACACGGGTTCAAAAGGATCATAGAAGGAAAGGAAAAGGAGTTGCGAAAGAACCACAACATAAGAAATAATGGACATCAAATGAAGAATTTTGGTTGGCGGCATGTTGTATTTATTCTGCGGAAGATGGATTTCAAGGTAATTTACAAAAAAATTCGAATTTTTGAGGTGTAGTTCGGTAAAAGTTCAACGATACTGGTTCCGGTTAGTTATGAGGAGATGATCATTTAAGCGGAAAATGGCGTCATATGGATAAGGCATGCAAAGGTTTCACCGCCCAATATAATGAAGAAGAACGTAGTCCAAGGCGTAGCAATCGAAATGGGCAAGATATATGACACAACGGTGCAAAGATATCAAGATAGGTATGCGAAACAATGGGCTTACAAAGAGGTTTGGCAATTCTTGAAGAATAAGTCAAAGTGGTATACACCGCCTCCGGTTGGTGGAACTAATGCACAAAAAAGAAGAACAATACAAGTTGAGGTTAAAGAAGACGACTATCTGGTTGGCGAAAACCAAACAGTTAGTCTCGGTAAAGATCGGTTAAATAACCTCCATGAGCTATTTGGTGATGATGCACTTAGACGTCCTATGCGGAGGACGATCGAAGAAAGCGACTAGATGTTCCGCTTTTTCTGCCGCGGGGACTTCATCTCGGGGTACAAACTCTTCAAGAATCGAAGAGTTAGCTTCAAGATGGGATAATTTTAAGGAGGCGGATTTAGAACAAAGAAGCAAGGATACCAATGCTATCGTTGAGGAAGAACGAGCATGATCGGCAATTAAATTCGTCAAAATATTTTATTAAACTGAATATTGATGATATTGCAGATAACCGTGAAAGAAAACAAGCTTTGAAGTTTGAGAATAAGATGGCCGATTGATACAAATATCATCTCAAACTTTCGGATGACGAGGAGTTATTTTAGTAGTATACCATTTCATTATTTAGGTACGTTTTAGTTTTAAAACTTTTAATTAAATATTTTAAGACCTAAAAATCATTGTAATTTTAATTGTTAGGACCTTTTAATTATCCTAATTTCCAATATTTAGTACGTGTTAATAGTTATTTGTCTTTATTTTTATAAAAAGATTAGTTATTAATTACATAATTATACAAAATTAATAATAAAACTATTAAAGGCAAATTGTTATAATAATAATAATAATATAGATATGGATAGTCAATTTTGGTGTATACATATAGTCAATTTTGGTACACAAAGTATGTATTTTTATATTGAGATTTTAGGCTATAAATACTCATGAATGCAAGCATTAAACTTGCACCATTTCTCACACTTACAAAGTGTTTCTTTCTTTCTCTCCATTATCATCTTTGTTCTTACACTTCATTATTAGTATTCTAAATCAAGAATCAAATCACTAAAGGTAGTTATAAGCCTACTGAATTATAACATCAAGAATCAAACCACTAAAGGTAGTTATAAGCCTACTGAATTATAACATCAAGAATCAAACCACTAAAGGTAGTTATAAGCCTACTGAATTATAACACGTTATCAGCACGATAATCTTAATACTAAATATGGTTGGCTCTGCCACCAAAATGATATATGGTCGGTTATACCACCAAAATGATATATGGTCGGTTATACCACCAAAATGATATATGGTCGGTTATACCACCAGAATGATATAGGTCGGTTATACCACCTGAAAAAATATATGGTCGACACTGTCGCCAAATTTTCATTTATGTTTACTAATATTTATATTTTTGTTATATAACATTTATTTATGATTGCTTACACATGGTCGACACTGTCACCTACTTATCATTTATGTTATATTAAATTTATGTTTAATGTTTATATACTTATGAATATAAATTGACTCTAATTTATCATGATGTTTGTTTTAATTTTTGATAATAGAAAATGTCGAATCTGGAAAAGCTTAAATTTACTCCTTTAGAATCAACTGGAAACAACTACATGCCATGGGTTATAAAAGTAAAAATGCATCTTAAATCAATGGGCATTCTTGAAACCATAAATGAAAACAACACTTGTTCTGAAAAAGAACAAGCTACGGCATGTTGCTTTATTCATCAACATATTGATGAATGCTTACAAAATAATTATGTGACTGTAGAAGATCCCCATGTTTTATGGGAAGGTCTCAAAAGCAGATTCAATAATCAAAGAGAAATTTTACTTCCAGCTGCAATGGAACAATGGAGAACATTAAGGTTCCAAGACTTTAAGAAAGTAAATGAATACAGCTCAGCTCTGTATAATACATGTTCACAACTTAAATTCTGTGGACATGAAATTAGTGATGCAGACATGATGGAGAAAACTTTCTCCACAATGAATGCTGCAAACATCACAGTGCAAAGAAATTTGAGAATGCTAAAGTTCAAAACATATCCTGAACTTAATTCATATCTCTTAGTTGCAGAGCAAAATGATGAGCTATTAATGAAAAATCAGCAATCCCGTCCTACTGGTACACTTGCAATCCCTGAAGCAAATACTGCAAATAATTATAAACAGGGACAAGGACGCGGGCAAGGTCGTGGTTATAATAACCATCACCATCATCATTCCAAAAGCCATAACTATGGTAGAAACCATCCTTATGGTAATGGTAATGGGCGTGGACGTGGTCGTGGTCGTGGCCGTGGTGGTCAAAGAAATAGTAATCCACGAAAATATAAATATCAACCACAAAACAAGCCCATTAAACAAGATGTTGAAGAAAATTCTTCTAAAAATTCTGAAGAATCTTGCTACAGATGTGGTAGAATGGGCCACTGGGCTAATACTTGCCGAACATCTAAACATCTTGTTAAGATGTATCAGGATTTGCTGAAAGGTAAAGAAAAGGAAGTAAATTTTGTGGATAATATTGATCCAACAGTCACTGAGAAACCATCTGATTTATATGAAGATTTCTTGAATGTTTAAGTTGTGTGTCTTTTGAAAAATAAACGATTTAATATCGTCTGTCTTTGTCATTATGTTTGCTAAATGTTTCAGTACTATCTATTTGCGTTTAAAATATTGTGTAATATTAATGTACTCACTATTTATTTCTTATATATGAAGTTCAATATGAATTTTGCTGGAATACAACATCAATCAAGTGGTGGAGATCTCTGTATAGCAGACAGTGGAACTACACACACTATACTTAAATCCGAGAAATATTTTATTGATCTAAAACCAACGGAAGGAACTATACATACAATATCAGGACCTGCTAACTTGATAAAAGGGATAGGAAAGGCAAATTTCATACTACCAAATGGTACAAAATTTTTAATAAATGATGCCTTATTTTCTCCCAAGTCAAGCAGAAATTTATTGAGTTTCTCCGACATATACCTTAACGGGTATGATTATCAGTCAGTGACAACAGAAAATGAGAAATATTTAAGTATCACTGACAAGAGTCATGTGGTTGAAAAACTGTCAAGACTTAGTTCTGGATTACATTATACACATATAAATGTACCAGAAATACATATGGTAGTTAACGAAAAATATATTGATCCTGGTGTATTCAGTTTATGGCATAACAGATTAGGCCATCCAGGATCAACAATGATGAAAAGGATTATTGAATGTACTCATGGACATCCACTAAAGGATAGAAAAATCCATCATGATACAATGGTTCCATGTACATCTTGCTCTCTTGGAAAATTGATAACTAGACCCTCACCACTTAAGGTTGAGAAAGAATCACCAATGTTTCTTGAAAGAATTCAAGGTGATATATGTGGACCAATTCATCCACCATGTGGACCATTTAGATATTTCATGGTTCTAATAGACGCATCTAGCAGATGGTCTCATGTTTGTCTGTTATCAAGCCGTAATGTGGCATTTGCAAAATTTCTTGCCCAAATTATTAAATTGAGAGCTCATTTTCCTGATTACACCATTAAAAGGGTGAGACTTGATAATGTTGGTGAATTTACATCTCAAGCATTTAATGACTATTGCATGTCTATAGGAATTGTTGTTGAACATTCTGTTGCTCATGTGCATACACAAAATGGTTTAGCCGAGTCATTGATTAAACGTTTACAGTTAATCGCTAGACCATTGATAATGAGAACAAAACTCCCTGTATCTATATGGGGTCATGCAATTTTACATGCTGCTGCATTGATTCGCATCAGACCAAGTGCAAGTCATAAATATTCCCCCCTACAACTTGCTTTTGGTCAAGAGCCAAATATTTCCCATCTTAGAACATTTGGTTGTGCAGTGTATGTTCCAATTGCGACACCACAACGTACAAAAATGGGTCCTCAAAGGAGGTTGGGAATATATGTTGGATATGAAACATCTTCAATATTAAGGTATATTGAACCTATGACAGGTGACGTTTTTACAGCACGTTTTGCTGATTGTCATTTTAATGAAACATTATTCCCTAGATTAGGGGGAGAAATGAAAAATAAAGAAAATGATGTTTCATGGTGTGAACCTCAATTAAAGTATCTTGATCCTCGCACAAAAGAATGCGAGACAGAAGTTCAAAAGATAATGCATATACAAGAACTTGCAAATCAATTGCCTGATGCATTTACAGATACAAAAACGGTGACAAAATCATATATACCAGCAGTAAATACTCCAGCTCGAATTGAAATTCCAAAAGCTGGCAATAACGTCACTCATGAATCTTTGCCACGTCAGAAACGTGGAAGACCAATCGGTTCAAAGGATAAAAATCCTCGAAAAAGAAAATCAGCTGATAATGAAGTAAAAGAAAGTGTTCAAGAAGAACCACAAATCAGTACTCCTACTGCAGAGGAGATTGATGATGTCAATACAGAAATTGCAATCAATTATGCATATTCAAAAATATTATGGAACCGAAATGAAATGAAAAATCTTGATGAGAAATTTTCATTTAATGTTGCATATGACATCATGAATAATGATGATGATCCAGAACCAACATCTATGGTTGAATGTCAAAATAGACATGATTGGGCTCAATGGAAAGAAGCAATACGAGCTGAATTAGAATCACTCAATAAAAGAAAAGTTTTCGGATCCATCATTCTCACTCCTAAAGATGTGAAACCTGTAGGATACAGATGGATTTTTGTCCGAAAAAGAAATGAGAAAAATGAAGTTACAAGGTATAAAGCTAGACTTGTAGCTCAAGGTTTTTCTCAAAGACCGGGAATTGATTATGAAGAAACTTATTCTCCTGTTATGGATGCAATTACTTTTAGGTACTTAATCAGTCTGGCAGTTTCTAAAAATTTAGAAATGCATCTCATGGATGTTGTGACTGCTTATCTATATGGATCACTTGATAGTGATATATATATGAAGATACCTGAAGGATTTAAGGTACCAGAAGCATCAAATGCAAAACCCAAAGAAATGTATTCGATTAAATTACAAAGATCTTTATATGGGTTAAAACAATCGGGACGTATGTGGTATAACCGATTAAGTGATTACTTGATAAGCAAAGGGTATACAAATAATCTTACTTGCCCTTGTGTTTTCATTAAGAAAACAACATCCGGATATGTGATCATAGCTGTTTATGTTGATGATCTTAACATCATAGGTACAAATAAAGAGATCCATGAAGCCATTCAACTTCTAAAGAAAGAATTTGAAATGAAAGATCTCGGAAAAACCAAGTATTGCCTTGGTTTACAAATTGAGCATATGCCTAATGGTTTACTTGTACATCAAACAACATATACTGAAAAGATTTTGAAACGTTTCAATATGGACAAGGCAAAACCATTAAGTACTCCTATGGTTGTTAGATCACTCAATGTTGAAGCTGATCCATTTCGTCCATGTGAAGATCAAGAAGACATTCTTGGACCAGAAGTACCATATCTTAGTGCAATTGGAGCTCTTATGTATCTTACAAATTGTACAAGACCTGACATTTCTTTTGCAGTTAATTTGTTGGCAAGGTTCAGCTCTGCTCCTACCAAAAGACACTGGAATGGGATCAAACACATATTTCGATACCTTCGAGGAACTACTGATTTAGGATTATTTTATTCTAACGAATCAAAACAAGATTTGGTTGGTTATGCAGATGCAGGTTATTTATCTGATCCACATAAAGCTAAATCTCAAACTGGATATGTATTCCTAAATGGAGGTACTGCAATATCATGGCGTTCTCAAAAACAAACACTTGTTGCTACATCGTCAAATCATGCCGAAGTGATTGCATTACATGAAGCTACTCGAGAATGTTTTTGGTTGAGATCAATGACACAACTCATTACTGATTCTTGTGGACTAGAACGCGATAAAAGTCCAACAACTATCTATGAAGATAATGCAGCTTGCATAGCACAGATGAAAGAAGGGTATATCAAAAGTGACCGAACAAAACACATACCACCTAGATTCTTCTCATACACTCAAAATCTCATTAAGGACAACCAGATTGAAATGAGATATGTGCAATCTAGCAAAAACTCTGCTGATCTTTTCACGAAAGCACTTCCAACTGCTATTTTCAGAACACACGTTCATAACATTGGCATGAGACATGTTCAAAAGATGTAACAGCTGAAGCGATGTCTACTTGAGGGGGAGTCAACTCCATGCTGCACTCTTTTTCCCTTAGCTAAAGTTTTTTCCCACTGGGTTTTCTTTAGCAAGGTTTTTAACGAGGCAGTAATTTATAGTTGATCTTCAACAAAATAAAATTGCTATCCAAGGGGGAGTGTTATAATAATAATAATAATATAGATATGGATAGTCAATTTTGGTGTATACATATAGTCAATTTTGGTACACAAAGTATGTATTTTTATATTGAGATTTTAGGCTATAAATACTCATGAATGCAAGCATTAAACTTGCACCATTTCTCACACTTACAAAGTGTTTCTTTCTTTCTCTCCATTATCATCTTTGTTCTTACACTTCATTATTAGTATTCTAAATCAAGAATCAAATCACTAAAGGTAGTTATAAGCCTACTGAATTATAACATCAAGAATCAAACCACTAAAGGTAGTTATAAGCCTACTGAATTATAACATCAAGAATCAAACCACTAAAGGTAGTTATAAGCCTACTGAATTATAACACAAATGAAAATATAAGATAAAAAATGATGGGATCTACTCTATATCACACTTCATCACCCCATCACTATTACAAATTTAATCACGTCATCAATCATCACAACCAAACTGAGGTGCAGAGTGTCTGCGAACAAATCGATCACTGATCATTTGGTTCAGTCGGTTTTAATTATTGACTCTATGCCGATTAATGAGGTTAAAATCAAAGATTCCTTGATTCGTTGTAAAGCTAGCATTTTTCATGTGAGCTACTTTGGTCCGTTTGGTTGCGTTTGTGTGTGTGATGATTTAGCCAGCGCAAACAATATTATTACAGCCCCTTCCGATGGTTTTATTCGTGTCACAGCTTTCTTGGAGATCGCTTCTCGATTTTGCAGGTTCGCTTGGCTCGAAATTAAAGGTGTTTCGGGAACTTGTTGCTCGGACGATAGTGCACGGACAATGGCCAGTTTGTTTGGTGAGGTTTTAACTGTTGTGAAGTCGTAGAATGATGTTGGCAACCTCGGGTCACTTTTCGCGTTTATCAAATCAACTAATGTCAAACACATTCACGATTTGGTCGAGTTGGACCTTGATGATGTTAATGAGGAGGTTACGACTACTCAGGTTTGGGTTTCAGAGTTTTCCGATTTGGTGTCTCTTGATCGGGTTTTATTTGAGGCGTTTGATCACAGTTTGTTTGCCAAAATTAACCGCACTGATATTCTTAACGAGGGTAATGAAGTTGGTATTAATCATGCCCTTGGTTCTGAGGAGCTGCTGTTTGTAACAATTTAGGAGATGCTCTTGATCCTGGTTTGAAAGTTGTTGCTGTCTATCCTAATCGTACTGATCAGGTCTATATGGGTCACTATGAGACGTATCGTGATGGTCTCGGTGCAAATAGATCCAAGGTTAATGCGAGTGGCATTCATTTTGGGAGTTTACCTAATGATAAATTAGTAGGTGATGTCGTGGTCCCTGTTACGTTTTCTACACCAACAACTTCGAAGGTTATTTTGCAGGCGAACTCAGATTCGTTGAATGCTCCAGCCTCCCTTGACTCATTTGGGTGCAGAAAGAAGAAATTGGAGCATAAAGTTAACAACGATGACGATGATGCAGTAACGATGCAGGTCGAAAAAGAAGTTAGCGAGGCAATGTTCTTGTCCATAATGGTATTAAGACTGTTTTGTTTGCTTCTGCCTCTCCTTCGGTCCCAATTTTAGACAAAGAAATTTTAGATGGAGCAAATGAGGCATCGATGAAGGATTTTGGTCACTCTATTTTTGAAACTAGCACTTACGATAAAGACTCGGTGCCGAATGTTTCTGTTTCTCGGATTGGAACTAATAAATCAATTGCGGGTTCTTCGCTTGGTTGTTCGAGTATAGATGCTTTGGAGATCCCTGATGAAGATTGCATTGGCGAATCAGATCGGGAAGTTGGTTTTTTCGAGGGTCCTGAGAATCAAGGATTGCTTCCTCCATCCGTGCCTGGCATTATTATTGGTAGCTCTTTGGCAAAGGTGTCCTCCTATGCAATTGAAAATCGGGCAGACAAGAAATTTATTCGTTTGAAGGTTGATGGGGTGGTTCAAGCCGATCATCAAGACTCGGAAAGGTAAATCAATTGTCAGGTAGTGGCTCGGGTGTATTCGGATTGTTGTTTGGTTTGTTTCTTTACGTACTTATATCCATTTAGATGTTGCTTTTGTTCTTGTGTTTTGATTGTTTTTCGAGATCATTTCATTGATTTGGTTGCTCACGGCTCAGATTTAGTTAGCCTTTGCTATGTGTTTAGTGTGTAGGGTTTGTTTTCTACTTCCGAGTCTAACATCACTTTTGAATTTGTTGTATCTTTATTCTTCTTTTTGTAAGACCATGTTTCCTTTTCAGTTATATGGGACGCTGATAATGCTAAAAACGAACATATATTTCATAGCATTTTCCCTCAAGAAAGACAAGATTTTAGTTGCAACTGTTCTATTTACAAGTGATATTCGTTTAAATAATAAAAGGTGAAGACAAAAGACAGATTCGACGAATTGAAGACGCAAACGACCAAAAAGCTCAAAAGTACAAAGTACAATCAAAGAGGTTCCAATTAGTGATAAGAAACGTCTCAAAATTACAAGAGTACAAGACGCGAAACGCAAAATACAAGATATTAAATTGTACGCAAGGACGTTCGAAAATCCGGAACCGGGACCAGAGTCAACTCTCAACGCTCGACGCAATGGACTAAAAATTACAAGTCAACTATGCACGTGAATATAATATAATATATAATTAAATCTTAAAATTAATATATATATTATATTATATTATATAAACCGTCGGCAGAAGAAAACAACAACATGCGAGCCTCCCCAGCTGGCCATGCGATCGCATGAGCTGGAGGAGCAAAACTCATGCGATCGCATGAGCTCCTTCTCCAGCTCACAGGCCTATAAATTCGCGTGTTTGGTTCAGTTTAAAATATCCATCCATCCAACTCTCTCAACGTATATATATATATATATATATATATATATATATATATATATATATATATATATATATATATATATATATATATATATTTATATTATAATTTTAATTTTAATTTTAATTTTAATTTCCAATAATAAGGGTATGTTAGCGAATATTGTAAGGGTGTAAGTCGAAATTCTGTCCGTGTAACGCTACGCTATTTTTAATCATTGTAAGTTATGTTCAACCTTTTTAATTTAATGTCTCGTAGCTAAGTTATTATTATGCTTATTTAATACCGAAGTAATCATGATGTTGGGCTAAAAATATTAAAATTGGGTAATTGGACTTTGCACCATAATTGGGGTTTTGACAAAAGAACGACACTTGTGAAAATTAGACTATGGGCTATTAATGGGCTTTATACTTGTTTAACTAAATGATAGTTTGTTAATTTTAATATAAAGATTTACAATTGGACGTCCCTATAAATAACCATATACACTCGATCGGACACGATGGGCGGGATATTTATATGTACGAATAATCGTTCATTTAACCGGACACGGGAATCGATTAATAGTCTATGGAATTATTAAAACAGGGGTGAAATTATGTACAAGGACACTTGGTATAATTGATAACAAAGTATTAAAACCTTGGGTTACACGCAGTCGATAACCTGGTGTAATTATTAAACAAAGTATTAAAACCTTGTTACAGTTTAAGTCCCCAATTAGTTGGAATATTTAACTTCGGGTATAAGGATAATTTGACGAGGACACTCGCGCTTTATATTTATGACTGATGGACTGTTATGGACAAAAACCAGACGGACATATTGAATAATCCAGGACAAAGAACAATTAACCCATGGGAATAAACTAAAAATCAACACGTCAAACATCATGATTACGGAAGTTTAAATAAGCATAATTCCTTTATTTTCATATTTAATTGCACTTTTAATTATCGCACTTTTATTTATTGTTATTGTATTTAATTGCACTTTTAATTATCGTACTTTTTAATTATCGCAAGTTTATTTTATCGCACTTTTATTTATCGCAATTTCATTATCGTTATTTACTTTACGCTTTAAATTAAGTCTTTTATTTATTCAATATTTTACATTAGGTTTTAACTGCGACTAAAAGTTTTAAAAATCGACAAACCAGTCATTAAACGGTAAAACCCCCCTTTTATAATAATAATATTACTTATATATATATATATATGTATTTTTATTTAAACTAATATAGCGTTAAGCTTTGTTTAAAAGATTTCCCTGTGGAACGAACCGGACTTACTAAAAACTACACTACTGTACGATTAGGTACACTGCCTATAAGTGTTGTAGCAAGGTTTAAGTATATCCATTCTATAAATAAATAAATATCTTGTGTAAAATTGTATCGTATTTAATAGTTTTTCCTAGTAAAATATAAGCTATTTTATATACACCTCGCATAACATCAAGTATTTTTGGCGCCGCTGCCGGGGACTACACTCTTGCTTAAACGTCGGAAGCGCAACGCTATATAAAAAAAAAGATTTTTTTTTAGTTTACTTATATAAAAAATACGCTTTTGTAAAAATACGTTTTAAATATTCAAAAATATAAAAAGAAAAACAAAAATATAAATATTTTTAAGAGTTTGTTAAATATTTAAGTTCTAAAAAATTTCTTTATCTTTATTTTATAAAAATATAAGTTTTATTTAATTTATATAAATATATTATAAATATATAAATCAGCAAAACAGGGAAAAAAATTATAAAAATAAAAACACTCGAGTCCAGTACTGTAGCAGCCCAGTCACTGGCCCGAAACCCTAGCTCATGCGATCGCATGAGCCCGAAGGTAATTTCTCATGCGATCGCATGAGAGTGTCTGACATGACAAACAACCCTAATTCTGTAATCATTACGGAGTAATTATTATTATTATTAATTAATTTATAACCCTAATTAGGGTTTTGTATTAAATTAGTTAGTTTAGTTTTTATTATTTAATTTGTATTTTTAGTTTAGTTAGTTTTAATTAAATTATAAAATTAATAGTTTTATAAAATAAATAATCTAAAAATAATATTTTTATAAAAATTGTACTTTTTACAAATTTTAGTATATTTTTATATTTTGTACTCCTTTTTATTTGTTTTAGTGTAATTTTTGTATTTTTCGCTTATATTTAATTTTAAGTTATAGTTTTTGCCATAGTTATTTTTACTTCTAGATTATTAGGCTTTGTCGTAAAATCCCTTAAGTGCTTTTTTTTAGACTAAAATTTAGGTGCTCTAGAATTTTGCGACGCCTTTTTAAGTTTTAGTACCCTTTTTAAGATATTGTCATTTGGGATATAGTATTTCTTTTAAGCTTTAATATTTTTAGACGCAACTTTTAATTTTTAGTTTTTAGTGCCTTTTTAAGTTTAGACGCGCTACTTTCTTATTTTTATTTTTCGACGCCTATTATTTTTCGACGTTTTTTGACGCGCTCTTTTTCTTTCTTATTTCTCGACATTCTAGTTTTTAGGACTTAGAATTTTCTCTATTTCTTATCTAAATTTCTTAAATTTCAACGAAAAATTATTTTAAGTGGTTAAATTGATAGACATCAAAATTTCCTGGTTCGTAGTAATAGTTGGATTTGTACGTGGACCGGGTTATTGGAGCCAAACAGTACTCAATTATATTGAGACCAAACGAATCCTGCCCCTCTGCTGCATCTTTTGGCTATTCGAAACGTGGGCAAAATCAGAAAAGTCTATTAATTGGATAACTTATATAATTTTTCTTTCTTTTTAAAAACTAATAAGATATTCAGTGAATGCACCGAGCAAAACCTTCAACACCTTTTGTACGTTCACCACCTGTAACTCGATCAAGACATCTAGCTAATATTACCGCCGTTGATTTTTCTTCAGAATTATCATCCAGTCGACCAAGTACTCCAATTCAAATTTCCGATAATCCATTTTTTGAACCCGACCTCACAATTGAGAATCCGGAGAATATTCAAGGACAATTCATAGATCCTGAACCACTAATCTTTCCTCTGGAACCACCAATCATTCAAACAGAGATTGTTGAGGAACGAACCATTAAATCAGAATCCTCTAGTGATTCAGATTCAACAAATTCAATCATGGAAAATCTGGAACCTTTAAGTATAGAAGACCGAATGAGAGCTAAACGCACTGGCCAAGGTCACGCAATTACTCAACCTGACATTAATGCGCCAGATTATGAAATCAAAGGACAAATTCTACACATGGTAACTAATCAATGACAATTTAGTGGTGCGCCGAAGGAAGATCCAAATGAACATCTTCGTACCTTTAATAGGATCTGTACACTATTTAAAATCAGAAAGTGGAGGATGAACAGATATATCTCATGTTATTTTCCTGGACTTTAAAGGGAGAAGCCAAAGATTGGTTGGAATCGTTACCTGAAGGGGCGATTGATACATGGGACGTTTTAGTTGAAAAATTTCTTAAACAATTCTTTCCGGCATCTAAAGCCGTAAGACTTCAAGGAGAAATTGTTACGTTCACACAGAAGCCAAATGAAACTCTATATGAGGCATGGACAAGATTTGAAAAGTTATTAAGAGGATGTCCGCAACATGGTTTAGACACCTGTCAAATAGTACAAATATTCTACTAAGGATGCGACATCACTACAAGGAAAGACATCGACATAGCAGCTGGTGGTTCCATTATGAAGAAAACAGAAACTGACGCTTATAAGATTATTGATAACACTGCTTCCTACTCACATGAGTGGCACCAAGAAAAAGATATCGTTAGATCATCTAAAGCAGCTAGAGCCGATTCTAGCCATGACTTAGATTCCATTTCCGCAAAAATAGATGCTGTCGAGAGACGAATGGAAAAGATGACTAAGGATATACACTCAATACGAATTAGTTGTGAGCAGTGTGGAGGACCACATTTGACAAAAGATTGTCTCAGTATTGAACTAACAATGGAACAAAGAGAGAATGTTTCATATATAAACCAAAGGCCTGGAAATAATTATCAGAATAATTATCAACCGCCAAGACCAATTTACAATCAAAACCAGAATTATAATCGAAATGTTCCATACAACAACCAACAAGGTCCTAGCAATCAACAAGTATCTAATAATACTTACAACCAGCAAAGACCTAATTTTCAAAACAAACCACCACAAACCGATGATAAAAAGCCGAATTTAGAAGATATGATGACGAAGCTAGTTGAATCTCAAACACAGTTTTTCACATCTCAGAAACAAACCAATGAACAAAATACTCAAGCATTTAGAAATCAACAAGGTTCTATTTAAAATCTGGAACAAGAAGTGAGCAACCTAGCAAGGTTAATAGGTGAAAGAAAACCGGGAAGTTTACCTAGTGATACAAATGCTAACCCCCGGAATAAAACAGCTAATGCCATTACCACAAGAAGTGGTATTACACTTAAACCACCTGAAATACCTGTAATTTCTAATGAAGCTATTCCTACTCCACAAGAACCACAACCTGAACAAGATAAGGAAAAAGAATCGGTAGTTGAAAAGGTTAATGAAGATAACACAGTTAAGGCAAAACCTTATGTTAAACCATACCAACCACCACTTCCTTACCCGAGTAAAATGAAAAAAGAGAGACTTGAAGCCGAGCAATCCAAATTCTTGGATATGTTTAAACAGATAAATGTAAATCTTCCTTTCATTGATGTGATTTCAGGAATGCCTAGATATGCTAAATTTCTGAAAGATCTAATCACAAATAGAAAGAAAATGGAAGAACTCTCGGCTGTTACTATGAATGCTAATTGTTCAGCAGTGCTGTTGAATAAGATACCAGAAAAACTATCTGATCCAGGAAGTTTCACAATTCCATATTTTCTGGGTAGTCTAAGTTCAATAGAAGCATTGGCAGACTTAGGTGCTAGTATAAATTTAATGCCGTATTCACTATACGCTAAACTAGACCTTGGAGAATTGAAACCAACAAGAATAAGTATACAACTAGCCGATAGATCAGTAAAATATCCTAGAGGGATAATGGAAAACATGATAGTTAAAGTTGGTACTTTAGTATTTCCAGTAGATTTTGTTATCTTGGACATGGAAGAAGATTCTCGAGTACCTCTCATATTAGGAAGACCATTCTTAAACACGACTAAAGCAATAATAGACGTGTTTGGTAAGAAACTGACCCTAAGTATAGAGGACGAGAGTGTTACCTTTTCAGTTGATAGAGCAATGCAACAACCGCAATCTGCAGATGATACATGTTATTATATTCAAACTATAGAATCACATGCAAAATTGTTAAAAGAATTTCCAGAATTACAAGGAACAGGAGAATGTTCTTTAGGAGAAGGAACTGAACCAATTGATGAAACTGAAATGTTAGCTACACTTATGGCTAATGGATATGAACTAACAACAGAAGAAATTCAAATGCTAAAAGAAGAAGACAGATATCGATATAAATCATCGATAGAAGAACCACCGACATTAGAGTTAAAGCCATTTCCAAATCATTTGGAATATGCTTATTTACATGGTGAATCTGAATTACATGTAATAATATCGTCTTCTCTTACTGAAAATGAAAAATCTCAACTTATTTCTGTGTTAAAAGCTCATAAACCAGCCATTGCATGGAAGATTCATGATATTAAAGGAATAAGTCCTTCGTATTACACACATAAAATCCTTATGGAAGAAGGTCATAAAACGTATGTACAACGCCAACGAAGACTAAATCCTAATATGCAAGATGTTGTTAAGAAAGGAATTATTAAACTGCTAGATGCAAGTTTAATTTATCCAATTTCTGATAGTCCATGGGTAAGCCCAGTTCAATGCGTGCCTAAGAAGGGTGTCATGACTGTCATTACAAATGAGAAAAATGAGCTTATTCCTACTAGGACTGTAACAGGATGGCGTGTTTGTATTGATTATAGAAAATTAAATGACGCCACCAGAAAAGATCACTTTCCCTTACCTTTCATTGATCAAATGTTGGAAAGTTTAGCCGGAAACAGTTACTATTGTTTTCTTGATGGTTTTTCCGGATATTTTCAAATTCCAATAGCACCTGAGGACCAAGAAAAAACTACGTTCACGTGCCCTTATGGTACTTTTGCTTACAAACGCATGCCATTTGGACTTTGCAACGCCCCTGCAACTTTTCAAAGGTGCATGATGGCGATTTTTCATGACATGATTGAAGAATGCATGGAAGTTTTCATGGATGACTTTTCAGTCTTTGGTGATACATTTGAATCATGTCTAGTTAATCTTGAACGAATGCTTATTAGATGTGAACAATCAAATCTAGTACTTAATTGGGAGAAATGCCATTTCATGGTTAAAGAAGGCATCGTTCTTGGACATAAAATTTCAAAGGAAGGAATTGAAGTGGATAGAGCTAAAGTAGATGTAATTGCTAAACTTCCACATCCCACCAATGTTAGAGGAGTTAGGAGTTTTCTAGGGCATGCCGGTTTTTACCGACGTTTCATAAAAGATTTTTCTAAAATTGCCACTCCTATGAATAAACTCCTAGTAAAGGATGCTCCATTCATCTTTTCAGATGAATGTATCAAATATTTTAATATTCTTAAAGAAAAACTCACTAATGCGCCGATTATGATAACTCCAAATTGGAATCTACCATTTGAACTAATGTGCGATGCAAGTGATTTTGCAATGGGAGCCGTTTTAGGACAAAGGATTGAAAAACGATTTCAACCTATATATTATGCTAGTAAGACGTTACAAGGAGCACAAACAAATTACACAACTACTGAAAAAGAACTCCTTGCTATTGTCTTTGCTTTTAACAAATTTCGTTCATATCTCGTTCTAGCTAAAACGGTGATCTATACCGACCATTCTGCTCTTAGATACCTATTTTCGAAACAAGATGCCAAACCTCGATTAATCCGTTGGATCTTACTCTTAAAAGAGTTTGATACTGAAATCCGAGATAAAAGAGGAGCAGAAAATCTCGCCGCTGATCATCTTTCCCGTCTTGAAAATCCTGAATTAGAAGTTCTAAATGAATCGGCCATACAAGACAACTTTCCTGATGAATATCTATTAAAGATAGATTATAATGAAATTTCATGGTTTGTAGACTATGCAAACTACTTAGTATGTGGATTCCTTGAAAAAGGATTATCGTACCAAAAACGAAAGAAATTCTTTAGTGATATAAAACACTATTTCTGGGAAGATCCACATTTGTTTAAAAGTTGTCCAGATGGAATAATACGCCGATGTGTATTCGGAGATGAAGCTAGTAAAATCTTAAACCATTGTCACACATGACCAACATGAGGGCATTATGGGCCTCAACTAACAGCAAGAAAAGTTTACGATGTTGGATTCTATTGGCCTACAATTTACAAAGACGCACACCTTCTTTGCAAATCCTGTGATGCTTGTCAAAGGGCCGGAAAAATAAGTCAACGTGATGAAATGCCACAAAATGTCATTCAAGTATGTGAAGTATTTGACATTTGGGGTATTGAATTTATGGGTCCATTTCCAAAATCTCATAATAATCTCTATATTCTCGTAGCCATTGATTATGTATCTAAATGGGCGGAAGCACAAGCTCTCCCAACTAACGATGCACGAGTTGTAGTCAACTTTTTAAAACGTCTTTTTGCAAGGTTTGGAACACCGAAAGCTTTAATAAGTGATCGGGGTACTCATTTCTGTAATAATCAACTTGAGAAAGTTCTCAAAAGATATGGAGTAACTCATAAAATCTCAACTGCTTATCATCCACAGACAAGTGGACAAGTTGAAAATACCAACCGAGCGTTAAAACGTATTCTAGAGAAAACCGTAGGATCAAATCCGAAGGAATGGTCCATTAAATTGGAGGATGCACTCTGGGCTTTTAGAACAGCCTACAAAACTCCAATTGGAACCACACCTTTTAAACTCGTTTACGGAAAAGTATGTCATCTTCCAGTAGAAATTGAACACAAAGCATTTTGGACTTTGAAGATATGTAATCTTGATTTACATGAAGCTGGACGTCTACGATTAAGTCAATTAAACGAATTAGAAGAATTAAGACAAGAAGCATACGAAAATTCGCTAATCTATAAGGAAAGAACGAAGAAATGGCATGATAAAAGAATCAGAAGTTCAAAAGAATTTAAGGAAGGAGACAAAGTTCTTCTTTTCAATTCACGATTCAAGCTATTTCCTGGAAAATTGAAATCAAGATGGTCTGGACCATTCATAGTCAAAAGAGTTTTCCCATACGGAACAGTAGAATTGATAAATTCAAATGGGATTGAATTTAAGGTTAATGATCACAGAGTTAAACATTACATAGATAGTCCAATGGAAGTCGACAACGAAGTTAATCACAATTTCGACACCACAGCTAACTAAGTGTGGGGAGAATCAAGTCTTTAAAGGATAATATGTATTTATGTTAGAGTTAGATTTTCTGTTTTCGGTAGTTCTCGAAAATAGAACCCGAATGGTCTTTCCCTAGCAGACCCTAAAGAACTAGTCTTCTCCCCCCATTCTGAATTTTTATTTTTTTAGGTTTTACGAGATGAAGACTTCCTGTGAATTAAACCATGGTCTAATGCTACACGCTTTGATCACTAAACGTAATAATGACACCCTTCCAAGTGAAATAGTATCATTAATCAGAGGTAAATTGGACGGAGTAAGAAAAGAATCCAGATGCGAAAATAATAAGTTACAATTTGGTAAAGGAAAATCAAAATCCGCAGCGAAAAGGAGAGCACGACACCTTGAAAGATGTCACAAATGCGGAAAATGGTAACACGAAGGAAAATGCTCGACGAATCAGACATATTCAAATACCGAATTTGTTACTCTATGCAGAGACGGACCGTTCATATGTTTAGAAGAAAAATCACTGAATGCTCGAGGTTACGCCTATGTAGCCATGAAAAATCAATTAGTCCGACTATCTTATGAGTGGGCTAGAGCATATCATTAAGAAATCTTTCTCATAGGTAAGTATGTACAGTTTTCATTTTTATTTTTATTTTTATTTTTAACCTTTTGATAATAAACGCTAAATTGTTCGCTATAAAGTATTAAATTGGTATTCAATAAAATTAGGTCTTGCGGCAGAAATTATTGATATCATACAAAAATTTATTACATCACTGCGAAATTTACCGTTTATTCTTAAGGTATAAATATCTTTAATCATTCAACCAAAATATTTCAAAAATTCGTCATGAGTTAAATTAGATCGTTGAACCGAAATTACTTTACCGAAAAGAGGGACGTATATTTTTTATAATATTTGATTGATTAAAGTGGGATAAAAGACCAAAAAGATTTTTAATTTTATTTTTACTTTGTTTTTAAAATTAATATTAAAATAATATTGTAAACTTGTTTAAATCAATATATTTAAAATTGTAAATATTTGAAAAATTAATATTTTTAATATAAGTTTGTATGTATAAAAACAAAAATATAATTTAAGTTTGGTGTGAATTTATAATATGAATTTTTAATTTTATGCATTTTAAATTTAAGTTTGGTGTGAATTTAGAAACAAAAATTTACTTTATTTCGTAAGTTAAAAATATGATTTTTAAAATTCATCGTAAGTTGAAGACTAGGTCTTTGAACCGAAATTGCTTTACCCGAGGGAGGGACGAGAACTTTTATTATCATTATTTTTAATCTTATTGAATTAAAGTATGCCAAAAACATTAAAAAACCCAAAAATATTTCCTTTTAAAACCGCGCTTAAAAGTGACAAATTTTAAAATTTTTGTCGAGGGACGGACTAGGACATCGTTCCGAAAAGCCCTCATCCTAAAAAGAAACAAATTTTTAAAATTTTTTTTATTAATTATATGATTTATAAAGTATAAGGTTTTTATTAAAAAAAAAAAAAACACTGTAGCCGGCACCTCATGCGATCGCATGAGGTTTACACTTCAACCTCATGCGATCGCATGAGGCTGAAAAACAGGCCAAATAGAAAAGAACCAGTGAGTCTGCTTCTACACCACAACACACACACACATACCCGAAAATACTCCCAAATATTCACCAAATTTCACCAAAATTCACCGTAATTCATCAAATTTTTGCTCTAATCATGCCTAGATTCGCATTCTTCAGCAAAAAGGTAAAAATTACACCCCTAAACTCTATAAATTCTCAGTTTTTGTGATAATTACCAATATTTTACCTAATGCAATTTTGATAATTTCTAGTGTAATTAGTGTTAAATTGATAGTATTTTATGCATGTATAACCTAGATTGATGCTATTTAACATGATTTGAAGCCAAAAACTTCAAAATTTTTAGAAATCTAGGGTTTGTGTTCTTGAGCAATTTGGGCCTTTTTGATATAAACAGGTTATGGCCGATTTTTGTCATGAATTATTGCTTAATTGAGTAGTGTAACATGTTTAGGTAGTTAAATGATCCAAACATTGATCCTAAACATGATTTTTAAAGATTAAAGTGGACTTTTTAGGCGAAAATTCATGAACTTGATTAATTTGATATAATTGCCATTTGAGACTTGTTTAATTATTAGTAATGACTATTTTGACATGTTATTTGAGTTAAATGCTTATGAACTTTGTATACATTATCATATGCGCTTATTTGAAAAAGTATAGAATTGTAAAAAATGTGAAAATGTGTATAAGTTTAATTTTGATTTAACATGTTATTGTGATTGTTTTAAGTTATTATTTTGCTAACACTAATGCATATTTGGATGCATAAACTTTGTGTTTAATGTGTTTTGCAGAAAGCCGATACTGGATGTTCAGGATCATCATCATCTAGACGACCTGCTCCAGCTCCAGAACCAGAACCAGAAATGCAATACGAGCCAGAACCTGAACAAGTACCACAACAGGAACCACAACAACAGCCTGATCAGCACGTACCCTACTATGATCCGCTACAGTTACCTAATGAATTCATAGTATTTCACCCGCATCAGCCTGTAGAATACCCAACAATTCCGGAACACACATTGCATCCTAATTTGAGATTCGATAGACGATGGAAAGATTACCCATCATATCAAAGTAATAAATTCAAATTAGTAACAAAAGAGGTAGAGGTGCCGAGGGTAATTGATTGGAATCCTTTGGAAACGGTCCATCTAGCTGACCGTGTTAGACAGCATTTGATTCAAAGGTATGTTGGTTCTTCTTTTATAGATTGGGAACGTCTTTTCACAATTCGTAGACGTGTATATAAAGAATGGTGTGTTGAGCTGATGAGTACTATAGCGTTAAATGTAGATGTAGATAGGTTAGATGATAGAAGTTTTCTTAGATTTATCTTTGGCGGTAGGATGTACAGAATGTCCATGATGGACATGGCCAGGGCATTACAGATTTACACTCCTAGTGAATTGCTACTACCCGATTGTATGAGTTTGATTTATCGTGGTGAAAGGGTAGATAGGAACTTTGACGCGAACGCCGTTTGGAGGCGTATGTCAAACTATAATGTTTTTACACTGGGAGGAAAACACTCCTACTTACATATTAACAAAGCCGAGCTTCGTGTAATTCATAGATTTTTGGCTAACTCGATTACACAGAGAGGTTACAATAAGGAGAAAATGACCTTACATGATTTATTTTACCTAAAGTGTATTCGAGACCCGAGAAGCTTTGTTAATATCCCTTACTGTGTTGGTTTTTATTTATCTAAAATGGTAGAAGGAATGCAGGACGGGAGTATAATAGGAGGAGGTATTTTTGTTACTCTCATTGGAGAGTATTTAGGTGTTGATAGGAACCAAGGGGGTCCATTACAGGTTTGTAGAGAACAGGATGAGACCATAGGATTACGGGTTTATGTGGGTGCTAAGGTATTGAAGAGTAGTCGCAACCAGGCATTACCCTATGAAGGTAATCATCCTAAGGTAGAGAGAGGCTCAGACGAGGAAATAGAGGAAGCGGAAGACATTAGGGATGTCTTTCGAGATGCTATTCTTGACGTCCACGTTCGTATAGATGAGGAAGCAATGACGAGCGCGACCAGACATAGTATGTATGAGCAGTGGAACTCCGAGTGAGTATACGAGGATTATAGGCGACGCCAACACGATAGCTGGTTAGTTCATCAACACCAAATCATGAGCCAGCTATCATATCAGGTACCAAATAATTATGTGCCTACTCGACCTGCTCATTTTCCGCCACACAACCCCGACATCCGACCACCCTTTAACCGGTATGACTATAACCAAGCCTATCAGAACACCTATAACCAACAATGGAACCTACCTGACGAGATGAACTGGAACCCCTATCCAGACTCATTTAGTTCCATTGGTTATTTTTATGATTTTTATGTTTTTATCTTTTTACTTATTCATGTTTAAACTTATGTTATTGGATATATTTATGTAATTTTTATCATTTTTATTATTATTGTGTACTAATATTTCACATTTAGGATTTGAAAGTGGGATTTTAAGTCCCATTTCAAATTGCCATGCATGTTTATATTTGTATGTATGTATATTGTCAATTGTACAAAACAGGGTAAAACAGCGAATTTTCAAAGACTGGCATTAAGTTCAGCAAAAGCTAGTTTTGACGACAAAACGAAAAACAAACATGATGAAACAACAAGATGGAATGAACAAATGATGTGCGATATTTATCATTCAGCAAACAAACGCCAATATGTTTGAAAACTTTGGTAAAATTTAATCATTTTTCTACGCTAATCACCCTCAATAATTTAAATTGTTACTGATTTCTTGCAAATGAGGGCATTGCAAAATCTTAAGTGTGGGAAGGGGTTAAATTCTTTCGGATTTTAAATTTTTAACTAAAACACTTGGTTATCATTAAAAATACTAGTAACGTAGTAGTTGTATTAGAATCTAGTGCTCTCTGATAATAAAGAACAGCCCTAGTCTTATATACTGACTACCCAATTCTAGTAAAATTTTTCAAAATTTTCAATTAAATGAACTCAAAATGATGTTTATACATATTTATGAACGATAAAACTAGATGTTAACACCCAAATTATTGTTACCTCGAAAAGGACATAAATTGAGAAACAAACCAAAATGTTAGAATTCATTTAAAATGGAATAGAGGACAATAAAAAGGCAAATAAAAGAAAATAAAAGCCAAGTGTGGAAAAATTTACCAAGTTATTTAAAACATAAGTCACAAATTTTTGTAACAAATAACTGAAGATACTTTTGTTTTGGACGATTTTAATTAGTTTTACCCAATTTACTGTAATATATTTGAAAGAAAGATGGATCTACACAATGAATCAATTCCATCATTAAAAGGAAGTAAAGTCTTCCGAAAAAGAAACGCGCCTCTTGATTTAGGTCATAAAGTTGTCATCCAGACCAGCTGTAGGTTGACGAAAAATCTAGAAAAGTCATCTCTAAAATCAGCAGGAAATTCACGGACCTCAGAATCAAACAGGGTCGCTAAGTGGTCAGACTTATCCTAGGCATGAGAGGATCTGTCTTGTAAAATGGGGAGGACGCCGTGCAAATTAGCTGGATAAGACTAATGAATCAGATCCCCAGAAAGGATAATCTCCTTTAAAGATCAAAAATTAGCTTTTAAGATTGATATTACTCAATCCTAGAGATTGACCTTAAACATTGAGAATTACAAACTCATAGAATTCAATGATATCTAAACTCGAGCTTGAACGAGAAAATATTTTGATCAAATTAAAACCGATTTATTTTCTGAAAACCCATTTTCAATGCGTTCATTACCATTGAACGTAAAATCCTAGGAATTCACCTGGAATTCATTAGGTCACCTGAACCAAATCGGGTGTCAACCGTAAGAACGGTGGTTGCATAGTATGGTCAAAGACAGGACCTTGTGCCAGACCGGAAAATTATAAGGGTGAGCTTTACTATTGCTCATACCAAGGATAGTAATTGCGTCCGACACGTTATAGACCATAATCAAAAGCATGTCAGGAGATATTGCCTTAACAGTTGCTTGTTCAACGCTTTCCTTTACAACCGGACGGTAGTTTATCAAAAGGTAATATACGGAGCAAGTATACCGGACGTGTTGCTTTCCTAATACAAGGTTAGCAAGTGGGTGACACAAAACCGCAAGTTTTGAGCTAAAATTTACAAATATGAAACCCACCAAACCCACAAAAACAATTTGCAAACACCGGAGAAGGGTTATTCCGGAAAACTTATCTAGGGAAAAAGCTAGATTTAATTTTCAAAAGATCAAATGTTTTCATAAAGATCCTATTTTTTTATAGGATCTAAATTTTCATAGTCATGTGGGACTGTAAACCACATCGTTACTACCATTGTTTATACCGCCGTAAAGAAATCACTGATGTATAAAGTGTGAAGAATAAAGAAGTGATTCTAGTATATTTCAAGACTATATTGCTTGAGGACAAGCAACGCTCAAGTGTGGGAATATTTGATAATGCTAAAAACGAACATATATTTCATAGCATTATCCCTCAAGAAAGACAAGATTTTAGTTGCAACTGTTCTATTTACAAGTGATATTCGTTTAAAAAATAAAAGGTGAAGACAAAAGACAGATTCGAAGAATTGAAGACGCAAATGACCAAAAAGCTCAAAAGTACAAAGTACAATCAAAGAGGTTCCAATTAGTAATAAGAAACGTCTCAAAATTACAAGAGTACAAGACACGAAACGTAAAATACAAGATATTAAATTGTACTCAAGGACGTTCGAAAATCCAGAACCGGGACCAGAGTCAACTCTCAACGCTCGACGCAACGGACTAAAAATTACAAGTCAACTATGCACATGAATATAATATAATATATAATTAATTCTTAAAATTAATATATATATTATATTATATTATATAAACCGTCGGCAGAAGAAAACAACAACATGTGAGCCTCCCCAGCTGGCCATGCGATCGCATGAGCTGGAGGAGCAAAACTCATGCGATCGCATGAGCTCCTTTTCCAGCTCACAGGCCTATAAATTCGCGTGTTTGGTTCAGTTTAAAATATCCATCCATCCAACTCTCTCAACGTATATATATATATATATATATATATATATATATATATATATTATAATTTTAATTTTAATTTTAATTTCCAATAATAAGGGTATGTTAGCGAATATTGTAAGGGTGTAAGTCGAAATTCTGTCCGTGTAACGCTACGCTATTTTTAATCATTGTAAGTTATGTTCAACCTTTTTAATTTAATGTCTCGTAGCTAAGTTATAATTATACTTATTTAATACCGAAGTAATCATAATGTTGGGCTAAAAATATTAAAATTGGGTAATTGGGCTTTGCACCATAATTGGGGTTTGGACAAAAGAACGACACTTGTGGAAATTAGACTATGGGCTATTAATGGGCTTTATACTTGTTTAACTAAATGATAGTTTGTTAATTTTAATATAAAGATTTACAATTGGACGTCCCTATAAATAACCATATACACTCGATCGGACACGATGTGCGGGATATTTATATGTACGAATAATCGTTCATTTAACCGGACACGGGAATGGATTAATAGTCTATGGAATTATTAAAACAGGGGTGAAATTATGTACAAGGACACTTGGCATAATTGATAACAAAGTATTAAAACCTTGTGTTACACGCAGTCGATAACCTGGTGTAATTATTAAACAAAGTATTAAAACCTTGTTACAGATTAAGTCCCCAATTAGTTGGAATATTTAACTTCGGGTATAAGGATAATTTGACGAGGACACTCGCACTTTATATTTATGACTGATGGACTGTTATGGACAAAAACCAGACGGACATATTGAATAATCCAGGACAAAGAACAATTAACCCATGGGAATAAACTAAAAATCAACACGTCAAACATCATGATTACGGAAGTTTAAATAAGCATAATTCCTTTATTTTCATATTTAATTGCACTTTTAATTATCGCACTTTTATTTATTGTTATTGTATTTAATTGCACTTTTAATTATCGTACTTTTTAATTATCCCAAGTTTATTTTATCGCACTTTTATTTATCACAATTTCATTATCGTTATTTATTTTACGCTTTAAATTAAGTCTTTTATTTATTCAATATTTTACATTAGGTTTTAACTGCGACTAAAAGTTTTAAAAATCGACAAACCAGTCATTAAACGGTAAAAACCCCCTTTTATAATAATAATATTACTTATATATATTTGTATTTTTATTTAAACTAATATAGCGTTAAGCTTTGTTTAAAAGATTTCCCTGTGGAACGAACCGGACTTACTAAAAACTACACTACTGTACGATTAGGTACACTGCCTATAAGTGTTGTAGCAAGGTTTAAGTATATCCATTCTATAAATAAATAAATATCTTGTGTAAAATTGTATCGTATTTAATAGTTTTTCCTAGTAAAATATAAGCTATTTGATAATGCTAAAAACGAACATATATTTCATAGCATTATTCCTCAAGAAAGACAAGCTTTTAGTTGCAATTGTTCTATTTAAAAGTGATATTCGTTTAAATAATAAAAGGTGAAGACAAAAGACAGATTCGACGAATTGAAGACGCAAACGACCAAAAAGCTCAAAAGTACAAAAGACAATCAAAGAGGTTCCAATTATTGATAAGAAACGTCTCGAAATTACAAGAGTACAAGATTCAAAACGCAAAGTACAAGATATTAAATTGTACGCAAGGACGTTCGAAAATCCGGAACCTGGACTAGAGTCAACTCTCAACGCTCGACGCAACGGACTAAAAATTACAAGTCAACTATGCACATAAATATAATATAATATTTAAATAATTCTTATAATTATTTATATATTATATTAATATTTAAAATCGTCGGCAAGAAAGACTCCAAAGTTTGTGAGCTGTAATTTCAAACTCCGCGACTCGCGGAGTTTGAAGGCAAAAAGGGCCGCGAGTCGCGGAGCCCCAAATTCTGAAACTCCCTATAAAGCCAACCGAATTCTGATCATTTTTCAAAAAAATATATATCCATCCTCTCTATATATATACGTAAATATTTATATTTATATTTATATTTTAATTTTAATTTTAATCTTAATCCTAATAATAAGGGTATGTTAGCGAATGTTGTAAGGGTGTAAGTCGAAATTCTGTCCGTGTAACGCTACGCTATTTTTAATCATTGTAAGTTATATTCAACCTTTTTAATTTAATGTCTCGTAGCTAAGTTATTATTATGCTTATTTAATCCGAAGTAATCATGATGTTGGGCTAATTACTAAAATTGGGTAATTGGGCTTTGTACCATAATTGGGGTTTGGACAAAAGAACGACACTTGTGGAAATTAGACTATGGGCTATTAATGGGCTTTATATTTGTTTAACTAAATGATAGTTTGTTAATGTTAATATAAAGATTTACAATTGGGCGTCCCTATAAATTACCATATACACTCGATCGGACACGATGAGCGGGGTATTTATATGTACGAATAATCATTCAT
Organism: Rutidosis leptorrhynchoides; assembly: GCF_046630445.1. Classification (NCBI taxonomy): domain Eukaryota; kingdom Viridiplantae; phylum Streptophyta; class Magnoliopsida; order Asterales; family Asteraceae; genus Rutidosis; species Rutidosis leptorrhynchoides. Next base: position 103,993,270 of record NC_092343.1, read on the forward strand.
TTAACCGGACACGGGAATGGATTAATAGCCACTAGAATAATTAAAACAGGGGTGAAATTATGTACAAGGACACTTGGTATAATTGATAACAAAATATTAAAACCTTGGGTTACACTCAGTCGACATCCTGGTGTAATTATTAAACAAAGCATTAAAATCTTGTTACAGTTTAAGTCCCCAATTAGTTGGAATATTTAACTTCGGGTATAAGGATAATTTGACGAGGACACTCGCACTTTATATTTATGACTGATGGACTGTTATGGACAAAAACCAGACGGACATATTAAATAATCCAGGACAAAGGACAATTAACCCATGGGCATAAAACTAAAATCAACACGTCAAACATCATGATTACGGAAGTTTAAATAAGCATAATTCTTTTATTTCATATTTAATTTCCTTTATTTTATATTTAATTACACTTCTAATTATAGCATTTTTATTTATTGTTATTATATTTAATTGCACTTTTAATTATCGTACTTTTTAATTATCGCAAGTTTATTTTATCGCACTTTTATTATTCGCAATTTCATTATCGTTATTTACTTTACGCTTTAAATTAAGTCTTATATTTATTTATTATTTTACATTTGGTTTTAACTGCGACTAAAGTTTTAAAATCGACAAACCGGTCATTAAACGGTAAAAACCCCCCTTTATAATAATAATATTACTTATATATATATTTGTATTTTTATAAAAGTAAACTAATATAGCGTTAAGCTTTGTTTAAAGATATTCCCTGTGGAACGAACCGGACTTACTAAAAACTACACTACTGTACGATTAGGTACACTGCCTATAAGTGTTGTAGCAAGGTTTAAGTATATCCCATTCGTAAATTAATTAAAACTTGTGTAATATTTTGTAGTATTTCGTAATAAAAATATATAACTATTTCGTACACCCCTACGCACATCAAGTTTTTGGCGCCGCTGCCGGGGAATCGCTTAAAAGCCGGAAGCGCAACGCTAATATATAAAAAAAAAAAGATTTTTAGTTTACTTTTATTAAAATTCGTTTTTATAAAAATACGTTTTAAATATTCGAAAATATAAAAAGAAAACAAAAATATAAGTATTTTTAAGATTTTGTTAAATATTTAAGTTTTATAAAGTTTCTTTATTTTTATATAAGTTTTATTTAAGTATTTTGTTTTAATTTAAAATATAAAAAAAAAACCGAAAAATAATAAAAATAAAATATATATATAAATCTAGTTTTACGATTTTTATTTATAAAATTATAAAGCAGTTCTATTTTTATTTTAGTTTTTAAATATAAGTTTTTATTATATAAATATTTAGATTTTAAAACAGAAAAATATAAAACAGAAAATAAAAAAAATAAAATAAAAAAAAAAACGCGTCAAATTTTGAACTGTACCAGAGTTGAATTTTGGAACCCCGCGACTCGCGGGGTTTGCTGCTTGGAATACCGCAACTCGCGGAGCCACCCTGACACGCGCCTGACAGAACCCTAATCTGCATTAAATACGGAGTATTATTAATTATTATTAATTAATTTGTATTTAGGGTTAAATATTTAATTAATTTAGTATTTAATTTAAGTTTTAATTAATTTATGTATTTAGTTTAATTAATTTAATTAAATTATAAAATTAATAGTTTTAATAAATAAATAATATAAAAATAATATTTTTATAAAAATTGTACTTTTTACAACTTTTTGTATATTTTTATATTTTGTCCCTTTTTAATCGTTTTAGCGTAATATTTGTATTTTTAGCTCATATTTAGTTTTAAACTTAGTTTTTGCCATAATTATTTTTACTTCTAGATTTTTAGGCTTTGCCGGAGAATTCCTTAAGTGCTTTTTCTTTAGATTAAGATTTAGGTACTTTAGAATTTTGCGACGCCTTTTTAAGTTTTAGTTTCTTTTTAAGTTATTTCCATTTGGGATTTAGTTTTTCCTGTAAGCTTTAATATTTTTAGACGACTTTTTCCTATGTATCAATTATCATTCCAATTAGTAATCTCAATTTGCGATTATAATTTTAAGTTAGTTGTAGTAATAAGGTTAGGTTAGTCAAGTGTTTTTAAGTTTTATAAGTTTCTTTTATTTTTCCGTCACCTTTTATTTTTCAACCATTTTTCTTTTTCGACCTTTTTCCGACGCGCTCTTTTTCTTTCTTATTTCTCGCTATTCTAGTTTTAGGACATAGATTTTTATTCTACTTCTTATCTAATTTTCTTAAAATTACGAAAATTTATTTTAAGTGGTTAAATTGATAGACATCAAAATTTTCTGGTTCGTAGTAATAGTTGGATTTGTACGTGGACCGGGTTATTGGAGCCAAACAGTCCTCAATTATATTGAGACCAAACGAATCCTGCCCCTCTGTTGCATCTTTTGGCTATTCGAAACGTGGGCAAAATCAGAAAAGTCTATTGATTGGATAACTTATTATAATTTTTCTTTCCTTTTAAAAACTAATAGGATATTCAGTGAATGCAGCGAGCAAGACGTTCACCACCTTTTGTACGTTCACCACCTGTAACTAGATCAAGACATTTAGCAAATATTACCGCCGTTGATTTTTCTTTAGAATCGTCATCCAGTCGACCAAGTACTGCAGTTCAAATTTCCGATAATCCATTTTTTGAACCCGACCTCACAATTGAGAATCCGGAGAATATTCAGGAACGATTCGTAGATCCTGAACCACTAAACTTTCCTCCGGAACCACCAATCATTCAAACAGAGATTGTTGAGGAACGAACCATTAAATCAGAATCCTCTAGTGATTCCGATTCAACAAATTCAATTATGGAGAATCTGGAACCTTTAAGTATGGAAGACCGAATGAGAGCTAAACGCACTGGCCAAGGTCACGCAATTACTCATCCAGACATTAATGCGCCAGATTATGAAATCAAAGGACAAATTCTACACATGGTGACTAATCAATGCCAATTTAGTGGTGCGCCGAAGGAAGATCCAAATGAACATTTACGTACCTTTAATAGGATCTGCACACTATTTAAAATCCGAGAAGTGGAGGATGAACAGATATATCTCATGTTATTTCCCTGGACTTTAAAGGGAGAAGCCAAAGATTGGTTGGAATCGTTACCTGAAGGGGCGATTGATACATGGGATGTTTTAGTTGAAAAATTTCTTAAACAATTCTTTCCTGCATCTAAAGCCGTAAGACTTCAAGGAGAAATTGTTACGTTCACACAGAAACCAAATGAAACTCTATATGAGGCGTGGACAAGATTTGGAAAGTTATTAAGAGGATGTCCGCAACATGGTTTAGATACCTGTCAAATAGTACAAATATTCTACCAAGGATGCGACATCACTACAAGGAAAGACATAGATATAGCAGCTGGTGATTCTATTATGAAGAAAACCGAAACTGATGCTTACAAAATTATTGATAACACTGCTTCCCACTCACATGAGTGGCATCAAGAAAAAGATATCGTTAGATCATCTAAAGCAGCTAGAGCCGATTCTAGCCATGACTTAGATTCCATTTCCGCAAAGATAGATGCTATCGAGAGACGAATGGAAAAGATGACTAAGGATATTCACTCAATACGAATTAGTTGTGAGCAGTGTGGAGGACCACATTTGACAAAAGATTGTCTCAGTATTGAATTAACAATGGAACAAAGAGAGAATATTTCATACATAAACCAAAGGCCTGGAAATAATTATCAGAATAATTATCAACCGCCAAGACCAATTTACAATCAAAACCAGAACTATAACCGAAATATTCCATACAACAACCAACAAGGTCCTAGCAATTAACAAGTATACAATAATAATTACAATCAGCATAGACCTAATTTTCAAAACAAACCACCACAACAAACCGATGATAAAAAGCCGAATTTAGAAGACATGGTGACGAAGCTAGTTGAAACTCAAACGCAGTTTTTCACATCTCAGAAACAAACCAATGAACAAAATGCTCAAGCATTTAGAAATCAACAAGCTTCTATTCAAAATCTGGAACAAGAAGTAAGTAACCTAGCAAGGTTAATAGGTGAAAGAAAACCGGAAAGTCTACCTAGTGATACAAATGCTAACCCCCGGAATGAAACAGCTAAAGCCATTACCACAAGAAGTGGTACAACACTTAAACCACCTAAAATACCTATAACTTCTGATGAAGCTATTCCTACTCTACAAGAACCACAACCTGATCAAGATAAGGAAAAAGAACCGGTAGTTGAAAAGGTTAATGAAGATAACACAGTTAAGGCTAAACCTTATGTTAAACCATACCAACCACCACTTCCTTACCCGAGTAAAATGAAGAAAGAGAAACTTGAAGTCGAGCAATCCAAATTCTTGGATATGTTTAAACAGATAAATGTAAATCTTCCTTTCATTGATGTGATTTCAGGAATGCCTAGATATGCTAAATTCTTGAAAGATCTAATCTCAAATAGAAAGAAAATGGAAGAACTCTCGGCTGTTACCATGAATGCTAATTGTTCAGCAGTACTGTTGAATAAGATACCAGAAAAACTATCTGATCCAGGAAGTTTCACAATTCCATGTTTTCTGGGTAGTCTTAGTTCAATAGAAGCATTGGCAGACTTAGGTGCTAGTATAAATCTAATGCCGTATTCACTATACACTAAACTAGACCTTGGAGAATTGAAACCAACCAGAATAAGCATAAAACTAGCCGATAGATCAATAAAATATCCTAGAGGGATAATGGAGAACATGCTAGTTAAAGTTGGTACTTTAGTATTTCCAGTAGATTTTGTTGTTCTGGACATGGAAGAAGATTCTCAAGTTCCTCTCATATTAGGAAGACCATTCTTAAATACGGCTAAAGCAATGATAGACGTGTTCGGTAAGAAACTGACCCTAAGTATAGAGGATGAGAGTGTTACCTTTTCAGTTGATAGAGCAATGTAACAACCACAATCTGCAGATGATACATGTTATTATATTCAAACTATAGATCCACATGCAGAATTATTAGAAGAATTTCCAGAATTACAAGGAACAGGAGAATGTTCTTTAGGAGAAGGTAATGAACCAATTGATGAAGCTGAAATGTTAGCTACACTTATAGCTAATGGATATGAACCAACAACAGAAGAAATTCAAATGCTAAAAGAAGAATACAGATATCGATACAAATCATCGATAGAAGAACCTCCAAAATTAGAGTTAAAGCCACTTCCAAACCATTTGGAATATGCTTATTTACATGGTGAATCTGAATTACCTGTAATAATATCGTCTTCTCTTACTAAAAATGAGAAATCACAACTCATTTCTGTGTTGAAAGCTCATAAACCAGCCATTGCATGGAAGATTCATGATATTAAAGGAATAAGTCCTTCGTATTGCACACATAAAATCCTTATGGAAGAAGGTCATAAAACGTATGTGCAACGCCAACGAAGACTAAATCCTAATATGCAAGATGTAGTTAAGAAAGAGATTATTAAACTGCTAGATGCAGGTTTAATCTATCCAATCTCTGATAGTCCATGGGTAAGCCCAGTACAATGCATGCCTAAGAAGGGTGGCATGACTGTCATTACAAATGAGAAAAATGAGCTTATTCCTACTAGGACTGTAACAGGATGGCGTGTGTGTATTGATTATAAAAAAATTAAAAGACGCCACCAGAAAAGATCACTTTCCCTTACCTTTCATAGATCAAATGTTAGAAAGATTAGCCGGAAATAGTTACTATTGTTTTCTAGATGGATTTTCCGGATATTTTCAAATTCCAATAGCACCCGAAGATCAAGAGAAAACCACATTCACGTGCCCTTATGGTACTTTTGCTTACAAACGCATGCCATTTGGACTTTGTAACGCCCCTGCAACCTTTCAAAGGTGTATGATGGCGATTTTTCACGACATGATAGAAGAATGCATGGAAGTTTTCATGGATGACTTTTCAGTCTTCGGTGATACATTTGAATCATGTCTAGTTAATCTGGAACGAATGCTTATTAGATGCGAACAATCAAATCTAGTACTTAATTGGGAGAAATGCCATTTCATGGTTAAAGAAGGCATCGTTCTTGGTCATAAAATTTCAAAAGAAGGAATTGAAGTGGATAGAGCTAAAGTAGATGTAATTGCTAAACTTCCACATCCCACCAATGTTAGAGGAGTTAGGAGTTTTCTAGGGCATGCCGGTTTTTACCGACGTTTCATAAAAGATTTTTCTAAAATTGCCACTCCTATGAATAAACTCCTAGAAAAGGATGCTCCATTCATCTTTTCAGATGAGTGTATCAAATCTTTTAATATTCTTAAAGAGAAACTCACTAATGCGCCAATCATGATAACACCAAATTGGAATCTACCATTTGAACTAATGTGCGATGCAAGTGATTTTGCAATGGGAGCCGTTTTAGGACAAAGGATTGAAAAACGATTTCAACCTATATATTATGCTAGTAAGACGTTACAAGGAGCACAAATGAACTATACAACTACTGAAAAAGAACTCCTTGCTATTGTCTTTGCTTTTGACAAATTTCGATCATATCTCGTTCTAGCAAAAACGGTGGTCTATACCGACCATTCTGCTCTTAGATACCTATTTTCAAAACAAGATGCTAAACCAAGATTAATCCGTTGGATCTTACTCTTACAAGAGTTTGATATTGAAATCCGAGATAAAAGAGGAGCAGAAAATCTCGCCGCTGATCATCTTTCTCGTCTTGAAAATCCCGAATTAGAAGTTCTAAATGAATCGGCCATACAAGACAACTTTCCTGATGAATATCTATTAAAGATAGATTATAAAGAAATTCCATGGTTTGCAGACTATGCAAACTACTTAGTTTGTGGATTCCATGAAAAAGGATTATCGTACCAAAGACGAAAGAAATTCTTCAGTGATATAAAACACTATTTTTGGGAAGATCCACATTTGTTTAAAAGTTGTCCCGATGGAATAATACGCCGATGTGTATTTGGAGATGAAGCTAGTAAAATATTAAACCATTGTCACACAGGACCAACAGGAGGGCATTATGGGCCTCAACTAACAGCAAGAAAAGTTTATGATGCTGGATTCTATTGGCCTACAATTTACAAAGACGCACACCTTCTTTGCAAATCCTGTGATGCTTGTCAAAGGGCCGGAAAAATAAGTCAACGTGATGAAATGCCACAAAATGTCATCCAAGTATGTGAAGTATTTGACATTTGGGGTATTGACTTTATGGGTCCATTTCCAAAATCTCATAATAATCTATATATACTCGTAGCCATTGATTATGTATCAAAATGGGCGGAAGCACAAGCTCTCCCAACTAACGATGCACGAGTTGTAGTCAACTTTTTAAAACGTCTTTTTGCAAGGTTTGGAACACCGAAAGCTTTAATAAGTGATCGGGGTACTCATTTCTGTAATAATCAACTTGAGAAAGTTCTTAAAAGATATGGAGTAACTCATAAAATCTCCACCGCATATCATCCACAAACAAGTGGACAAGTTGAAAATACCAACCGAGCTTTAAAACATATTCTTGAGAAAACCGTAGGATCAAATCCGAAGAAATGGTCCATTAAATTGGAGGATGCACTCTGGGCTTTTAGAACAGCCTACAAAACTCCAATTGGAACCACACCTTTTAGACTTGTTTATGGAAAAGCATGTCATCTTCCAGTAGAAATTGAACACAAAGTATTTTGGGCTTTGAAGACATGTAATCTTGATTTACATGAAGCCGGACGTCTACGATTAAGCCAACTAAACGAATTTGAAGAATTAAGACATGAAGCATACGAAAATTCATTAATCTATAAAGAAAGAACGAAGAAATGGCATGATAAAAGAATCAGAAGTTCAAAAGAATTTAAAGAAGGAGACAGAGTTCTTCTTTTCAATTCACGATTCAAGCTATTTCCTGGAAAATTGAAATCAAGATGGTCTGGACCATTCATAGTTAAAAGAGTTTTCCCATACGGAACGATAGAATTAATAAATTCAAATGGGATTGAATTTAAAGTTAATGGTCACAGAGTTAAACACTACATAGATGGTCCGATGGGAGTCGACAACGAAGTTAATCACAATTTCAACACCACAGCTAACTAAGTGTGGGGAGAATCAAGTCTTTAAAGGATAATATGTATTTCTGTTAGAGTTAGATTCTCTGTTTTCATGTAGTTCTCGAAAATGGAACCCGAATGGTCTTTCTCTAGCAGACCCTAAAGAACTAGTCTTCTCCCCCCATTCTGAATTTTTATTTTTTTTAGGAAATGAAGACTGCCTGTGAACTAAACCATGGTCTAATGCTACACGCTTTGATCACTAAACGTAATAATGACACACTACCGAGTGAAATAGTATCAGTAATCAGAGAAAGATTGGACGGAGTTAGAAAAGAATCCAGATGCGAAGATAATAAGTTACAATTTGGTAAAGGAAAATCAAAATCCGCAGCGAAAAGAAGAGCACGACACCTAGAAAGATGTCACAAATGCGGAAAATGGTCACATGGAGGTAAATGTTCAAATAATCAAACCTATTCAAATACCGAATTTGTTACTTTATGCAGAGACGGACCGTTCGTATGTTTAGAAGAAAAAACACTGAATGCTCGAGGTTACGCCTATGTAGCCATGGAAAACCAATTAAACCGACTATCTTATGAATGGGATAGATCATATAACTAAGAAATCTATTTCATAGGTAAGTCTGTACAGTTTTTATTATTTTTATTTTTAACCTTTTGATAATAAACGCTAATTTGTTCGCTATAAAGTATTAAATTGGTATTGAATAAAATTAGGTTTGGCGACCGAAATTATTGATATCATTCAAAAATTTATTACATCACTGCGAAATTTAACGTTTATTCTTAAGGTATAAATATCTTTTATCAATCAACCCAAAATATTTCAAAAATTCGTCATGAGTTAAATTAGGTCTTGGAACCGAAATTACTTTGCCGAAAAGAGGGGCGCATATTTTTGATAATATTTGATTGATTAAAGTGGGATAAAAAGCCAAAAAGATTTCTAATTTTATTTTTACCATGTTTTTAAAATTAATATTTAAATCTTAAATTAATATTTAAATCTTAAATTAATATTGTAAACTTTGTAAAAACAATATTTTTAAAATTATAAATATTTGAAAAATTAATATAAGTTTGGTGTGAATTTATAATATGAATTTTTAAATTAAGTTTGGTGTGAATTTTTAATTTTTAAAATATAAATTTTAATTTTATGCTTTTCAAATTTTAAAGTCTGGTGTGAATTTTTAATATTAATTTTGAATTTTATATTTAAATTGTGTGAATTAAAAAACAAAAATTTACTTTATCTCATTAAGTTAAAAATATGATTTTTAAAATTCGTCGTAAGTTGAAGACTAGGTCTTTGAACCGAAATTGCTTTACTGGGAGGGACGAGAACTTTTATTATCATTATTTTTAATCTTATTGAATTAAAGTATGCCAAAAACATTAAAAAATGCCAAAAATCTTAGCTTTTAAAACAATAGCTACAAAAAGACAAATTTTAAAATTTTGTCGAAGGACGGACTAGGACATCGATCCGAAACAACCTCGTCCTAAATAACAAGGGAAACAAAATTTTAAAATTAATTACATAATTTTTTTAATTAGTATAAGATATAAAAAAAATAATAAAAAAAAATAACAAACTCCGCGACTCGCGGAGTTTGAAGGGTAATATCCCGCGACTCGCGGAGATCCTAAAATCCAGAAAAAAAATATAAACGCAGAACAGCTCAGTCCCAACCCAACACAAAGAAAACACTGCGAAAATAAACCCTCAAAAACACCCCTAAAATCACAATTTTTAACCGTTAATCATCAATTCTTTTACTAAAATCATGTTGAGAAGGATGCTATCAAGGAATTACTCAAGAAAAACGACTGAAAGGGGTGAATCTTCATCCCAAGCTCGCAATGCTCCTGCTGAGAATGCGGAACAACAGGAGGTGGATAACTACTACAAGCAAGATATACCTCATCCAGTCATGACATTTTCTGATATGCACTTGGAAGATTTGCACCCGAACCTGAGATTTGACAGACTTTGGATAGATTATCCAAAATACCAAAGGGGTTTGCATACTCTTCATTCTAAAGTTGTTGAGGTACCTAGGGTCATAGAATGGGGACCATTAGAAGCTGTAGAATTGGCCGGGCCAATTAGGGAATTGCTTGCACAGAGGTATGGTAATTCTACTTTTAACGACTGGGTACGTTTATTCACCATGCGTAGACCTGTATATAAAGTATGGTGTGAAGAATTGTTGTGTAGTATAGAATTAAATGATCGGGTAGCTAGTTTAACCGATCGATCTTTTATTAGATTTTTGTTAGGAGGTTCGATGCGCCACATGTCTTTACTAGACATGGCTTAGGCTTTACGTATATATACACCTGAGGAGTTAGCATCTGCCGATTGTAGAGGGTTGATACTAAATGGTAGAAAGATAGATGAAAATTTTGATACACATGGTGTATGGAGTCAAATGACAAGCCATCACCGATTCAAAGGGGAAATTACTCTTATTTGGATATAGATAGAGCTGAATTAAGAGTAATTCATAGGTTTTTAGCTAATTCGATTACACAAAGAGGTAAGAACAAGGAAAAGGTAAATGAACAGGATTTGTTTTACCATATGTGTATTCGAGACCCACAAAGCGCTGTAAGTATACCTTATTGTGTGGGTTATTATTTATCAGCTATGGTTAGGGGGATGAGACCGCATAGCATAATAGGAGGTGATATTTTTATTACTTTGATTGCTGAATATCTCGGTGTGAATATAAGTCGGGGGGGATTATTAGTCGAAGAACCAGAACCCCGCGATACAATAGGTTTAAATGTATACCATGGTGCGAAAGTTTTGAAGAGGCAAAATAACGCCGCAGTACAATACCATGGTAGACATCCACAGGTTGAGAGAAACCAACATCAAGGTAATGTAGGAGGGGGAAATGAAATGCAAGAAATGCAAAGGTTTATAGCTTCACAGGAGTACGAAAATGCTAGACAGAGAGCATTTGAAGATTGGCAAGTTCATCAAAACCAAATCATAGCTCATTGCCAACATATAGGTAGAAACTATATTCCTACTCCAAAACCCATATTCCCTCCCTGGTCTATAGAGATGCAACCACCGTATCCTACGTATAACCCTGCCGAAGCATTTTATAGCACCTATGGTTATGCATGGAACCCCTATTGGTATCAGTATCATCCCTAGTCTACTTAGTTTTATTTATTTTGTAATTTGTAATGTTGATACGTTTAATACTTATGTTAATATTGTAATAGTTTTTATAATTTTCTAACTTTTATTCTTAGATTTTAATAATTTTTGAATGTGGGGTAATATACCAAACTTCAAAAATATGTATATATGTTTGCAGTTTATCTTATGTACACAACAGGGTAAAACAACGCATTTTCAAAGACTGGCATTAAGTTCAGCAAAAGCAACTAATTTTGACGACAAGATGCAAAATATATGTGAAATAACAACAAGACGGAATGAACAAATGATGTGCACCATTTATCATTCAGCAAACAAACGCCAATATATTTGGAAACTTTGGTAAAATTTAATCATTTTCACACAAATCACCCTCAATAATTTAAATTGTTACTGATTTCTTGCAAATGAGGGCATTGCAAGATCTTAAGTGTGGGAAGGGGTTAAATTCTTTCAGATTTTAAAATTTTTACTTTATACACTTGGTTACCATTAGAAATACTAGTAAAGTAGTAGTTGTATTAGAATCTAGTGCTCTCTGATAATAAAGAACAGCCCTAGTCTTATATACTGACTACCCAATTCTAGTAAAATTTTTCAAAATTTTCAATTAAATGAACTCAAAATCATGTTTATACATATTTATGAACGATAAAACTAGGTTTTAACACCGAAATTATTGTTACCTCAGAAAGGACATAAATTGAGAAACAAACCAAAATGTTAAAATTCATTTAAAATGGAATAGAGGACGATAAAAAGGAAAATAAAAGCCAAGTGTGGGAAAATTCTCCAAGTTATTCAAAACATATATCACATATTTTTGTACAAATAACTGAAAATACTTTTGCTTTGGACTAAACTAAAAAGTTTTACCTGATTTACTGTAAGAAAGATGGATCTACACGATGAATCAATTCCATCATTAAAAGGAAGTAAAGTCTTCTGAAAAAGACACGCGCTTCTTGATTTAAGTCAGGAAGTTGTCGTCCAGACCAGCTGTAGGTTGACGAAAAATCTAGAAAAGTCATCACTAAAATCAGCAGGAAATCCACGGACCTCAGCATTAAACAGGGTCGCCAAGTGGTCAGATTTATCCTAACCATGAGAAGGATTTATCTCGTACAATGGGGGGCACCATGCAAATTAGCTGGATAAGACTAATGAATCAGATCCCCAGAAAGGATAATCTCCTTAAAAGATCAAAAATCAGCTTTTAAGCCTGATATTACTCAATCCTTGAGATTGACCTTAAAGATTGAGAATTACAAACTCATGGAATTCAATGATATCTAAACTCGAGCTCGAACGAGAAAATATTTTGATCAAAATTACAAACCGATTTTTTTCTGAAAACCCTATTTTCAATGCGTTCATTACCATTGAACGTAAAATCCTAGGAATTCACCTGGAATTCATTAGGTCACCTGAACTAAATCGGGTGTCAACCGTAAGAACGGTGGTTGCATAGTGGTCAAAGACAGGACCTTGTGCCAGACCAAAAAATTATAAGGGTGAGCTTTACTATTGCTCCTACCAAGGATAGTAATTGCGTCCGACACGTTATAGACCATAATTAAAAGCATGTCAGGGGACATTGCCTTAACAGTTGCTTGTTCAACGCTTTCCTTTACAACCGGACGGTAGTTTACCGAAAGGTAATATACGGGACAAGTAAACTGGACGTGTTGCTTTCCAAATACAAGGTTAGCAAGTGGGTGACACAAAACCATAAGTTTTGAGCTAAAATTTTCAAATCTGAAACCCACCAAACCCACAAAAAGAATTTGCAAACACCGGTAAAGGATTATTCCAGAAAACTTATCTAGGGTAAAAACTAGATTTAATTTTCAAAAGATCAAATGTTTTCATAAAGATCCAATTTCCTTAATGGATCTAAATTTTTATAGTCATGTGGGACTGTAAACCATATCGTTACTACCATTGTTTATACCGCCGTATAGAAATCACTGATGTACAAAGTGTGAAGAATAAAGAAGTGATTCTAGTATTTCAAGACGATATTGCTTGAGGACAAGCAACGCTCAAGTGTGGGAGTATTTGATAATGCTAAAAACGAACATATATTTCATAGCATTATTCCTCAAGAAAGACAAGCTTTTAGTTGCAATTGTTCTATTTAAAAGTGATATTCGTTTAAATAATAAAAGGTGAAGATAAAAGACAGATTCGACGAATTGAAGACGCAAACGACCAAAAAGCTCAAAAGTACAAAAGACAATCAAAGAGGTTCCAATTATTGATAAGAAACGTCTCGAAATTACAAGAGTACAAGATTCAAAACGCAAAGTACAAGATATTAAATTGTACGCAAGGACGTTCGAAAATCCGGAACCGGGACCAGAGTCAACTCTCAACGCTCGACGCAACGGACTAAAAATTACAAGTCAACTATGCACATAAATATAATATAATATTTAAATAATTCTTATAATTATTTATATATTATATTAATATTTAAAACCGTCGGCAAGAAAGACTCCAAAGTTTGTGAGCTGTAATTTCAAACTCTGCGACTCGCGGAGTTTGAAGGCAAAAAGGGCCGCGAGTCGCGGAGCCCCAAATTCTGAAACTCCCTATAAAGCTAACCGAATTCTGATCATTTTTCAAAAAAAATATATATCCATCCTCTATATATATATACGTAAATATTTATATTTATATTTTAATTTTAATTTTAATTTTAATCCTAATAATAAGGGTATGTTAGCGAATGTTGTAAGGGTGTAAGTCGAAATTCTGTCCGTGTAACGCTACGCTATTTTTAATCATTGTAAGTTATGTTCAACCTTTTTAATTTAATGTCTCGTAGCTAAGTTATTATTATGCTTATTTAATCCGAAGTAATCATGATGTTGGGCTAATTACTAAAATTGGGTAATTGGGCTTTGTACCATAATTGGGGTTTGGACAAAAGAACGACATTTGTGGAAATTAGACTATGGGCTATTAATGGG